>NC_022020.1:58160447-58227366 GCF_000317375.1 Microtus ochrogaster
ACACACACACACACACACACACACACGTATATAAATATATAATTAATTTTTTTTAGTTTGGGGCTGAATCAGGGCCTTGCAAATGGACCCACGTACAATGTTATCATTTGTGTTGTCGTTGTGCTGTTGTAATGCTTTTAGGAATCACCTAATACTCATTTCTTTGTTGGTTTTGGTTTCAATAATGGGGACTGGAACACGGTGGTACATATACTAAGCATATATTCTACCATAATTAGTGCTCCCTCTTTCATGCTGCAAGTATTTAAAAACACCTCCCTCTTTTTCCTGTATCTACATGATTGATGGCTGCTGGTCCCTGGACACTAGGAGTACGTTTCTTTAAAGACCAAGTGCACACCCTCTGATGATCTGTGGCAACTATGATTTATCAAGACCTCAAGAGTGGAACCCTAAATGTCCACCTGTTCACCATGAACAGGAGCCTATTAGGCATTTACCAAGAGCACAAGTGTCAATAAACCTACCTACCTCCACATCAATGTGCAAGCACAAAAACTACTTAAATAGCATAGTTTCAGACACTAATGATGCTAAGAAGTTAATAAAGTCTATAAAATAAAGGAATGACTGGAGTAGGGGGAAGGTACTTAACCCAGGAGGTTCAGGAAACCCTGAGGAGATAGCCTTTGAGAAGAGATTTAAATGATGAAAACTTGATAATTGATGAGTTATTAGAAATTATTTTTAAAGATTTAAATGACGAGATAGAAGCAGCCATGAAAGATATGAATTATTTAATATATATAATTCCTTTGATTTTTTCTGAGACAAGGGCTCACTGTGTAGCTCAGGCTATCCTCCTGAGTTCTAGGATTCCAAGCAAGTGCCACACACCCGGTTTATAGCATTTCTTTCAGGCAGTTCGCATCCCTGTTCTGATTAAGCCCTCTGCTCTGCTAAGGTCAAACTAGAAATACAACTGGGCCTAACACCCAGGTCTGCTGTTTCCAGGCTAAGAGCTTTCACCACTGGAATTCTCTGCTCCAGGTGCTGGTCTGGGCTCACTATTCCATTCCCTCAAGCTGGACTTCCAGTCTCCCCAGGCCAGGGAGTTTTCCTCTCTCAGCAATTCATAGATAAACTTGTCTGAGATGGCTACCATGATAGCAAGGGAGCATCCTCCGTCTGTCCATTGACTGCCTGCCCTTTGCATTCTCCCATAATGCTATCTCCTGCAGGAGACCAGTTTGGTCACCAGCCCTCTGTTAGGGCAGGGTTCATCTGCTACACCTCTTGTGTCTCTCACTATCCTGCATGCTCAGGCCTTCATTAACCCTTCTCTCAACACTTGCAGGATGAGTGAGAAGCAAGTAAAGGCATATATGACATTCAGCAGGCATTGCTGGATGCCAGATGCTCTTCCAAGTCTTGCCAGACAGAGCCCTAGCTCTGAAGTGGATGCTACTTCAGGGCTGTTACACAACAAGAGGTTCCCTGAGAGCCAAGACATGAAACACAACCAAAGACAATCCAAGAAAGCTGGGTGCACACTAACCTGCTTTAAGTTGGCTTTTCATAAGCTGAGTCTGTGTTCCCTCCCCACAGTCAAAGAGCCAGCACTCGCCCTCACACCGAAGAACCACAGCGGAGGCACCCCGGGTTGGGGATGGATATGCTGCTCCTGTCCCAAGAAAGGTCACATCCATAGACATCTTTCAACCTGCAACAGAAATATTACCTGGGGGTTATTTTTAAAATTTACTGCACCAAAACACATTCTTTTGAGCTTTACTGACTGATTGACTGATTAGTAGATTTTGGTGTGGGAACTGGACCTAGATCTCCACACTGGCTGAACATGAGTTCTCCGTGGAGCTATCCCTTCAACCCTATTCATTCTCCGGCTAAAATGATTTTTTTGGTGGTTTAAGATGGTGCTGGTACTCTAACCAGTTCTAATTATATCTTAGCTGGCTGAAGCTACAAGCCATCAAACCTAATACAACTGCAGGTACATGTGCACATGCATGTGTGCGCACACACACAAAGCACTAAAGTTAAGCCACTTGCCATTACATCTGACAAACTGAGAATAACCCCTGGAATCCACATGGCGGAGGGAACCTGTTCCTAGTGGTCCTCTTACCTCCACACTCCCTCCATACATAAATAAATCAATAAATATATATTTTTTAAAAACCTATAGTTGAAGGGTTCAATGGTAGAGCTCTTGCCTGGCACGTACTAGGCTCTGGGCTTGGCACTTGGCACTCTAAGTAAAACACTGTAGTTGAATTCCAACCCTATGATAATTTCAAAAAGACAAACTACAGAGACAGTAAAATAATGGGGGTTTGCTGGTGATACCAGTGAAAGGATTAATAGGGGACACGCATTTCTAAGGAAACAAAACCATTCTATATGACGCAATCAAGTCAGCAATGTCGTTATATTGGAAATGGGGATGTAACTGGGGTAGAGTATGTATAAAGCTCTGGATTTGACCCCAGTACCACATATACAGACAAAGAAATGTTGTTATGTATCAGTGCACACACTGCACAACACAAAAATTCAAATAACATTTGTTAATAATTGATATACTGGCTCATGAGCTTACCAGACTCGTGTTAGTAGAGAAGTGTGGAGTAGAGGGTGAGAAGACCTATGAGAGGTGCCATACTTTACTAGTTCATGCTTTTTAAGTCCTAATAAAACTTGGATCTGGCTAAGGTTCTGAACAAGGGATAGTATTTGACCATGCTCACCAAGTGGCGGCCCTGGAAGATGGGGGACACCTGCAGATTTTTCGCAGCAGTGTGGATGGTGTCCTTCCCTCAAGGACAGAGTTCAGGGTTGGTTTAGAGCACACCTTTGCCTTCTACCCCAAGTCCTGAGGCTCAAGCACAGGGCCTGGTGCACAAAGGAGCTGCCAGAAGTGTGCCTCTAGCAGGGACTCTAGCTACTCTTCTCAGTGATCTGCGACCCAGCGGATGTAGATTTCTGCCTGCTCCTGGCACTGTTCTCACTAGATCTAGGCACTGTGCCACCTTTGATCTCTGACTGTGATGGGATGTGTCACACACAATATATGAGGGCTAACTGAAACTTATGAATGACCAGTTCCACATGAGTTGGATATGCTTTAAAATTAGGAGGGTGCTGGGGATATAGTTCAATAGGTGAGCCTTTGCCTCATGTGGAAGAAGCTCTGGTTCCAGCCCCAGCACTGGGGTGGGGGTGGGGGAGCAGAAGAATATGTAACTTGGGAAGTAAAAAAGTTTTTCTTGCACAGGCAAGAAGCTCTGAAATTTAAAAACAATGTTACAGTATTTTGTAACATCTGTGTATCAAAAACTCGGTCAAATGACAGGAAAAAAGGTAAACACCCACAAAATCTCAGGCTAAGGCAAATCTAAGAAGCAGCAGAAAGATTTTGTAAGAGCCAGATGACCAGGATGCCTGCTGCTAGACAGTGCCTTCTAAATATGACCGGGAAGCAACACACGTCAAGTCTCAACAGCATGGCTGCCTAAGCATGGGCTGCAAATGATAATACCAGTCCATGTGACCACCTGGATAGTGGAAATTTCAAAAGGTCCCACCCCTAGAGGAAGGGCTACAATCAAAGGGTGCTTAGGGAGGAAGAATCAGTTTTTTTTCCCAGGGACCAGTCACATGTCAGGTTACCTGCTGTGTCCACCCAGCCAGTCACATGACAGGTTATCTGCTGTGTCCACCCAGCTAGTCACATGACAGGTTGTCTGCTGTGCCCTGCACAGATCCAGGGACAGACGTGACTGTGGTAGCAAGGGAACGAAGAAAACACAAACATACACAGACAGCTGGAGTTGGATGGGCTGGGCTATCTGATGGACCAACCCAACATCCCAGAAGCTCAGCACTTTTATTCTAGAGAGTTGAACAGAGAGGACTGCTGCACATAGCTGAATAAGGAGGCAGGGCTACTATTAAACAGGAAGGCAGGGCTAGCTAACGTCAGCAGGAGCAGTCTCTGTAGGGGAACAGGTGCTAAGGTGGACATCTTCTGCACACATTGCCAACACTCCCCAGGCAGGCTTTGCCACCCCTCTGAGTGGGACCCTGGGTGGGAAGGCATAAGCTTTGCCTTTTTCCCATGGGTCTGAGGCTGGGGTCCATGACATGGCTGTGTCCATGTCAACAGCACCCATTCACTCAGGGCTTCCTCCACTCCCTAGTTATCCAATCCCAGCTGGTCAGCCCTAAACATATGCACACATGAGCAACACTAAATGGATTCAGTAGGTCATATATATATGAATATCTGTGTGGAACAGTAGAAACTAAGGAAGAGGTCATGAATTTGAAAGTGGTTATCTACACCCAAGCATTAAGGTTAATGTTAGCATCCCTTCCATGAGTTACTCTGCATTTTTACCTCTAAGACCAAGCTCACCTTTTGACCACTAAGTAATCTAGTGTCTGCAGGCTTACTGCATCCCTTCCTTGTTGCGCTGCACTTTTCAGGAAGTGGAGGGATAACGTAGAAAGCTAACTTAAACGCAGAAGGAAGAACAGGGTGCTGTTGCTGGCATTATGTTGTTTGCCACTGAGAAACTGGGAGTCAGAACTGATGAAAGGAAGAGTTTCTTTGCAGTTCTGGCCAGAACTGTGGAAAGAGAAGTTCCAATGTGTCTCCTCCTTACCAAGAGCAGTGCTAGAGTTTATAGAAAAAGATGAATCAAAAGCCAGATATGTACATGTGAATTTAGCTGAATCCAAACATCAAAACTAAGAAGAGTCTCCATTCAGGGCTCTCGGGGATGGGCATTTTCATGCCCAAGCAGTGTTTCCTAATCTCCTATCTGTGGCTCCTATCCCTACTTTACATAATCGGTTTGCAATCCCTAACAAAGAATGGATCTAGACAAGGGGTTGGAAAACTAAAAGCACATCATAATTACTCAGGGAGCTGTAAAACACCCATGATTGGGCCCATCCCAGAACAATTAACCAGGAAATTCTCTAAGGCACTTGATTAGCATTGTTTTTAAGAGGGTAGAGGGGTTGTTCCCCAGAATTCTAATACCAAATCACGCTTAGAAGTATTTAGTGAAGCAGGCTAGGTGGTGCACACCTGTGATCCAAGCACTCAGACGGTGGAGCTAAGAGGATCTGGGAGACCAAAATCCCCAGCTTCAGCTACATAGCAACTTTAAGGTCAGACTGAGCTACAAAAGATACTTTCAAAGCAGCCCAGGAAACAAACAAACAAGAATGCCTTGGTAGAAAACTGTAGCTCAAGGATCACAGCCTGAAATCATCAGTCAACATTAAAAATATGGTTTATTAGAAAAATATTCAGGTGGGGCATGGTGGCACATGCCTTTAATAGCAGTTCTCAGAAGAGAGGCAGGCAGCTCTCTCTCTCTAAATGGTCTACATAGCAAGCTCTAGGCCACCTAAGGCTACACAGTAAGGACAACAAGAACAAACCCAAGTTGAAACTTTTCAGAGGCCAGAGAAATAACTCAGCCAAGTAAAGTGCCAGACACACAGCATGAGGTCTGTGTACAGATCCCCAGCACCCACATAGAAACCCTTGGTCTGGCAGGGGTGTCTGTAACTGCAGGGCTGGGGACGCAGACAAGCATATCCCTGGAACTCACTGGCCAGCCAGTCTAGACGACCTGTGAGTGAAAGACCTTAGTCTACCTCAAAAAACTAAGGTAGAGAGTGATCTGGAAGACATGCAACATTGACTTCCGGCCTCCACATGCGTTGGCACACACGTGTGTAAACGAGTGCGCACACATCAACACAAATTCCAACTGGGTGTGTTGGTGAACACCTCGGACCCTAGCATGATGAGAGGCTTAAGTAGAGAGATTTAGAGTTCGAGGTCAACCTGGCAGAGAGAAACCCTATCTTGAGACAAAAACAAAGAAAAGGAGAGATGTGAAACACACACAGAATTAGACATGTCAGTTCAATACATTGCCACAGAGTATTCATGGAGCTTCAAATTCTCCTGGGCAACCTGGATTCCTCTCCAACCCAGCTGGGTAGGAGGGGCTTCCAACAGGATGGACACATGTTAGAAATGCCTCCTTTTCTGCTGTTAACTACAGACGATCACTGGCAAGATCCATTACGCCAGTAGGGGTTGCCTCAAGGTGAGTAGCCCTTAGTTGTTCCTTACTCAATTATCTGCTCACCCTGAGGTGCGCTTTACATATTAAAGATCCTTGAAGAGAGGCAAGATCTTATCTAAGTCTCCATGGTGCAGTATAAAATGAACGGTAGGCCTCCACGAGGTTTTCTGGACGAAAATAGAACCAGAACCAGAACAGGCTAAATACCACTTTACTAAGGAATTCCATGGATATATATATATGACAATATGCAGGTGGTAGGAAAATACACATAGGACACACGGCTTGGTTTTTCAGCTAGTACAATACAAGGGAAAAAAGAGAGGGGATTAGGAGAGTGAAAGAGATGGGAGAAATCTCTGTCTGTAATAATATGCAGCTTGTTTGGCTCCTGATTTGGATAAACTGGCAAGGGAAGAGACAAGAGGGAGAATGTAAACAATAATTGGATAATAGATGATGGTATGAAATGCTCACTAGATGGATGATGACTTTATGTTCAGAAACATAAATGCTTATTGACAAGCATTTAGCAGATGGAATGGATACATTTCAGAATGGCGTTAAAACAACCGTGGGAAAGAGGGTAATGGGTGAAACAAGCTTGATCATGAATTGGGATATTTTTTTTTCCCCATGTATGCTTGAAAATTTCTCCAGTACAAAGTTTAAAATTAGACTCAATAATCCAAACCCTCCCGGCAGGTCAGGTGGCAAACAGTAATTATTTAAGCAATGGTGGTTTGGTGACATGCATGTTTCTAGGTATTAGGAATTAAATGCTAGCAAACCACATTTGGTCCCTGTCTTCTTGGACAAAAAGCAGCTGCTGGCTTTCCCAAGACTGTCATCCACATTCGAGAGCCTGCGTAGTAATTTCAGCCTTGACAGTGCTGTCACTTGTCACAGCGGGCCTTACTGCAGATCACAATCTCTGCTCACCGTGGGGCCTCCCACAGCCCCTGGGTTACTAGTGGAGCCCAGCCGCTCCTCAGTTTCCAGAAAGGCAGTGTCAAGGCCTGGGGTGCAGGAGGGTGATGACGCCGCCCATCATTCTGGAGATGAAGGAGCTGTGTGGGCCTGAGAGTGAGTGGCCAGGCCTGTGGCCAGCTCCGGGCACCACTCGGCGCGTCCCGGGACCTCTGCGCCCGCCCCCCTTGGGCGTCCTGCCCCACTCACCCTCTCTCCGAGGCCCGCCGGAGGCGAGGGAGGCACAGGCCGGCTCCGAGGCCCAGCAGTGCACGAGCAGAGACGCGCGGCCGGAAATGCGCCGCCCCGCGGTCCGCCGCTGCCGCTCTAGGCGCGTGGGAGGTGCGCGGAAGGTCCGCGCTCGCTGGCCCCCGCCCGCAAGCCTGCTCTGCCCGGCTGCGGAGCCTGCGGAGGGTCGCGGGTCCCCACCTTCCAAGTCTCTAATGCGGTGGATGCGACTGCGACGCGTGCCGGCTGGAGCTGCTGACCCCGAAGGGAAAACGTTTACTCTTCCGCGTTTGGTTTGATTTTCATGCCCTGTTTTCCGAGACAACAATGTTTCTCCTGATTTTTTTTTTCTTTTTTTTTTGGTGGTGGGATATGTTTCCATGGAACAAATTGGATTATAAATTATTTTTTTTTCATGTAAAGTAAAATGGTTAAATTAAAGTTGACAGATACCTTTTACTGGATCAAACAAAATAGAAAATCTTTAGCAGACTTGTACACGCCACAATACTGTATTTGTGTTATTGCAGATATGTAGGTTGCCTTTCACGCACATACCGTATTATTTGTGTTAATGTAGATATGACATATATAACATATATAACACACATATATATTACCTTTAAAAGTTTGTGTTTTCAGAACAAAAGGAGCAGACGCCAATGAAGACAAGTGGCCCCGGTGACCCAGCCTCTCAGGATGCCTCTCTTGCAGTTTCGTCAAAATTCTGGATCCGGAACAACTTCCAAGTGACGAGCTGAGATGGTCCAGCCTTATGTACGACTCCACCCAAGACTCCAGATAGGCCCTGCACTTACACAGAGAACGGACAACAAAAGATACAGCAAGCTCTCCCAGGATTTGACCAGTATCACAATTTTCTCAGGGTCCCCTGAAGATGCTGTCACCCCCAGACAACAGGAAGCAATCTACAGAACATGAGGCCCACATTCCCAAGAGGTGGGGTAGGTGATTTTTGGTCCTTCAGTGCATTATGGATGCTTATCATTATTTCTGGGGGCTGACTGTTGGTCATGGTCAGGAAAAAAGCTGAACAAAGGAAATAAGAGTCAGGGATTTCTTTCTGAAGGGCAAAGGGAGAGGGATATAGCAAAGAAATGATGCGATAAAAGGATTAATTACTTTTGAACAACCACTAGACTCAAATATTTTGCATTGGTATGGATTTCAGTATATTGGTATAAATTTAAGGTTATTTTTGTTAACACACACACACATATATGTATGTGTTTAAGGTATGGTGCCTATGCAGCTCATTTTAAAATGTAATGTAAATTTCTATTTCTTGAAAGCACAATAAAGACAGGTTAGTATTTAGTCATCATAACAGTCTAATTTAGGTGTCTTTTCAAGATCAAACAGAGATATATTTTAACTAGATAGGTGGCCTTTAAACACTTCGGAGACCTACAGAATATGATATTTAAAACAGAAGAGGAGTGAATTGAGAGGGCTGAGTCAGATTTTTCCTTGGGCTGCCAACTCTCAAGTACTGACACAGAGACTTAATTATGAAAGCTCAGTCTTAGCCTTGGTTTATAACTCTTATAACTTAACCTGTTTTTATTAATCTACATTTACCATTTTTTTTTTACCTTTCTTTCATTTTGTATGTCCAACTCCCTCCTCTTCTGTTTCTCTTTAGAAAGGACCAGGTCTCTTATGGGTATAAAAATATTAAATACTTCATGAATTTGCATATCATCCTTATGCAGGAACCATGCTAGTCTTCTCTGTATTGTTCCAGTTTTAGTATATGTGCTGCCAAAGTGAGCATGCTTAATAACTTTTTAAAAAAATTTATCTCATGGGTATATGTAACATGAGGACCTGCTTGTTGGGGTTTATGTCCTGACCAGTTCCCACAGCCGGTAAGCCCCCAAAGAAAATCACACATAGGTCTACATAAGTTATAAACTGATTGGCCCATTAGCTCAGGCTTCGTATTAGTTCTTATAACTTATATTAACCCATTATTCTTATCTATGTTAGCCACACGACTCAGTACCTTTTTCAGTGGGGCAGGTCACATCCTGCTTCTTCAGTGTCTGGACAGGACTGGGAAGGAAGCTTCCTTCTTCCCAGAATATTTCTGTTCTCATTTCCTCGCCTCTACTTCCTGTCTGGTTGTCCTGCCTATACTTTCTACCTGGCTCCTGGCCAATCAGGGTTTATTTAAAACATAATTGACAGAATATAGACAATTCTCCCGCACTAGGTATGGGTGTTTTATTTGCATGAATGCCTGTGTACCACTTACATGCAGTGCCTTGGGGGCTAGAAGGGGGCATCAGATCCTCTGCAACTGGAGTTACAGAGAGCTCTGAGCTACCATGTAGGTCCTGGGAACTGAACCCAGCTCTTCTGGAATGACAGCCAGTGATCTTAACTGCTGAGCCATCTCTCTAGCTCCTGTTAATAACCTCTTTAAGATGTAACCTGAAAGCCACCAAAATGGAATACATATCTAACACTAACACAGCAATGGCAGCTCTCCCTTGAGCCCACTTGACATTTAAGTATGAAATACGCTCTTTCTGATCAGTTCTTTCTCTTAGCCCTCATCTCATGCTTAGAACCTGTATTAAAATTCTCTCTCTCTCTCTCCACCCTCCCACCCTCCCTCCCTCCCTCTCCCTTCCTCCCTTCTTTTCCTTCCTTTCTTTCTTTTTGAGACAGGATTTTTCTATATAGCCCTGGCTGTTCTGGAATGTGCTATGTAGATCAAGCTGGCCGAGAATTCACAGAGATCTACCTACCTCTGCCTTCTGAGTTTTAAGATTAAAGGTGTACACGATCATACCCATACTGTATTAAAGTATCTAATAAAATCTCCAGTTCTGCTTCATACTGATGGGTTCTTAAATTCTTTTCTGTATTAAAGCCGTAACTCTCTGTTTGGCCTGAGTCGAGGCTCCTAACAGATTATGGGAACTCTCCAGGCTTCTAACGGAAACAACACAGAGCTCAGCTCCTCCATCTAACTTCTGACAATGTCCAGCATCCCCTTTGGGCCTTGGATTGTCTTCTAAGGATAGGGGAGCTACTGTACAAGCCGGGAAGAAGACCCTCACCAGAAACCAACCAAGATGGTTTAGCTTCAGCCTTTAAACTATGAGAAAACAAATTCCTATCGTTTAATCATTCATCTCTGGTATTTTGCTATGACAACCCTGTAAAACCAAGGCAGACAAGTAATATAAATCTGCTTGTAATAGAATATTTGCTTATTGAGTGTTTACATATGATAATTGTTTAAGACTTATTTTCATTAACTCCTCGTCATAATGAAGTAGAGGATAGCTGAACCTTCTCATCTACAGTTTTTTTGGTATTGTCATTAAATTTTAAGGGCCTAATTAAGAACATGTTTGCAGACTGGCCGAGGTTATTTCATGGTATAGGCTGAAGTTGGGACAGTAAATCTGGGGGAAAATGGCATGTATTCAGAGTCAGAAATTCTAATTACCCTATCAATAGTTTCCATCATTTTAGTATTTCTTATCTGCAAACACATTTCCAGAATCATCTCCTGTGCCAGCCTTGGCCTTCCAAGAAACACACAAGATAAAATTAAACATGCAAGTAACATATTAGGAGAAATGTTTGTTCAAAGTGGGGAGGGAGCCAGCAAGGCTGTGAGAGCCTTCAAAACGTGATGGAGATGTGATCCAACGTGAAGGAGACAGATAGGGAAGACAGGTTTCAATAAGAAAACACATTAGGTGGAAATACAGTTTTGTTCCGCAAGACCACTGGGAGGCCATGAACCGATGTTGCCCTCTAGAAGAAAGAGCTGGTCCTCGACTCTCAGGAAAGGGCCTGCCGTCCATACGCTGTGTGCTGCGGTTAAGTTGTTGGCTGAGAGAGTCCAAAGGCAGCGAGCGCATCTTCCAAGTTCAAAGGGAACACGATTTCAAAGTGTAGCGCTTGTGGCTCATAATCCGACATGATGAAAGCATTCTCGTGGTCGCCACACCCAAGTCTCCAGATAGACGGTGAAAGAATTGAAACTGAGATCCTGAGGGCCGCACCATCGCTTGCTCGGGGGTGAAGGGAAATCCACACACACCAGAGGTCAGGAGACTGCCCAGCGAGTGCTGTGGGACAAACTCGGGTGTTTTTTGAAAACATGAAAGAAAAAAAAAAAGCCCGGTTTTCATAGCATTCTTACTCAGGAGGGGAGAGACAAAGACATGAAATAAGTATTATCACTGTATCAGATAGCAGAGAAAATTAGAGAGGGGGTGCTGGGGAGTCTCAGCTGCAGTTGAGGGTGACTCAGAGAAAGTCTCTGTGAAGTGTCGTGGGCGAAAACCGAAGGAGGTGCAGATGCTGTCAGCTCAAGAGTTCCAGGCAGAGGGTGCAGGGAGCGCGGAGGCCGCTCTGGATGTCCAGCATCGTGCCTGCAACCCACTCTCAGTCATTCAGAAAGTAACCTTTCTGTGTACGGAGCGACAGAGGAGGAGAGAAGGAGCGACGAGGCCAGATGTAAACAAATGTGCCCCTGGAGCAAGGCGGGCAGTCCTTGGCGTTCTTTCTGCACCAGCTCTGTCACTTGGACTTAACCATTTTCCTGCCCCCACCCCCCTTCCCGGCCAAAACAAATAGAAAAGCCAGAAGAAATTACCTGTAGGCATGCATATGGGATTATAAGAATTCCAATTTGGCCTTTAATTAGCAGCGGAAGGATCTCTGAGCGTGGGATGGGTGTGAGGGCATGGATGGGGGGAGCCAAGACAGCAGCCAAAGACCGGCGCTGTAGCTGGGTGGCAAAGCATTTGCTTAGCATGCCTGAGGTTAGGACTGCCGGAGCCTGGAAGGTGAGAACTGAGGCAAGGAACTAAATTTAAATGTCAAGGCTTGGGACAAAGGCCTTAACAACCACGGAACCATCTTGCTTTCACTTTGTGGGCTCATTTTTGCAGACGGGATGACAGATACTATGCCGTCCAGTCTGGCTTTGAACTTGAGGTCCTCCTGCCTCAGTGCTGGATCCAGGGTTGTATAAGCTTTCATCTTCAAAGGCATCAAACTATGACATATTTTGCTAAACATCTATCTGACTACTCATACGTTAAATTAGCCACCATATCTATCCATACTTAAAATGACAAAGCCATTTCAAGTCTGCTTCTTTTTGGGGTGGTCCTGTGGACTGAACCCCAAGGTCTGGTATACACTAAGCAGTCTTGGTATCAGAATTTTAAATCAATTTCTTTAAGCGGGAAGCTGAAAAGATCCTTTTCACCGACAGAGAGCATACAGTATGTCCTGTGATATGTTAACTATGAACTGCTTTGTACTGCTACCATTCCAGGGTGAGCATCCTTAAGTTCTGGTCCTGAGCAGGGCATGGTGGTTTGTAACTATGATCTCAGCACTTGGAATCAAGCCAGTAACACACCAGTGAGTTCCAGGCAACCTTGCTACAGTCTCATAACAAAAACGAGCGTTGTTCCTCAAAGCATCTAGACAGGCAAACATCACTGCCACACTGCTACTTCTCAAAATACTTCAGAGAGATCCTTCAGCATCCCCGATATGTGACCTGTGAACACTGATGTCTTTACATAGCGTTTGCTATCTTCCTGGGATAAAAGTGGTATTTTCTGCCAGGTGGAGTGGTGCACACCTTTAATCCCAGCACTCTGCAGATGGATCTCTGTGAGTTCTAGGCCAGCCTGGTCTACAGAGTTAGTTCTAGGACGGTCAGGGTTACACAATGAGACCCTGCCTCGAGAAAACAAAAGGCATTTCCTGGTCTAATTCTACTTTATTTATATCCACTGAGTTTCTCAGCAGAGAAAGATGTCACTACCAATACTCAAAGGAATGAGTCACAGGAGAATCCCAAATGACTGCAAAGAATATGGCAGAAAGAAAAAAAGGTAGAGGTTGTATGTAGTCAAGTCCTTCAGATATGATTTCCAGATCACATGACATGAGTCATAAGCTGCTAGTCGGTGACACTCCCTCAACTAGACGTGAAGACAATGAAACTGTTTTCAGCATCAACAAACCTAGGTTTCTGTTTGATCAATAAGATAATGTAACTGAAACAATTAAATGTAAGGTATTACTTTTATTAAATAAGTAGTATTTATTTTTGTACAGTGTTGCAAGTGACTCTTCAGCTTGTCTAAAGGCAGCACTGGCTCCTCCCACTCATCTATAATGTTAGTTAGCCTTGATTTAGTTCCAGGAAATTGGGGAGATTTCTTCTTATTTCCCCAGATCTGTATACTACAAATGGATTTCAGAGCACGAAAGTAAAATGAAAGTAAAAACATACAAAAGAACAGTTCTAAGTACTGACAAGTTTTCTTTGGAATTAGGTCAATTCTGGCTTCTTCTCAATACTCTGTACCCAGATCCACAGCCCTGGAAGAGCTGAGTGGAGGTGGAGGATACATTCATGTAACAGCAAGATGACCGTAGCCAGCTCCAACAAGGGCACAATGGCGACAACCGTGAGGACTGACGCGGTCTCAGTACTGGACTGTGGGCACTGGTGGGCATTAGCAGTATAGCCAACACGTCTGTCCCCGAGGAGAGATTCACAGAAAGAGATGCCAAGCAAGTGGTGTGGGGGATAAAGCACAGGCGACACTCAACTCTGAGAAGATTATCTTTTTGTCTAAAAATAGTGGTTCTCTGAAGCACGGAATGTCTTAATGGGGCGGTTTCTATTCGGACATCTGAGGAGGCTTCAGTGAAGACTCCGGCCAATCATACACGTCCGGGAGCAGGGAAACGTAATCACTCCGCCATATTCTTTCTTTAACGTACTTGGCCTTGTCCTCAGGCTCTGGGTATCGGAAAGCCATTTTGTTAGCATACAGGTATTCTGCAACCTGGAAAATAAACAGCATTACCGCTTAGGGTCTGAATGTTAACCTATCAGAGAAATAAATAGCATTAGAACACACAGACACAAATACAGAAAAATGGCACTTTTCTTTTTCCAAAATATAAAATAATATTACTTTGATTTGTTTCAAATTATTTTAAAACTATGTAAAGTTTGAAAGATATATTATCTGTCATTGGGCTGGAAAGATGGCTCAGAGGTTAAGAGCATTGCCTGCTCTTCCAAAGGTCCTGAGTTCAATTCCCAGAAACCACATGGTGGCTCACAACCATCTGTAATGGGGTCTGGTGCCCTCTTCTGGCCTGCAGGCATACACACAGACAGAATATTGTATACATAATAAATAAATAAATATTAAAAAAAATTATCTGTCATCTCAAGATAACTCAGATGTTCTGGTCACTTTTTTTTAAAAAAAGATTTATTTATTTACTACGTATACAACATTCTGCCTCCATGTATGTCTGCAAGACAAAGAGGGTGACAGATCTCATTACATGTGAGCTACCATGTGGTTGCTGGGAATTAAACTCAGGACCTCTGGAAGAGTAGCCAGCGCTCTTAACCACTGAGCCATCTCTCCAGCCCTCTGGTCACCTTTCTTGATGTAGAAAAGAATTATGAGTATTTCTTTAAATTCAACAAGCGAATAGAAGACTAGGTGGCTAATCTCCAGGCAGGTGATGTTCCAGTCACCATTCCCATAGCCCTGCTGAAAGGCTGTATTGTTTAGGTACTCTACCTCCTAATCAGAATGGCCTCAAAGAGCAATCACAACCTTAAATACATTAAGTGCCAAACAAGAATTGAACTGACAAAGAAGCAGACACACCCAGAAGCACAGCTTCATCAGCCACTGTCCTCAAGTATGTGAGACTGACTCCACCTTCAGCAGCTGTCTGCTGCCTTCAGAGAGAATCCTGACCCCCACCATGGTTTTCTGCAAATCTTTGTGTATGCAAGTCACCCTTGCTTTAGCTTCTTGTTCTTGGTTCTGGACAGTTCCTCCTTCCTACACCACATGAGATATTGATGGAATACACAGGGCCAATGCTAATCACAGTCTTCAGACCGGGAGCATCAGCATCATAGGTGAACTTGGAAAAGAAAATCCTGGGTTCCACCTCAAATCTATAAAGCCTCGTATGACCACATCCTGGTCCTACGGCATGAACTCTGTCAACAAGTGTTTTCCCATTCGAGACATGCTGTCCAGTACAATAACCCGGTTCCTTGTAAACTCTAAACTTCTATTTTGTATTTTTAATGCTGTTCTCTTAAAGGGACAAAAATGCTCACTTTTGATTAAAATGTAAAACTTTGCAAAAAAAAAAAAATCCTAACAATAGTTGAATAAAGGCCCATCCACTGAGATAACAATATAAGACAACAAAGAAATTTTGGGGTTCAGTAGTTAGGAGCACTTGATGCTCTTGCCAATTATGGGGGCTTCAGTTCCCAGCACCCATATGGTGACTCGTGACTGCCCGTAATTTCAGTTCTAGGAGATCTGATACCCTCTTCTGGCCTTCTTGGGCACCACGATCATGTGGTATAGAGGGGCTTACCAATGAGTGCCAGACACAGTGGCACGTAGACAATACACCCATACCCATAAAAGTAACTTAAAAAAAGAAAGAAAAGAAAAAGAAAAAATCCCATCAACAGGGACAAACTCTTTTTTTTTTAAAATATTTATTTATTTATTATGTGTACAGCATTCCTTCCATGTGTGCCCGTAGGCCAGAAGGGGGCGTCAGGTCTCATTATAGATGGCTGTGAGCCACCATGTGGTTGCTGGGAATTGAACTCAGGACCTCTGGAAGAGCAGTCAGTGCTCTTAACCACTGAGCCATCTCTCTAGCCCAGGACAAAACTCTTGAAGGGAAGGTGGGATGCTGTCTTAGAGTACAGGTAACAAATGGGTAGCTAAAACCTTAAGGGAAAGTGGGACGGTTTCTAGAGTGCAGGGGACAGCGTGCGGGGTGCTGCCAAAGGGAATGTAAGCTTATGCTTTACCCTGAGCTACAAGGCCTGGGCAGAGGAGTTCACAGTGGCACCCACACATCCTGCTGACAAAATGACTAAAAGTCAGCCTTTAGATAAGAGCCCCAGCTGGTCATGCACGGATGTAGGGGTTACTGGAGGCAAACTGGGGAACACACAATAGCCCAGACCTGATACAGAACTCTCCGGCCACTGGGCTATGAGGAGATGGTCAGGGGTTGCAGGCTCCTGTGGCTACAAAGCCATGCATATTTTCCTGATTTTTTTCTCTTAAAAAGGAAAGTCAACCTCTGAAGTGGCAGCAGATCCCCGTCCTTCCCAGGGGTGCAACCAGCCTGGGCTCAGTCTTACAGTAACACATAGCGGTCTCCTTCACTGTCATACTGGACATAGCAAATGAGGCTACAATACCTCTTCTTAAGCAAAAACATCAGAACATGGATCACATAAAATTTCCTTCTAAATATTAGGAACTTATGCACTTGTATGACTTGGACAAGAAAATGTCATTAGAGTTTATGTAAGATGGACAGATGACTTACTTTAATAGCGATGTTAACAGAAACTTCCTGGATGTTAGCAAGTGATGGGTACAGCCTCCCTTGGGCTAACTCTGCATCGGTCAACTGACTTGTCAGTGCCTGAAAGAAAAACCAGTATCATATTTTTGTTTAAACAGAAGAATCTAGTAAAATGGAAAAAAACATTGGAAAACCAAAATATTATAGACAAATAGAATTTTTATTTCTTGCAAGATTACACTAAACCAATGTAGAAATTAAAACCTCTCATCACAGCTGTGCATGGTGGGACACACTAATCTCAGCACCCAGAGGCAGAAGCAAGTGACCTGTGAGACAAGGCCAGCCTTGTCTACACTGTGAGTTCTAGGCTAGCCAGGACTACACAGTGAGAGCCTGTCTTAAAAATTAAAGTCAAAAAGCCCCATTCAAACACAACAGAACCGAAACAACTCTGTTCACCACTAAGCAACCAATAAATAACCAGATCTAAAGACTTCATGGTATACTCTGCTTCTGCACACAAAGCTGTATGCAGTAATGGCTAGGAAGAAAAGACATCAGCACGAGCATTAACGCGAGGTCTTCAGAATCCCCGCTCGAACGTGGTGCTCCATGAAGAATGCGGAGGAGTTACATTTTGTCTCTGCTGTCACAGCATCACCTTCAGACGCCAGACCATGTGAGACACAGGCACGAGTATTATAAATATGAGCTGATTCACAGCTTATGATCAGACAATTGAACAGTTATGATTTTAACAAGTAAACATAATACAAAAGCACAAAAATAAAAAGCAATGGATTGCTAACTTCCTTTTCATTCATAAGGATATTTAATCCACTCTGGTTCTAAGATTTATTCACCTCTATAACCCATACTTTATACATCAGCAATATTTAAACATTACCTTTGCAGCTTCCAAGAAAACACTGTCACTGATGTGCCGGGTCTGACAGAGGATAACAGCTAAAGCCACACCTAGAATATACATTACATAGTTGATTTAATAAGGTCACTTTTCAAATTATGAAGGGTTCAATTCCTAAACTGAGAAAAATAAACAGTAATAAACTCCGACAGAAACAGTCCAAGAGAAAGCAAAACCAAACTAAAACGAAAGTCAATGATCTTTGTTAATGTCTACTTCTTATTCGTTAACAAAATCACCTTAGAATTAAGTGGCCTTCTCAATATTTTTTTTTACCCTTTATCAACATAGCAAATACTTCCAGGTTTGAGTCAGGGCCTACCTCAAATCCTAGTGCCAAAAAATGAGAGCAAGCAAAAGAGAGGCAGGGAAACACAGACACATGGGGAAGGAGGGCCGGGGGACTGGGCGGAGAAGCCCAGAAGAGACACCAATGTCACACAAAACTGCGCACTCGCTAACCTTTAATGAAGGCAGCAAACGACAAGGCAGGCCCAGGCTATCTCGGCCCGACAGGAGCAGCCGCTGCCAGCTCTTTCAGCTCATCACCTCACTATTCCTGAGCTTTAAAAACAGGCTTTCAGAGAGCCGCGATTCCTCCTGACCAAACACAAGCATCCTACCCCCTCCTATTTCCAGGCTTCTCTCTCTGGGTCTGGTCTACACTGTGATTTTATAAGTGTTGCTCAGTACCGGCCGTGTTCATGTCATACTGGGGCTACTTCCTCTTGGTATAAATTTCCCTTTCCCCACGTTTACCGTTCTGTTTGTCCCGTTACTGTAGTCTTTGGTAATTAACATTATTTCTCCTTGGACCTCTTCTTTAGTTGTCCGATCTTCTACTCTAGCATCCCATTTATTTTCTGCACAAATCTTCGCAGCAGCGCTCTTAGCTCAGCTGATTCCCCCCCATCATTTAAGCGCTGTGTTTCTTTGAGTCCATTTACAAAACCCCCTTTCCTAGTCTTTTGTTACTTTTTCTTCAAGCAGGACAGATTTTCCCCCAGTTGTTCTGAGAAACAACTGATAGGAAATACATTTTTTTGTTGTTGTTGAAACTCCACATTACTGAAAATATGTATGTTTACCTATTTCCACTCCTCTGGGCTCGGTTTGAAAACAGCACTGCATCTCCTGGCTTCCAGCTTTGGCCCAGGGTCTGTCTGTTTGGGCATTGTCTTTTCATCTCTGGAAGCATGGAGATCTTTGATTCTGATTTTGCAACTGTGTCTTAGGTATGTTTCCAAACCCACTGTGTCTGGCACTCATTGGTAAGCCCCTCTGAGCCCGCACCTTTCCACTTGGAGAAATGTTTGTCTTTGATGCCACACTCCCTACCCCTACCCTGGGTTTTTTTTTCCCCTTTCGTTCTGAAATTTCTATTTTGTGAACTCGTACCTTTAGAGATGACACCTAACTTTATTCTTTATTTGCTATCTCCTGTTCCAAATTCATTGTAAACGAGCTCCCTCAACTCTTTTTACTGTAATTTTTCTGCTATCAACTTATTTTCAAGAATTTATTGTTTTCTAATTTGAAATTCTATCTTGTTTTTTTTTTTTTTTGTTTTTCGAGACAGGGTTTCTCTGTGGCTTTGGAGCCTGTCCTGGAACTAGCTCTGTAGACCAGGCTGGTCTTGAACTCACAGAGATCCGCCTGCCTCTGCCTCCCGAGTGCTGGGATTAAAGGTGTGCGCCACCACCGCCCGGCTTCTATCTTGTTTTGAAATAAGTCTCTCTATGAGGATATTTATAGTTCTTTCAAAAACTTTCCCCACAGACCTGTTTTCTTCCAAGATGTCTGTTTTTGTTTAAACACTGCTTTGGTCTCTTATGACAGCAATCATTTTTAAAAAAATTTTTTTACGAGAGACTTTTCTTAGATAACTCTGGAAGAGCAGCCAGTGCTCTTAACTGCTGAGCCATCTCTAGGCCCCAAAGTTGACCACCCTTCTCTCCCCTTCCCTCTGTTAGAGGTCCAGCTCACTGTAATGTAGACATTTAAGCGTCTGAGGCTAAAGCTAGTGCTTTGTCTTGTATTTGTCTATGATTCCTTTTTCCCCACTGCTTTTGCGTGTTTTGGTTCTGTTCTTTAACTGTTGCATTTTATCCCCCACTATTTCCTGTTGGAAATGGCAAGTTTCCTAGTATCCTGGTGACCACCCTCAAAGTCACAGCATGTGCTCTCGCCACAAGTTTCCATTAGTTTAAAATTTATCTTCCTGACAGACAAGGGAAATCCCTCCCATAGGTCGGGTCTATTTAACTGAAAAAGCATCGTTGTCCACTGTGTCTCAACACATTTTCTGGAATACTGCGTCCCTGTCCTGTTGTCTGTCTGCCCGTCCACAGCACGCTTTGTTCTTCTTCTTCCTATATCTCTGAGCTCCTGGGACAGTCCCCCATTGGTCTAAGAAACACGATTTTCCGTCCTTTGATTTCATACGAATAAGCAGGCAGTGAGTTGTCTGTACTACTGTAATGTCTCCATTTTGCCCTAATTGTTGTGAGAAACTGTCACCATGTAATGAATTCTAGGCTGGCAAGTATTTCCAACAATCAACAAGAGCTCACTCCTCTCCTCTTGGCCCTCGGCGATACTGAGAAATCAGATGTTGCTCCCACAGCTGCACCAGCTGCTGTCACGATTTCTTTCTTGGGCCTTTCCGACCCCTTACAGTGAGGGTCTTAGATATGGATGTCTTGTCTACCCCACAGAGGCTTTCCAGAGGTGTGCTGGAAGGCATCCTTGGCCATGCAGCCTGCACTGCTGCTTCTGCTTCATTCCACTCTCACTGTCTTCCAGGGTTTGTTTAATAACAACAAAGGCCTAGTCCTTACTTTTCCATATTTTCCCTTTTGCCTGCTTCATTTATAGTTTCTTCTGCGGTGCCCTCCAGTTATCTGCTTTGGTCTAATCTTCATTCATCCATTAGATTATTACTGTCACTCAATTCGAGAAGTGAATGATTTTGACTAAATTCGGAAGTTTTGCCTTTATTGCTATAAAATAACATGCACGTTTGTGTTTAGCACTTGTCTCCCTGTGGGCCCGAACATGTCATCTTGTCCTGTGGCATCTGCTGGTGTTTCAGGTATTTGCACAGGTCTCCTTTTTCCTTCTGAACAAGAGCTGCGTTTGTACATTTCCTTAGAAAAACAACTTGAGGACTGATGTGTTTTCAGAGACATCTGTTTGCTTCTGCCAGGCACTGACAGTCAGAGCAAAGGCTGAAGTCTTCTAGGCCACCCACGGTTATAAACCACAGTCGACTCCCAGGGGCAGTCCTGTATGTAGAGTTTCAGCCCAGTGTGGGTGGCCATTCAGTAGGGGAGGAGCCATACCTGGACAAGATGTCATTACTGTCCTTTCTCTAGTGTTGGGGGATAGTCGATCACACTGTAAACTCCAAGTCTGCACTTGTATTAATTAAATATTAACCTTGGGTCAGAAGGCCGCATTATCAATAGTTGACAGGAAGTAATCACAGAACATCAGAGACACACAGGAAATAACAGGGAAGGATTTGGAGTGGTGCAGCCTTTTCCTGTGCACAGGTCTTCTGGATATGCCAGCAAGGACAGGGGGTTAGTTAGTTGATACTCAGCCTCTCTGAGCTCCTAGGTTTTCACTCCAGCCTTTGAATCTCTAATTTATTTATAAATAGAACGATAGAGATTTAGTAACAGCTACCTTTAACGGCAGTGACAGAGCTGGAGCTTAGAATTCCCGCCAGGCTGCAGTCACGGAAGCAGGCTGCTAACTGCGGAGTTGTAATTGCTGAAGATATAACAACACTCAAGGACAAGCACAACTTACCCCTTGGTTGTTTATTTCCTGATCAGGAAGGGTTTCTAGTGCTAAGGGGGCTGTCAATACATTATTGGCTTCTGATCTTTTTTTTTTTTTTTTTGATTTTCGAGACAGGGTTTCTCTGTGGCTTTGGAGCCTGTCCTGGAACTAGCTCTGTAGACCAGGCTGGTCTCGAACTCACAGAGATCCGCCTGCCTCTGCCTCCCGAGTGCTGGGATTAAAGGCGTGCGCCACCACCGCCCGGCTTGGCTTCTGATCTTTGAAGGCTGTCTACTTACTATCTTTATCTGTCTTTTCTTAAAGGCTTATTTTTATTTTATGTGTGCGGTATTGCTGATGGCTTGCAGAGGAAGTTCACATCTACAGAGGGTTTAGGAAAACCATGCTAAAGAGAAACACTTGATTGTATCCACCAGAAAAAGGACAAACCCAACAATCAGAGTGTGCTGAAAGTACCAACAGAGCTGAACACAGTAACCTCTGCTCCTCTGTGCTTTCCTGACACATGTACTACATCATCTCTGTCATAAAGTCTAACTGCAGGAATCACAGAAAACAGCAAGTTGTTTCCCGGTAAATATCATATTTCTGTGAATACTATTGGTTATGTCAACCTTAAATTCTAAAGAATTCCATGAAAATGTTATTTTTATTATCATCACCATCATCATTATTATTTCATGTGTCTGGATATTTTGCCTGCATGTATGTCTCTGCACCACTTTCAAGCAATACTGGCAAAAGTCGGGTAAGGCCATCAGAACCCTAGAGCTGGAGCTACAAATAACCATGAGTTTTTATATGGGTGCTGGGAATTAAACTAGGGTTCTCTGAAAAAGCAGTCAGTGCTATCAGCCAGCTCCCTGAAATTTGTTTTATGAAATTAACGATGTATCTATAACATTAGTCACGAGAGCATTTACCTGGGAAAATATACGCATTGTTTCCTTGGCCCGGGGTGAAGACTCGTCCATCCTGGAGCTGCACTGGCTCAAACGGGCTGCCACTGGCAAACAAACACCTGCCCTGTTAAGATGAAATAATCTCAATTTTTCTGGCCACTTATTCAGGCAAATTCATGAAAGATTAAGTCTTACAGTGAAGTTAGACTACTAAATTACCTGGAAACAAGAAATCATTTACTACATAGTATAATCCTTTAACCTAAATTCTTTAATTAGAAAGAGACTTGTTTTGTACATAGCATATAGGCAAATACAGTTGAAAAATATTCATTTAACTCTTTAAACCCTAACACTCTACTTCCTTTATAAAATTAAAAGTGGTAATAAACAGCATCTCAGATAATAAAGACTGACGTGCTCCTCATAATGAAGTGGGAAACAGCAGAATTAATTTGCTACCACTCGCGGCCCATCAGTTCAGCTAGCTTTGAGCTTAGAGCCTTATGCACCACTCTGTTTACCTTTCCCTGAAAACCCGGTTTGCTTGTTACCATCTTCCACTCATTGATCAAAAGAACAAACAAGCAAAGCAAAAATTAAGGATTTGCCATTTTCAAGATTTGTTAAGAGTGTGTATAAAATTTCTAACAATTAAACTTGAATCCAAATTTTTATAAATCTAAATCCAATGTTTTTTCTATTATGGCATGATACCCCCCCTCCAAGTTTATAATGTGGGTGAATGATATAAACGCACTACTGTAAGAGAACAAACTTGCGTGCTGCCTCGTTAAGGAAAAGTAAGCCTCCACCTACTCTTTCTTTATCTGATGTTAGTACCATGTCTATAGAGACAAGTGATGCTAGTGGAACTCTGCATCTCCAAGATAAACCAGATGTTCATATGACTGAAAGGGGCTATACATTTAATTCACAAAAAATGTTTACAGTATTATTCCCTTTGTCCCACCAAAATCAAAGAACAAAAGCTACACAATAGCACTCAAACAGGGCAACCTATCTTGGAATGTTCAAGAACAGCCAATGTTATCATGTTTAAACACCCAGCTAGGTTAGATTAAAGCACGATCCACAGAAAACTGAAATAGCATTCAACAGTTATCTCCATCTCTAGAGTGGTAGAATTACAAGCACATATCACAACTCCTGGCTAAGGCAATACTGGGGATCTAATCAGCGGTTTCATGCATGTTAGGTAAGCACTGTACCAACGGGGCTATGCTCCCAAGCCCTAATACTAAGTCTTTATAGTAAATGTTGGTCAATATGAAGGGCTATGTTATATTGTTTTACTTTAAGTGATACAATTTCAAAATGGTATAAATTCAAAATTTCATTACATGATACAAAGCTTAAGTGTGAGAGCAAGCTAACTATGATAAGGGCACAGGTAAGCATCTCGGATGTTCATTTTCATATGCTAAGTAATTTCCACTTATTCAGTTACAGATGCTCCTCATTCACAGCATAACATGGTCAGATTTCATGACAGCCGCGGTCCAGTTTTAACTACAGACAATTTCCTCTTGTAATCCCAGTCACTTAGGTGGCAGATGAGAAGGTAACTAGCGCTGGTGGGCAGCCCAGACAACACTGAAGCCCCATCTGCACGGAAAAGGAAGGATTCTTCTCTCTGAGCTGCAGAGGGCGTTAGAGCAACAAGTCTTTCTCCCCTAAGAGGAGGCGCACTAAAAACTTAAGAGGCAAATACAAAACTTAACACCACAGTTTTGTTTGACAATGAAAAAGAATTTATATGAGCTATGACTCATTCTCTTCTGGGAAGAGAATGTCAAGTTTTTTTCACATGTGTGTGGTGGTGCTTGTTTACATGTTAAGGTAAATAGAGGATGTGTGAAAGTTTGTTCTCTCCTTCCACACGGGACATGCGAACTGAATTCGAAACACTAGTCTTGGTGGTAATTGCCTTTACCTGCTAAGCCATCTCCCTGACCTAAAATCTGCATCTTAAAACTGACTGATTATAGTTTATCAAACTATTTTCTTTGGAGAATTTTGGTTCTTTCCAAAAATGTGTATTAAGTTTAATAATATTATTCAAAGATAAAATTCTCAAATTTTATTAATTTGGTACTTTGTAAAACATTATATATATATATGTACATGTATACAACACACACACACACACACATATATATATATAATGTATATTTATTTTGAAAATGTTAAGAGCTAATGATATATTAGATCTGAGCCTAATATTCATTGTGTAAGAATGGCTTAATTTGGGGAACAACAGTCATCAATTTTACTCAAAACTGATAGATAAGATAAGCAAACAGGCTACCAATAATACTATATTTTGGTAAAAGATTAAGGAGAATAATTTCTTTAAAAATTTAAAATTTTATGTGTATGGGTGTTTTGTCTGCATGTATGTCTGTGTACCATGTGTATGCCTGGTGCTAGTGGAGGACACAAGAGAGAGACCATTAAAAAAACAAAACAAAACAACAACAAAAAATCCTCTATACGTTGATTTGTGACTGATTTGAAATGTAAAGGATTCAATCAGGTTTAAAATCATTCTACTAGAAACTGATGTCACAAGAACTATTTGTTTTTATTTCTTCTAACCAAATAGTGACACCAGCAGAAGGAGCTGGGAGGACAACCACTGTAACAATGAGAAGAAGAAATGCTAAGTCCATCTGCAATGAAACTAAGTCCAAACAACTCAATGACTTCTGCTTTGTCAGTGATATTCCAGGTCATCCCACGGTCATGTCCCCTCTGGTTACAGTAGTGACAGCTAAGAAGTTTGTCTTACAGAGTTTTAAAAGAAGCAGAGTAACCACAGCCATCAGTGGGAGGGAGGAAGAAGGCTCCCAGCATTCACAGCTTCACCTTCAAGGTGACTGCTGAACTCAACAGCGGAGCTGTGGCTGAGCTCCTGAGCAGCTCTGGGGACGATGCACCACATCAGGGGGCACAAAGACAGAGGCTCTAAGCAAACACCTCAGGGCCCAGTTTATACCCGAAGAGCAGCCCAGGAAGGAGTGAGGTCTGGATGAAGACCTAGACCTGACTGTGCCAGTGATTGCGGTCATGAAGCCCAGCCTAACAGCCACTAGCAGAGAGGTAAAGGTGCCTCAAACCTCAAGTGACCGTCACAGCCTGTCATCCATGCTACCCAGCATGACACACAGCAAACAGCTAAGCTTACAAGAGAATTAAAAACTAGTTACCAAGGGGGAGAAGGGCTAATAAAAATGAATTTATAGAAAGGGGGATTTTGTTACAATCAGAAACTTTAACTATAATTTACAAATTCAAAAAATTAAATGCAAAGACAGAAACTTGATGTGGCTGTACAGTCCTGTAATCCAGGCACTGGGATATTAAGTTTCAAGCCTGAACATAAGCCAGAACTTGCTTTAAAAATAACAAAAAGAAACAAAAGTCACAAAGGGAGAAGATATTCAGTAGAAAGCTGAAAGACGGCAGAGGATAAAGTAAGTATTAAGATGACAACTGAGGGCTAGTGAGACGGCCCTGACCACTTGAGACTGGATGATCCCCAGGACCCGCATGATACTGAAAACTGACCACCAAGCTGTCCTCTGACCAACGCACACGATGTGGCATGTCTGTGCCCACACATATAAACACAAATAATTATGTTTTTAAACTTTTGAGATGGCACACTACTATTTATAATATGGAACATTTATTTGTTTGTTCGAGGGGTGTGCAAGCCCCTGCCTGGACTCACATAGAGAGGCCAGAGGACCACTGTGGGAGTCAGTTGTCTTCTTCCACCTGTGGTCTGGACACCGAACTCAGGTGGTCAGGGCCAGTAGCAAAGCCTTCACCCACTGAGCCATCTTAACCAGCACCCCTGTATCATTATTTTGTAAAGATTCTACTTCCAACAGATATGCTGCTTACAACTGATATTTAAGATCTTTAAAATCATCTGGGGAGATATGAAAGAAACAAAATCACCAGTGAGTTATTAGCAATGAGAATGATAAAGACGTATTACAGTCTTTATTCTTAAGTATATAACCAAGCCAAGTAGTGATGGTACAAGCCTTTAATCTCAGCACTCAGGAGGGAGAAGCGGGTGGTTTCTATGAGTTCAAGGCCAGCCTGGTCTACAGTGAAAATTCCACAACAGCCAAGGCAACACAGAAAAGACTGTCTTGAAAAACACCACCACCGCCGACCACCACCAAAAAACCCAAAAAAACAAACAAAAAACCAACTGTAACCTAACAATTATATTCATGAACAGTCATATACTGAAGAAATTAAGTAAGAACTCGGCATATCAAGGCACAGAGAACTATAAAGTGCACTCCTAGGGCCGAGGAATACAGCACAGTGGTAGCTTGCTGACCTAAACATACACATCTGCAAGGCTATAGGTTCATAAGACAGGACAAAAAGAAAAACAAAACAAAACAAAAGCTCTACTTCCTGGCGTCACGTTGATCTACAACAGTGGAAGAAGTGATTACACAGTGGAGATTAAAACACCACCCCGCAGAACACTAGGGGAAGCTCACTACATACATGCATATTTACATACACGCCATCCATGTACACATACATACATACATATGCTGTAACTGACACACAGTAAAACAGCAGTGCCAAAGGCCCCAAAGAGCAGACTCACTATCACTCTGGGTGAAAGGGTGAAACCCAGTCCAGACAGCCATGAGTTTACAGAAAAGTAAAAGCCAGCCCCAGTAAAAAAGAAAACCATACCCTGAGGTCCATGTTCAAAGCCAGAGCAAAATTGTCAAAAAACAATTTAGAAAATAACAAAATAAAAACAGAAAAAAACCTGTTTTTAAAGCACTGAGATGCAGCAACTACCAACTGTTAATTCCATGTGGGGTGAAGATACCCTTCAAAAGTTCTTCTGGGAAGAGGAGCATGATCCCAGATAAAAGCAGACAGGCAGGAAGATGGCTATAAGGCAAAAAACTTTAAATGAACACAAATCAAAATGGAAAGTTTCTATATAAGAAGAATAAAGAAAAAAATCAAGAAAAAAGCAGCATATTTGGTTTCAGAGTGTCCAGAAGTACACGACGCACAGCAGGTGGGCAAATGGGTGGTAGGCGGAGTTATGACGTCACTGCTCTCAGAACTGATGTCAGACGGTGATCCACTGCAATTGCCACTTAAATACTGATGAACCACACGTGTACAAATGTCTAACTAATAAGCTAATGAAACACATGCACAACTTGTGTGCTTTTCATTGACAATACCTCTGTGAGTGTATATGCTTCTTCTGCTGTGCACTCAGCCTGTGCTGTAGGATTACTTAATGCAAATATTATAGGCCTTTCATTGATAGAGGCCATGGCCGTGATGACGCCAGGAGTAAAAAGCCGGCCAGCACCTGCCACTCCTGCAATAAAGAAAGGAAAGGAGCCATCAGCACAGGCATAACAAACCGGTCCTTGCTAAGTTTTTATAGCACATTTACCGTAACAAAACCGCAGGTATCAGTACAAAGATAGATACTGTATAATGATGAGAGAATACTATGGGGACAGTTTCAGAAATGAAAAAAACAACAAAATGCTGACTGAAATTTTCACTTAAATATTTATTCTTTGGCATTCATAGTGAGCTCTAGGAAAAACTGTTAAACCTATGACTGTGTCCTCCATTCTGACAGCACAGGAGACAGTGCTGAGAGAGTCTACTCCATGAGGGCCCAGAAACAGACCGTAGGAGGTCAGACAGTAGCTGCCTGGGGAAACGCCATGTCATTCAGTGGGCACAGTTTCGGCTTCAGGGATCCTGACCCACAGGTTGAGAACCACTGCTCTGGTTCCATATTGGGTTTTGAGAGAAGTGAAGTAGAGAACCTTTTAAGATTTCTTCTCAAGCTAAAAAATAATGAGGGCTCTTATTAATAAAAAAGCACAGACATACTTTTCTGAGCGCAGGAACTCGTTGTGAAGGTTTTACTTTTCAACATTACACAGAATTCCTAAATGAAAACTAGTAAAATACAGGATTGTGAACTCCAATCTACAGCTATTCAGGGAACAGCCTGTGTCTGTGCTGAGGATTCCCGGCTGTGTCAGCACAGATATCACAGATAACACCTGCAAAGTTTCACTTTGTTGCCAATGAAATGTCCACTCTGCACTGGATTTTCCAGGTACAGGCTGTCAAATGACCTTGGCCTTTTAAGGCTGCGTTCACAGTCAGCAACAACTCTGAAAGTAAAACACTGTAAAGGGCCAGGCATGCAGTCCCAGTGCCTTGGGAGGCTCAGGCGAGACAATCACTGAAGCCCATGTGTTCAGAGTCAGCCTACAGGAGAGTAAAACAGCTTTGGCTTGTTTTCAGTTGAAGTTAAAATGTAAATTTAAAATTACATTTATCTATTTTGTGTCTATATGTGTATTGAAGGGGCACCATGCCATGGACAATCTGCAAGCCACGGTCCTCTCCTACTATATAGATCCTGGGGGCTCAATACACACTAAGAGATGTGTAGCAAGCCTTTACCTGTTGAGTCACCTTGCTGGCCCCCTTTCTAGATTTTTAGATAATGTTTCAATACAGCCTAAATTGGCCTTGAACTCATAATCTTGCCTTAGTCTCTACAGAGTGTTGAGAGTACACATGCGCATCAACATAACTAGCCGGAGCTTCTTCTTCTTTTTTTTTTTTTTTTTTTTCGAGACAGGGTTTCTCTGTGGCTTTGGAGCCTGTCCTGGAACTAGCTCTTGTAGACCAGGCTGGTCTCGAACTCACAGAGATCTGCCTGCCTCTGCCTCCCAAGTGCTAGGATTAAAGGCGTGCGCCACCACCGCCCGGCTTTAGCCTGAGCTTCCGTCTCTTAAAATTTTTACGTCCTGGGCAGTAGTAGCACACACCTTTAATCCCAATACTTGGGAGGTAGAGGTAGGTGGATCTCTGTGAGTTCAAGGCCAGCATGGTCTAGAGTGAGTTCCAAGACAGCCAAAGCTACACAGTGAAACCCTGTCTCAAATGAAAATAATAAAGTAAAATAAATTTTTTATGCACAGTCACCAAAAATATTACTTTGAGTCAGCCTTTTTTATGTGCAGGGTTCTGCATATACAGATTCAATTAAGGTACATTTTCAATGTAGGCTGGAAATGCGAAGGAAATAGACTGAGCGTGTACTGAGCATGTGCAGACCTCTGTGTCTCACTATACAGCTGAAGAGCTCTTACACGGCATTTCCACGGTTTAAGTGGGGTGTGTACAAGTTATGAACAAGTCCTGCATCTCTTAACATGGGGGATGTAGGTGCAGCAGGTTTGGGTTTGTCCAGTGGGCCTTGACACCAGTCCCCTAACCCACTAAGAGACCACTGCATATGCTAAGAACAAAGTAAAATACATCAACTTACTTTAGCAATCTTACATGGCAGTTATGGCAGGCAGCTAATTAACAGGATTATTTATCAACAGCTTCGCTTACCAATTATAACTGAAGGCTTAAGTTCATTTACTGCATCTTCAAAAGTTCCAGGTATGTTCCCTGGGACACAGTGAGCAAACGGTTCCTGGTTACTATCTATGCTAGCAGCCCGCCCCTGAATCAAAAGATAAAATACAATATCAGTAAGTGCATATTAAAGATAATCTGGACATGAGCTATCAATTAGATAAATGTTGTCATTTCTATTTATTTTTCTCTTCAACCTTTATTTTCTAATGTTAACTTCAGAGTCCAAAACAAAAACACAGCCCATCAAATTACATTAGAACATAATAAGCTTTGCTGTCTCTCTCAAAACCTCATTCCTTCTATGAAGTCCTCCTAAATTCAATATTCACAATGAAGAATCTTTAGTATTTCAGAAATGTAATACAGCACTATAGCAAATATTGCAAATTTGCCCACCAAAAGGGGACACCACAGCCTATCAAATTTATGAATAATCACACCAAAAGAGTTTATTTTTGGTAGTAGGAACAGAACCCAGGGCTTTGAACATACTACTCAAATGCTCTACTGCTGGGGCAAACTCCCCAGCTCCCCACCCCTTTAAGACAGGGTCTTGTATGGCCTAGCTTTGGCTGGTCTCACTCACTACATAGCTTAAGCCCTGCCCAGCCATCTCCAAGTGGCAAAGTTTAAGAGCCCAGAGTACAGGCTTCACTGCCTTGGCATTCGACAGCTCTGGAGAGTGGCATTTAGCAGGGAACGCATAGTGTAGCCAAATGGATGACAGGGTTAGGATCACTGGAAGAGACTGAAAACCCAAGACCCACAGGTCAAGCTACTTTATACATTCTAAAAAGCAAAACCAAAACAACAACAAAACACGCTTGAGGGTACAGGCGAGCAGGGAGTCTCTCCTGTGTTGAGGGAGCATTGCACTACCAACACTACGGTCAGTTTAGACTTGGCCTTGATGAAACCAGTATTACAGACTGAAGCACTGAACTGTATACCTGCAGAAATGTACTCTGCTCCAGGTAAAAATGTGATGTTCAAAACATACATTCTACATGGACCAGCAAACACTGTGGCTACAGCCCCTTTGTAACCACAGTTCAATAATTCAGAGTCTAAGCTGTATACTCAGGGAGCACTCTTCAGTATGGATTCTGTCTCCATCTCTTTGAAACTGATGACTTTGAAAAACAACAAAATCTTACTTTTTTAAAAAATTCTTTTTTCGAGACAGGGTTTCTCTGTGGTTTTGGAGCCTGTCCTGGAACTAGCTCTTGTAGACCAGGCTGGCCTCAAACTCACAGAGATCTACCTGCCTCTGTCTCCTGAGTGCTGGGATTAAAGCATGCACCCACACCACTTGGCAGCAAAAGCTTTGACATTAAAAAATTAGTCTTCTCAAGAGCAGCAAATGCTCATAACTGCTGAGCCCTCCATGATCATTTTAAATTTGTTTCTATGATTATAAAATTTCATAAGGAAAACAAAACAAACCAACTTCCTCTCCCCAAAAAGGGACAGGATTTTTGAGAGGACTAACAACAACAGCACATACAATGTTACTCTAATACCTGGTTACTGACACCAGTGAAGGAAAAAGGACCAGGACTAGAGCCATGCACATGTCCTATACATGTAAATGTATGTAAAGATAACATGCTTAGTACATGTAAATGGGAAAGAACTGTCCTGCCACTAGATTATGATGAAAACATGGGAAAATAAAGTAGTATTGCATACTGAATAGATGAAAATATGTCACATAATGTAAGACATACGATATCTATAGCTGATTAAAAACAGTACCCAATTTGAAGGAATGCTGGCAAGCAGGCTCAGAGGTGCTAATATACGGAGAAGACCCTTACTATACATGAACTGACACAGGGGATTATGACTTAAACGACATTACAACAAAACAGTTTCTGCTCAAATATTAGATGTATTGCTAATAGTTTAAACAGAATGTTGGGTCCCAACTCAAAACTGAGCTTTAGTGTTAGGGGTGTAGCCCAATGACAGAATGATTATGCTCGCCTGGCAGGCTTAAGGCCTTGGGATCAATCCCTAGCACCACAAACATTTTAGTTTAAGAGAGTCAAATACAATCAGATATAGTAACTATTCCATCTCTTAAGAGCTTGAGAACACAGCAAGAGAGAGCAAGTCTGGTTTCCGCAGACAGATTATGATTTAAGTATGAAATAAGAGTCTTTATAGAAGACAGTGTCCAGTTAGCTGGAACTGCCAACTTCACACAGCAACCTAGAATCACTCGAGAAGAGTCTAAGTGAAGAGTATAAAGACCTAGTAGGCCTTTGGAATGCCTGGCAGGAGTTAGATGTGTGTGAAGGGTGTGTGTGTCTGCATGGATTGTCCAGACTGCCTCGAAGAAGGACGGAAACCTACCCTGAGTGTGGATGACTCCATGTCATGGGCTGGGCTTTGACAGTGCAGGGTAAGAAAAGCTAGCTGACAGCAAGCAAGCATGCATGCGTTTATTCTCTGCTCTCAACTGTGGCTGTGACACTTGATGTTTCTGCCTTGACTTCCTCACAGTAATGGATTCTAACCTGCAGCTGTCGGCCAACGCTCCCCTATGTTGCTTTTCATATAGGGGTTATTTTATTACAGCCACAAAAATGAAACCACGGCAGACAGCAGATGGGACAGTCTCTGTGGACAACACAGCAGAGGCTAGCTCCTGCACACTGCAGTAGGTAGTGAGATGCAAGACAACACCCCAGTCAGACGCCCTGTTGGTCCGCCAAGTTCTGCATCCTTACCTTAACTAGTAAGCCGTTCTTGTCGAACATCCAGACCTTCCTCCGTGCCTCCTCTTCTGAGAGGCCACTTTCCACCATAGACATGACTATAAGGTTTGCAATTCCAAGGGCAGCCTGTCCGGGAAGCACATGTTTAAAAGTCAAGCCTGGAGAATGAGGTGACGCTCAGTTGCTCTGTATGTAGGGATCACATTATTGGCCGTATCTGCACTACCTTCCCTTAGAAATCCCAAGTCTCTCTAAACAAATGACTTCTGAGAGATCATGATTCACACCATTTCCGCAAGCTCTAAACTCACTGTGATTGCTGTGACCATCAGTAAGCACCAACATGCTGTCTTACTTTCCTGTTTTCCTTGAGACCGTCTCTCTATATAGTTCTAGCTCTCCTGGAACACACTCTGTAGACCAGGCTGGCCTCAAACTCAGAGATCCACCTGCCTCTGCCTCCCAAGTGCAATGGGATTAAAGGTGTGCACCACCAGCTCTGGTCAGTCTTACTTTACAGAAAGAAACAGGGTACTGGTTTTAAATTATAAAAGCTTTAAAAACTTACCTCTCCTGCTCCAAGAAATAAGATTTTGTGTTCTGAGACTGGTTTATTAATAACTTTTTGGGTCGCGAGAAGACCCGACAAAGCAACTGCAGCTGTCCCTGTGGGAAAACCCATGATTTTTACAATGAAACAAACAAAAGACATATTATAAACACTTAAAAAGTAGGGGGAAAAATCATTTCATTTTTGATTTACCTTGAATGTCGTCATTGAAAGTACAGTATTTTTCTCGATATTTTCTTAAGAACCTGAAGGCATTATGATTCCCAAAGTCTTCAAACTGGATGAGTGTGTTCCGTCCATATCTAGAAACAGTAAACCCTTTGATAATTGTGTTAAAAGCACCACAATTAGACAGACTTCCTGCTTACTAGTTCTACAATTAGTATCTGAAAGAAGAGATTATACTAGCCCAAGGCCATGACTTTCAGAGCTTGTCAAAGCCTAGAGCCAAATTGCAGACATCCTTTTAATGAACATGGAGGCACAAACAGGCCTATGGCCATTCCCTGTGTAAATACTGACCAAGGCCCAGGAGGGTGTCCAGAGCATAGGAGCACTAAGTGACCCCCTCAAAGGGATTCTTTCTTGCATTTCAGAGTAGACCTTTGAAATGGATGAGCCCCTTAAATAGCAATGACTGACAGCACAGGAAGGCACACTAAGTAAGCACTGGGACAGTGTGGTCAGGTGAGTTCATTTTGGTGAACAGGAGTTAAGAAGGGAAGGCAATGCAGGATACATGTGTATCCTGCACCAGAGAAGCTAAGGCAGGGAGATCACAGGTTTAAGGCCAGTCTAGAAAACACAAGACGACAGACTCAAACAAATTAACCAAGGAAAGAAAAAGGCAGAAAAGACTGGAAAGGGAGCTACACTGGGTCTTCATCTCAGAAATAACTAATAAGAAGAGAAAAGTTAAACAAGGTACATTCTGGTGACCCTGAATTTTCAATGGCCAGAATATATGTTTCAGGGCTCACACTGCAGGACGTGTGAGCTGGCTCATGTTGAATCCCTGAAGGCTCTGGAGGAGGAAGAACTCACAAAAGCCTCCATCTAGCAAAAGTAACCTACCAGAGGTGTGCAGCATGCTTGAGTGTGGGGACGTGAGAAAGACAGAGTGTGGGGATGTGAGAAAGACAGCAGCAGCTAGGAGTTCACAAAGACCCAGGAATCATAAAACAGATGCCATGGAAAACTAGAACAAACTGGAAAGTATGAGGCAGCCCAGTGTCAAGGCCATCTGGACGCCTAAGAAGACGCAGTAGCACAGCATTGTACAAAGAAGGAAAGTGAAGGAAGAAGGAACAGAGGGCAGGGTGTGGGCCGATAAGCAGTTCAGCTCTAAGTCTGTCATCATCTTTGCCTCTTGGAAGGAATCCGAGTATCTCCATGTGCCAGTTATTTTAAATGCTTAGCTAGAGTTTGGAAGATGGCTCTATGGGTAAAAGTGCTTGCTCAGCAAGTGTGAGGTCCTGAGTTCAAATACCAAGAACCCTCAAAAGAGTTGGACTCAGTGTGAGCATAAATAATCCAATACTTTACAGGGAGGCAGAAAGCAGAGGCAGGAGGGTCTCTGAGAGTCTGTGAACCGGCCTCAGCATAAAAAGGGTGCCATATGAGAGATTGTGTAGTAGAAAAACAACAAGGACCCTGTTTTATGGCTGAGGGTAAAGACAGACACCAAAGGTTGTCTTCTGATCTCCACACACGGTTGCCATGGTACACGCACCAGTACACACACACACAGAGGGGGGAGCAGAGAGAGGGAGAGGGAGAGGGAGAGGGAGAGAGAGAGAGAGAGAAAGAGAGAGAGAGAGAACATGCTAGATCACAAAGATGAAGAATTTGGGTTTTAAGTTGTGGTAATAGAAAAACACTGAGAAATTTTCAGCAACAAAATATGTAAGGCAACACATTTTTACAAGATTAATCCTAATGTTAGATGGGCATGAACTAGAGAGAAACCTACCGGAGAAGGATTTAGAGGAATCCAGGCAAGGCAAAAGAAGGCTGGGGCAACAAGAGACACACTAATGAGACATGCTGAATCTGAGCATGCTCTGACGGAAGGGCTGGTTGATGGAGGAGAGCCACAAATGGCACCAAGATTAAAGGTCTGGCAACGGGGTGAACGTTACTGCCATCGTTAGCAGTTAGGAATAGGGAAGGCAGGCTGTTTGCAAAGGGAAAGAGTTCAATCTGAGGTAGAGCAGGGTGCAGTGACAGAATTTCTCAAGACAGGGTCCCCCAGCAGTTTGGTGTGCAGGGCCACACAGGTAGCTTCGTGAGTCACATGTATGGAGGACACAATTTACTGTATATGCAAGAACTGAGAGTCCAGCTCGGTCACACAGTGCTTGTCTAGTATGTTGTGAAGCCCTGAACTCATTCCCAGGACAGCCGTCCACAAGTATATGTGAACAGAGGATCCATTCAGGTGTAGTGCTTGCTAATCAGCCTGCAACCTGAGTTTAGCCCACAGAAAGGTAAACGAGAGACTCCTCAAAGGTGACCTCTGACCTCCATATGCACACAAAAACACATACACACACCCAGAAACAAACGAACTCCACAACTGAGCCCAAATAAGATGTCAAAGCTGAAGGAGGGCTCTGGCGGAAGGTGGGAATGAGCCCGGCCATGGAAGGCTGAGGGAGGAACGCACGCGTTGTGAGAGCTTAGGAGAGGCGGAAGCAGACAGACTTCCTTCCAGATGTCAGGTAATCCCAGCCAGCAATGCAGAACAGAGGTCCCATCTGTGCCAGTACATGTCAGTGGGCATGAGAGAGTTCCCACAACTTAATCCTTCCCTTACAAGCTCCCAGGACATAAAAGGAAAAAGCACAATGGTGCCCCCCACCCTGCAATAAGAGGTTCTTTCATATCCACCAGTTTCATAGGATACCTGTCAGTAATCGCCTTCATAAACTCATCAATCAGGTCGTCATACAGTTGGGAACGATCTCGTTTCTGATACAAGCCCATATAAAAGGGATCCTTTAATAGTGCCTATATAAGAAAGCGAAGATTAAAAATAGTCTTTTATTATAATATTTATTTACATTAAGCATATAAAACTTTAATCATTTAAGAAACTTAATAGATTTGATCTAGTCTTATTTATATAAATATTAAAAGTTAAGTTTAAGACAAAGACTAACACCTAAAATGACAGGATCTCACCCCTTCAACAAACCATCTTCAAAGAGAGCTGCAGTTTTTTGTTTCTTTTAGAACAAGGGAGAATGGACGGGGTGTGTGTGGGGGTGCTACTCACTTTGTTATCAGTTCCCACGTCGATACACACAGGCAGGCATTTCTCGGGTTGTATTCCTGCACATGCTGTGTACAAACAAAGCTTCCCAACGGGGATCCCCATCCCATAGACACCCAGATCTCCAAGACCCAGAATTCTCTCTCCGTCAGTCACCACGACAGCCTTTGTTAGAAATAAAACAAAAAGCGCATCAGAAGCTGCCAAAGTGGGGCACGGAAGAAGTTCATCCTCAGAGAGGGTGGGCTCTTCTGCTCTATTCCACTCTCACTGCAGAAGCAGAATCCTTTCTATCTAATTCCAAACCTGACCCCATGGAGCAGGCTTGAGCTAGGACTTCTGCCTGTTACGAGGGATTAGAGGAGAGTTCTTAGACATGCTTCCCATCTGACTTTGTTCTGGGACTAGAATGAGGGGACAGAGGGATCAAGTATTCTTTGCATAGATTAAGTATTTTTTCCATAGACTGAAACATGGGAAAAGCAAATTAAAGTCCAAGATTACCAAAATAAAAAGTTTAAAAAATAAACAGCATGATCTATCAACCTAGGGCAATCAAGAAAAGCCTTTGCAAAGTAAAGGAGAAAACAACCTAGATTTTAAAAAGTATATATAATGTATATATATATAAATACATATATTATGAATGTAAATCATATATATACGGATACCTACATATAAGTGTATAGGATGATATTGTAAATTTAGTTATTTTACCAAATTTTTCCTAAATTATCTGAACTAATGATTTTGGAAGGATGGGGGAGGAGGAGGCAGTGTCAAATTTAGCACAAGCTGGCCTAGAATTCCCTATGTAGTAAAGGATGATCCAGTTCTTCTACTTTCACCTTGAAAGTGCAGAGACTGCGCAAGGCTGAACTCATGATTCGTCAGCGTTTATGCTGGTAAAGGAGACATTCACAATGAAGGCAGCGAGATGACCGCAGTGACAAGCACAGTGCTACCCACAGGTCTTTAAAGAAGCTGTCCAATTTGCTTCATGAAAGAGTTACACTGACCATGGCTCGTATTTGCTACATTTTAAAATTCTTTTGACAGTGCAGTACTTGCCAAGGATCTAAATCTACCTTAGTCAAAAAAGAGACGGACAGACAGACAGACAGACAGACAGAGAGATACACAGAGAGAGAACACAACTGGCCCTCTCCCAGAGCCGACATTCCTATGTTGTTGCCTTTCCTTTTCTTTTCTGAGCCAGGCTCTCATGGGTCTGCCTGCCTTTTCCTTCTAGTGTGGGGATTACAGATTACAGGTCTGCACCACCACACTTGGGTGAGCATTCGCTTTCTCTACCAAGAAACTAAAGCTAGGACCAAGCTCACTCTTAACTGGTGCCAATGTCTCACTCAGAGCCAAGCACTGTCTCAGTGCCCCATCTCAGGACGGTTACGACCAGCACCTCCTCAGACACAGAGCAGACATCTGCACGTACATGTGTGTAAACAACTCAGAGCGACAAGGGGAACTTGTTCTTGGCAATCTAGAGTTAACTTACAAGGAAGAGAAGACATTGTGAGAAGGAGGGTGTGCTCTTAGTACCTTAACGTGGTTTTCTGGCCAGTTATCCACAATCGATCTGACATGACCTCTGTCTGAGATTGAAATAAACAACCCCCTGCAATAGGAAAACACATGACAGTTATCTACGTTTTGTCCATGGGATAAAGACATTTTAGTAGAGCACCAAGATATGGTTTAATTTCCAAGCGCTGATTTATTACGAACATTAAAACTCTTTCAAATGATAATTATGTTGCTTATAGAATAACTGAACAAAGATTACTGTTAACTGATGTGATCCTTTTGCCAAAATGAAACATGTCCATATTGCATGGTCCAACCATCAAAGTGAAAAATAAAGTAAAAATTCCTACATAGGCTACAATGAATTAACGATACAGCAACATGGAGAAGCCCTGCCCCGTGCTGTGACGTCTCCCGTCAGTTCTCACCTGTGATGCACATGACAAGCACAGAGGAGCTTCTATGACCTAGCTGACACGGGGTGAGGTCTGTCTAGGCAGTACACCTTCCAACCTTTTCTCCTTTAACCTGAGCTGAGAAACACTCTTCTAATAAGAAACCACACATGTGACCAACCACTGGGTTATCTCCTAGAAATGTTTTAGATACTTTGGTAAAAGCACCATACAGGTTAGATTAAACTGCACTTCTCAGTGTCTGCAGTAGTGGCATTTCATTTGTATCTTAATAAATAAAGCTTGCCTGAAGTAAAACAACCCCACTGGTCAGCCTTACAGACCAGGTAGTGGTAATACACACCTTTAATCCCAGTAGCCACACTAGTTGTCACAGAAACTGGGTGGTGCATGCTTTTAACCCCAGGGGTGCACACCTTTAATCCAACCCCTAGAGAGGATTATAAAATGGGAGGAGACAGCTCTCAGTCACAGTCTCATTCTGAGATTCCTGGAGGCAGGATTGCCTTTGAAATGAGGTTGAGGTAAGAGCCAGGGGCTGGCCGCTATTCTTTTCTGATCTTAAGATTGAACTCCAATTTCTGTTTCTGAGTTTATATTAATCATGCTTCAGTCTGCCAGGGAATTTCTGTCACATAAGCACCGAGGGTGCTTGCTAAGTTCAGGCTGCCAGATCTTCCTCCTCATCAGAAGCTTGTGGAGAGAGAGAGAAAGAGCTGGCATGGTTCAAGCTTTTAAATAATTCAACAGGTGCTTCTTATAGACTCAAGTCTGAGAGAAGCCATCAGACTAGATGCAGGGGTGGGGGAGTGGCTGAGAGATGCTCTCATTCCTGGTCTAAATGCCTACAGGGATATCAGTGTGTGAGCTGGGGGGACGGGACAAGGATTAAGGTAAACAATGGATCAGAAGGGACAAAAAACTCAAATAAAAATAGTCTCAGACAGATCCAGCACATCAGCTTCCTCTCTGCAAGTCTTAACAGGTTCTTTCCCCATTAGCTGACAGGCACCATGTGCTCACTCAAGGACTTGAGGTAATGGCCCATAGAGGGACTGACTCTTCCTACTAAAATGTTTGATGGTGGTAGAATGGTCTGAAATTAAAATTCATCACAGTTAATTTTTCATTTTAAAGGGAAGACGGGTATCAGAAATTAAAGCTGGTAAGTGAGGACACCAACCCCAACCTGGCAATCTGCAAACAGCCTTAATTCCGGTCTGGGGCGGGGGAGAGAGGCACAGGGACCACACAGTCCTCTAATAATGGCAATAGTATTAGGAGCTAGCTAGTTCTGCAAGGACAAAAGATATGAATATGCTGAGCTTGTATTAATATCAGTTAGGCTTTTAATACAAATTAGGATTTTGTGAGGTGAGAAACCTGACGGGGATAAGACCACAGTAACACACAGAAATCTAATTAGTTGTTACAGAATGATACTTTCTTATACAATAATCAATTATATATTTGTATGTAAAAACAAGCCTTACTTAGGTCTTCTAAAAATGTGCCCATACTGGGAGCAGGCAAGACCAACTGTTGGTGTATATACAATTGGCATCAGACTTTCAATATCATCTTGCAGTATTCTATAAAACAGTTTCTCATTTCTTTCTTGTATGCCCATTATATAGATGTATCTGAAATTAAACACACCGAATGTTTGAGTTAGCTTGCAGCACACTGAAAAACTTGATTTTTCAAATGTCTAAAACAGGGCCCTTCACATACATACATACATACATACATTTTCACACACACACACACACACACACACACACACCTTATAGCCAAACACAGATGTACTTAAGTGGGAGATGATAACAAGAGAAACAACAGCTAATCCTTTGAACAAAAGCCTGGAAATGCTAAGGGATCAACAGGACACCCACATGTAAAGGAAGAAGCTGAAGGAAGAGGTAGGCATCCACATGCTCACCAAACACTGATGGCCCCAAGCACTGCTCTCAAGTCCAGGGACAAAGAAGCCACCAATGCTGAAGAGTTTATAATCCAGTTGTTTTAAGCATTATGAGGTACAAGGAGAGAAACAACACCAAGAAAACAAGGTTCAAACTACAGGCCATTCTTAACTTCTGCTTTCTTTCTCTGAGACAATCTAGTAGATCACCGAGGCCCAACGTGAACACCTACAAGCATCCTTCAAATATGTCCACTTCTCCTCCCCACATCCGGTCTAAATCACTAACCAATCTTCATACAATTTTCCTTTCTTGCTCCAACCCATCCTTTTAAAACACATTATCTGGGACCATTTCTAATTGTCCTTAAATGGATCCTAAATGCCAATAAAGTAAGGCGCAAACCCCCATGTACTTTCTGGTCTCATTTCCTCTATCCTGACTTACTTCATCTGCTCAGACAGGATGTACCCGACGGCCCATCTCACTATCTGCTAGGGACAGTTCTTACTCGGGCCTCCCACTGTAGCTGAGGCCATTCCCCTCCGAGTGCACACATATACTCGACTTTTCTGTGTTCTGCCCCCACTATATGGTGTGGGAAGTTCTGTATATGTGTTGCTTTTATTGGTTAATGAATAAAGAAGCTGCTTTGACTATAATAGGACAGACTAGAGCTAGGTGAAAAAACTAATCTGAATGCTGGGAGAAAATTAGGCAGAGTCAGTGAGACGCCATGAAGCCGCCAGAGGAGGAAGATGCAAGTTGTTGGCTGGAACCTTGCCGGTAGGTCACAAACCTTGTGGTAAAATATAAAATAATATAAATTGGTTAATTTAAGATATAAGAGCTAGCTAGAAATACACTTACACTATTGCCCAACCAGTATTGCAATTAATACAGATTTCTGTGTGATTACTTTGAGAGTCTGGGAAATGAACAAATGGCCTCCTCCAACAGCTATACCCTATTATTTCTTCTGTATTCAACTTCACATTGCTTTTGCACTGTTAAGGAAGTGATCATCTGTAAAAGGGAGGGTATATGTGGAGATTACATGCAAATACTCTCATGCTGGGCTGTTACAGTGAGCCACAGCTTCCAGGCAGACATACAATCAAAGCTCAGTAATTTGCTCTGAAATGGACTGTACTGTTGATCTATGGTATTTGGTAGGTTGGATGTACTAAATATACCTTCACCTTATAATAGTTTCACTGTAAAAATGGTTTATTAGAGCTCCATCTTAGGCTGAGACTTCTCTATTTCTATGTTTTATTTGGTGACTATGTAAGAAAACTGTATGAATGGACTATATTTTCTATATTTTATTTGGTGAATATGTAAGAAAACTATATGAATGGACTGTGTTTTCTATATTTTATTTGGTGACTATGTAAGAAAAATGTATGAATGAACTGTATTTTCTATACAGCTACAGGGATAGAAATGACATCAGTTGGTAGAAATTAAAGAGACGATTTCTCCTCACTCTAGGGGAATAATCAAAAGCAATCGGGCCATAAAATGGCAAGAGATGACAAGCATGTTAAGAAACAGGTGACCCCTCAGGCATGTGCACGGGAGCTCCTCGGCCCCATCACTCCATCTTCATTTAGCTTTGGTCACTTTGTTTGTCTCGCACTGATCTCAGTCTCACCCAGGTCTCTTAAAACACAGGGGTGACAAATGCCCTGAATTCCACACTGATCACAACCCTATCCTCTTCCCTAACTACCACCATTTGCCAAGTCACAGGTACACACATCTCTACCACTGCAAAACCCAACCAAAGCGTGTATGTCCCTGCTCACCAATTAGACAGTCAACTGCAGACAAACAGGCTGGACTTAACTTCGACGTGAGAAGCCTAGACCAATGCCCCCAATCCTGAACCGATGCGACACCTCTCCTCTGCAGAAACTAACACTGTCCATGTAGAACAGCACTACAAATGAGACCACCCCACAAGGCTCATACACAAGGCTCCCATACATTTGCTGTGCTTAGACAGGGTCTTACCATGTAGCCAAGGCTAGTCTTCAAGTTATGAACCTGCTCCTCTTCTGCGTCACAATGCCAGGGTTGCTCTTTTTTGCCCATCTAACTTTGAGGGGCTTCACTTCATAATTGAGTGCCTCTTCCTAGCTGAACAGGTGTTCTCTGTCTGACCTTAGCCCTTCTATATTTTACCTGGGACACTCATTTCCTGTTTCATAAACAAAACCCAAGTCACCAGGCATGAGTCCAAAGCCATCACTAGCACACCTACCCTTACCAACATCTGTATTATTATGCTCCTCTGGAACAAAAGTCTTCCACCTCTGCACTGGACCCTAGGCCTTTCTCTGGAACCCTGCTGTAGCGGTTTCTCCTGAGTCTGCTCTGTTAAGTATGAACACACTCAACTTGTTCCCTACACGAGAATTCTTAAATTTATTCACTTTATTTATGGCTCAAAGGCTTTCTTCCCCTGTTACTTGAACTTCTTCAGAGCAGATTACACTTTCTTCCCACCCACTCACTTCCCAATACAACTATCTTTCTGTCCCATGGCACCAGCTGAACTGCTCCCACAGGTCAGCCGTGTTTCTATTTACCCCAACAGACATCCAGTCCTGAACTCAGATTACTCCCTGTGAGAACTTCCTTTCTCATTCTGTTGCAACCTGCTTTAAATTTCAGCCCAGAGAGGAAGTTTTATCTGATTCCCTAAGCTGAGCTAGATGCTCTCAGAATAGACCCCCCATGTGCAATTTTTCTACAACACACACTGAAGCAGACAGAGCACAGTCACAGTACAGTGTAGCTACTGGCTGCTAAACTCCTAGAAGGCAGGCTGTATGTTCCTGGGTTGGTCCCTGGGCTATCATGGGAGCAGGCTAGCTATCAGCACATGCAACATACTTATAAAAGCCAGTTAGCTCCCTCAATATTTGATGTTCCATGCAACTGCAAGGACCTACAGTTTCTACCAGCATGAAAGGGCTCCCATGGATTCTCGCACTTCCAAACCTAGCAGCAGAATGTCACACACAAAGTGAGAGAGCAGTGAGAGCCATGGGGTAGAATGTGAGCAAATCAGATCGCACCTCCGTGACCAATGCTCTGATCACATGTGGAATGTGACTGCAAGTCATCCTCACTGCCCAACTCTACAACAGGGAGCACTGGCAAGTGAGCCCTAAAGCGAAGAAGGCACAATCATCACAGGAGGGGTTAACTGACAAAGAACAAACTTGGTTATGAGAGTGTTCTCATGCCATAAATAATCACACCGTAATTCTAAAAATGACTGCCAACATAAGAACTAAACACCAACCAACTCTTACTTTTCTAAAGGGCTAGTCATTTTTTTCAAGTTTCTATGGAATCGTAAGGCTTGAATATCTTGTGTCTCTATTTTGGGAGGCAAAAGTCCTTGAAGACCAAGCATTTGTCGTTCTTGTAACGTAAACGCCATCCCCTAAAGAAAAAAACAATAGAAATAAGAATTAAAATTAGTACTAACTGTAGTAGCAACAGCACAGTCCTTTAAAATACAAATTAAGTGAAAATTCTAAAAAGTAAAATACACATTCCAGGAACTTCAAAATGTTTCAAGATTGATGAATCACATATTGCTGACTATGTGGGAAGAGCTACTCTTAGAGGGGCTGCTGCTGGGCACGGAAGATAGCCTAAAGCACACCTATTCTTTCGATGCAGGGTTTCCGTGTGGCCCTGGCTGTCCTGAAACTTGCTCTATAGACCTGGAAGGCCTCTGGCTCCCCTAGTGCTAGGATTAAAGGTGTGTGCTGCCACACCTTGCTGCACTCACAAACCTTAATGCGCACATCTTCTAATCACGCACTATGACCTGCACATAGCCATTCCAGAGAAATATCTCTAAAGAGGGAACACAGAGGTGTGTAACAAAGATCAGATCTAACAGTGCTCCTAGATCTCTTGGCTGTTACAAACTGAAGTTCATCATCTGTACTATAAGGAATTTATGGTACATCCATACAGTGTACAATAGAGTTGCCTATCAAAGCACACTGTTAACCTATTTTTGCTTAAAAAATGCACATAAAACTTCCTATTATATGGATGCATGTAACGTATAAATGAAATCAACAAAATAGAGCTAAAAATTAATCTATGTCAACATATTTAATTTCCAGTTTTTAGCTGTGGAATAAATTATACTAAAATGATCCCAGCACAAATGCTTAAGTATGGATTTCTGAAAATTTTTTTCCTCCATAAAAGAGGTAAGGGGTAAAAGCACTGGCCAAATATTCAGAATCAACTTTTTTCTTAGTTCTGCAAAGTTCTGAAGGCTTACAATGATCAGGGAGCATTAGTCCTAGAAAAGCAGCTGAGTTTAGCTTCAGAGAGCTGCTTGAAACATTGTATAACACCCACAGTAAACAACAGGCTGAACAAAAAGCTGCTAGGAAAAGGCTTAGGAAATAAGGCGTCCATGGGAGTGAGACACAGAAAAGCTCTGAGGTATTTGGGAAATACAACATTCAAAAAAGCCTTAAAAGCGCCAGAAGATAACTGGCAGGTTCTGAGAGCACTTATAACTCCAGATCTAGAAGGTTCTGACACCTCTGCAGGCACAGGCACAGACACAGACACACACACACAGACACACACACACACACACAATTTATAGGAAAAAAAGTAAATCCAACATGTTTACAAAATGGCTACTATGAGACATTAGAAAAGATACAAAGTAGATGAATAGTATTGGCCAAAGAAACAGAAATAGACCCAGAAAGATAAACTCAGGGAATCACAATCTTAAGACATGAAAAGCAGCAGAAAGAGACAAAAGCTGGCATGGCATAAGAGCCGGGGCTGAACTGCTGCAGAGTTTCAGAGGCGGAGCAACCACCCTGCTCTGGTGGTACGGAAAGGCCACTGGCTCTGCTTTGTTTTGCTCTGTAATGTTTCTAGGGTTTGACCCGTGTCTCCAAACACGCCATGGTGGTCTCTTTCATCACACTATGTCTCCAGCCCTGGATTAGGAATGAGGTACAGGTTAAGGAGCACATAAGATCTGGAGGCAGATGAAAACCAAGAAGGGGTCTTGTTCTTTAAGCATCTTTTAACTGCAGCTGACACGCTGAGATGCGGGAAACTCAGGGCACCTGCTATTCACGCCTCAAACCCCTGTAAACATTACCATGCTAACCAGCTCATAGTTTTTTCTTATAATCGAAAAAAAATCAGATTTTTTTCTTTAGGGGATGGTGTTTACGTCACAAAATTTTTATGGCAAGTTTCTTTTAAAAATCAGATCACATCTTTAATCTCAACACAGCATTCCCCAAAAGACATACTTCATAAACTCTATGGATCTATCCTCTGGCAAGCTTTCTCCAAGTACTGTCTTATCAGAATTGCATTTTAAAAATATTTCATTCTCTTAGTTAGGGTTTCTATGGCTGCAAAAAACCATCATAACCAAAAAGCAAGCTGGGGAGGAAAGGGTTCATCTGGCTCACACTTCCAGATTGGAGTCCATCATTGGAGGAAGTCAGGACAAAAACTCAAGCAGGGCAGGATCCTGGAGGCAGGAGCTGATGCAGAGGCCATGGAGGGGTACTGCTTGTCCCCCAAGGCTTGCTCAGCCTGCTATCTTATAGAACCCAGGACCACCAGCCCAGGGGTGGCACCACCCACTATGAGCTGGGCCCTCCCCCATTGATCATTAATTGAGAAAACACCTAGCTGGATCTCACAGAGACATTTCCTTAACTGAGTCTCCTTCCTCTCTGATGACTCTAGCTGGGGTCAAGTTGACACACACCAGATATATTCACCCAGAGTTACATTTCATGAATACCTTTTTATAGTGCTGAGGTCTGAATCTAGGAACGTGGTAAACATGCACTCTACCATGGAACTATTCCCCAACTGCTACTGACACGTCTTAACCACATGCCAGGCACTATGCAAAGCATGTCAAAGCCTGTTTCAGCAAGCAGGGACCACTGTTCTGCCATTTTTTTCAGATGACAGCAGGCGAGTTGCCAAGGGGTCTTACTCAGATGCCAGTGTCATACAGTAAATAAAGGTGAGAACAATTCAAAACTTGAATGTTTTCTCGGGAGCACCCAGGAGGCAGAGGCAGGTAAATCTCTGAGTTCAAGGCCAGTCTGTTCTACAGAGTGAGTTCTAGGACAGCCAGGGCTACACAGAGAAACCCTGTCTCAAAGCACAACATCAACCAACCATACAAAGAAATAAAACCCAGCTGAATGAGAAGGTCTGGTACAGAAAAAGCAACTCTCCCCAAAAGCCCTTCGTTCTACTGCAATAGAGCTAGCAGACAAAACTTTCACGCCTTATCGGTCTAACAGCACACCTCCACCAGGAAGATAAATCACATCGGCATTAATGTCACTGACCTTGTTTGTTCGTGGGTTCAACATGAGTGGCTTGCCTTTCTCCTTCAGGTGCAAATGACGACATGTCAAAGTACAAGGAGTGATAACGGCTCTTACCCGGGAAAACATCTTTTCTCTCACCTGGGAAAAACAAAGTGCTCGTAAGAAACACACTGCACCAAAAGCATCGCCTCATTTATTTCAAAGGCACACATGGACGCTCACTGCACATTGGAAAATGCTTTAGTTTTAAAGGCTAAACTGAGGAGGCTGACAGAGAGAGAGATACACTACTGATGTTACATTTCCTGACCTTGGCAACTGAGCTACACCCAATGGAACTAGAATCACCCAGGAGATACACTTCGGGTGTCAGTGAGCACATTTCCAGACAGTTTAGTGGGAAATGCCTACCCTGAATGTGGGTGACACCATGCATGGGCTGGGGTCCTGGGCTGAATGAAAAGGGGAAAAAAGAGCCACCATGTCCCTCTACCCCTTTGGTCCCAGCCATGAGCTCTTACTGCTATCATGATCTCTGCCATTTTTTTTCGGGGGGGGGGTCAGGTTTTGATCACAGCAACCAAAAAGCAAATATGTATCATCCAGAGGTAAGATATTTCACTTTGAATGCATGTACAAAGTTGTCCTGGAAAGGGGATGCTAGATGTGTAAAATGCATCTTCTGAAATTATTTTAAAAAGAAATCTATGCAGTGGTTTTAAGTATGCCAGCAAATGCTACAACAAGATTTAATTTATTAAAGACCTCACGGAAGACTGCAATGGCATTCCATATAAAGCTGGACTATATAGCTACCTGGAACGCTGAAATGTGCAGCTTCTGGTTGTCTACCTGCAGATGTTATGGACAGTCTTTGGCTTCTCCACTTCTCTTTTCAACTTCCTGGTAAGCGGGAAGAACCTCTGCTAAGTAGAATTTCAAAGCCAAAGGATGCTAACTAAGCAATAAAGCAAAGAGCACAGCTTGACTGTTCAGTTGGGAGCAAAGCCCCAGCCTCTGGCCTGGGAGTTGCTTTGCTCTGGACTCCAAATCCTAGCATGCCAGGCTTGACCCCTCCCGGAGGAGGGGGGGGGGCGGACCACTCCCACAGGGAGTGAACTCCCAAAGGAGAAACAAGAGGGCTACTTGGGCTCCTCCCGGAGGGGGTGGGGGGAGCTGACCACTCTCACAGGGAGTGAACTCCCAAAGGAGAAACACGTGGGCTGCTTGGGCTCCCTGCTGTTCTGTCTTCCAGCCAGGCACTCAGCCACCGGAGAGCGTCATTCTTAATGAAACGATGGGACTTTTGATTTGGTTTGATTTGACCTAGTTGGATTTTTTTGTGCCGGCGGAGCTGTCTTATTCTTATCATTGACCAACTAAAAACTTCCTAAGAGCAACCATAAAATATGACTTTTTTTCCGGCTTCCACAGAAGTTACAGAGATAGTATGGACTTCTCAGATTTACTTCCCCTCAGTTTTTAGTTTCTCCTCAGCTTCCCCCAGCAGACAACACTGAAACAATGGGAATTCTCTAGAAAAGAAAACTGTGCACCACACTTTAAATTTTACCATCAAACAAGACACTAGTTTCAAAGTGTCTCAAGACCATACTGTTTTATGGGCGAACAATACTGTTTTATGACAGTGTAGGTTAGCAATCAAAGAAACGGGTGTGTTTTTCTAAAAGCAACAGGCTATGGCCTATTTGTACGTGGTCCTTGACCTAAAGAGTGGTTTTCAAATTTTTTTTATAGGGTTACAAAAACACATATGTGAAATAAACACACAGAAGACAAAGAAAACACATGTGGCTTGGAGTGCCTAAATTATTTATTCATTAGTTCTTTACCTGAAAAAATGCTGCTGGCCTCTGCAGCAGAGGCCACGAATCCCTGCCTCTGAAGGGCATAAAATCTCCTGCCCAGGCTGCACTTGCACACACACCCTATGGGCCTGAAGTTAGCACTATTTCTCAATTATTTTCTGCAATTATTTCAATCCAGAGATCAGCAAATTCAAATAAGGCTAGTTTTCTTTTCTTTCTTTTTTTTTTTTTTCAAGACAGGGTTTCTTTATGTAGCTTTGAGCCTGTCCTGGAACTTGTTCTGTAGACCAGGCTGGCCTCGAATTCACAGAGATCCACCTGCTTCCATTTTCCCAGTGCTGGCATTAAAAGTGTGTGCCACCATGACCCCAAAAGGCTAGTTTTCAAAGTATTGCTGACCACATAGTCATAGACACTGAAATACTGCCGTCTACAAGTAAATCTACTGAAGCTGTTTTCTGCCACCCACCAGACATCAACAAAGGTGGGATACACAGTTTCAAAGGCATTTGCCTAAGGCTTGGAGCCCCACCAACACACCCACATCTGGAGGGTGAGGCTGATGCTAGGCTGATGCTAGATATAACGCAGAGCTGAAGATTTGCAACACTGTGGCAGATGTCCCACTCAGCTTAGATAGCCATCCACACAAGTAACTTTAAAATAAAGCACGAAGGGGAACGCAGTGACAGGAACAGCAATGAAACGTTTTCTACTCTTGAGGAGGGTAAAAATCACTGTACAAAAAGGGCCAAGACAGAGATGAATCTAACCAAAAATTTCAGAGCAGGAATTTAAGCAGTAAGTGTGTGCCTTAAGAAAAGCTGACAAAGAAAGCAGGAAATGGTGAGAAGGAAAAGATGGCTAAGGGAAAACTAACCAAGTCCTCACCGGCAACCTGTTCAAATCCATGATCCAATTCTAGCCAGCAATTAAAATGCAGCTGTGATTTCTAAATCCTCAATAAATAAATAAATTTAAAAAATAAAAAAATAAAAATAAATAAATAAAAGGTATTGGCTTCCCCCCCCCAAAAAAAGAGAAAAGATGACAAAAATATTTAACAGAAGCAATGCTCTGTGTTTAGTGAAGATTGTACACATAAAACACGAATAACACAATAAACAAACTTGCCCTCATAAATAAACACATACATGAAGATCTGGAGAGCCGAAAGGACAGAAGTGAATTTGGCTTTCAATTTTTACTTCATGCAGTTTTTGCCGTTCCTAGAATTTTTACTTATACACAACCTGAATATCCATAAAGATACCCAAATACTTTGGTGATCACAAAACCAGAAGATCTAAAAATCACAGAGCCCAATTTCTTCAGATTTACATTTAACTTCCATTTACGTGTTGGAAACTTAAGACACAATGTTAAGGGACTAGTGAGGGTTCTGTTTTCCCTGCCATGCAGCTCCCCATTCCTCTAGAAACAAGTTATAGAACTTATATCCAGACCTAGTTAGTGATCTACTGCCTACAGACCAAGGAAGGAACAAAACTATTTATGCGTAAAGAGAAAGCTTTTTACTCTCTTTCCACATTTCAGTCACCAATTCTGCGAGCTCAGCGCCTCCCTCCTATGAGTTACAGCAAAGGCCTGACCAGAACACCGGACTCGCTCCACACAACGGTACAGCAGACACCAAGGATGCCTTGATTCCCCTCACCTGTGACACTACACGGACGGTTAAGACGGTTAAGGACCCACTCACCGGTCTGGCCTTGCTCTGGTTGCCGACTCTAAGTAACAGATTGTCACCTATACTCTCATCAAGCAGCTTCTCATGGGCGTGACAGTTTGCTAGAATGGGTCACAGTACTCAGAGAAAGATTTACTGTATTTACTGTTCAATTGCAAACGATATAGAAAGGCCTCAGATGAACTGCAGATAGATATGCTGGGCAAAGTGCAGGGAATGGGGTACACTGCCTCCCCTGCTCTTCCGCGTGATTGGCAACCCAGAAGCACATGAACTCCTCTAATTCGGGAGGCTTTATAGAGCTTAATGTCCAGTCCCACCCTTCCCAGAGGTCATGGGTGAGGCCGAGCCGCCAGTCCTCTGGTCCCTACAGTGTAGCCCCATCCTGCAGCTCTCCCGGAGCTTTACCCAGTTACCTCCTTAGCAAAGCGTGATCAAAAAGCCTTATCAAGAACAAATGACATTCCTATCACACAAGAAACTCTGCAACTTGTAGCTCTCAGCAAAGAACAGGACGAAGACCAAATACATTTCATATTCATAGAAAATGTAACTATGAGCCTGATTTTTTTCTTACTTTTGGTCTTTAAAAAAAACAACTCGGTCATCCTATACATGTATATAATATGTATAGAATACATTCCCGTAACATATGCACACACCCCTTCCTCCTCCTATCCTGTGGCAGTCTCTTGACCTGTTGGGTCCCCCTCCCACTATCAAGTCTTCTGGATAGGAGTTTGTTTTGTTTGGTAATCCTTTTCCCCATGGGGGTGGGAGGCAGGGATGCACCCTATAGCCCCAAATCAAGTAAATCTTCCTGCCTCAGCACCTGAGTCATGGGACTACAGGAATGAACCCCACACCTAGCTCCTTGAGATGCCTGTGTAAAGCAGAAGATTACAGCTACTTAGACTAATTCCACAGCCCTAACGTTAACTATGCTCTCATTAGTGGATTTCCAGACTGAAGTAGATTTTCCTTGAATCACACCTACAGTTCTACCTACCTTAAACTTCTTAATTTGTTAAAAGCCTTGAAAGCTCAGTGACAGAAACTGGCATGCGGTATTTCACCCAGCTTAGCCATTGCTCCCTGGGTTCCTGCTCTGCTCTTCCTTTCATGTTTCAAAGTACAGCCCTTGAAACTTTCCTTCGGTTTTTTCCTTCAGTTTTTAATGTAGTTATTTCTTTTCTCTCTAAATCCCATATTTCCAACTAAAACTACTAATGAAACAACTCTATCCTAAATTCTCATAGCTCTTTAACGATCCCTTTCTTTCTCTTTTTGAGACAAACCTCGTATCTCAGGCCTCGAGCTTCCCACCTTCCTGCCTCCACTGTGCAGGCATGCACCACGGTGCAGACACGTGCCACTGCCTGGCTCGTTCTCCTGCAGAGCTAGACAGCAAACCCAGGGCATCGTGCACACTAGGCAAGCACTCTCCCAACTAAACCACATTCCCAGCCCTACTTACCTATGTCTGATTGGCATTGTTTTCCACTTTATTTGTCTATATTTCTATCTGAACCTGTTGATATAATTTAAAATTCTGGTTTCATTATATATTTCCAAGACCTTTCCAAGACCTTCCAAATCACTCTAATGTCTTTGGTACCCATGTATAAATTTTGGTTTCTTTCATGGCGTCATTTTTATCTGAGGAAACAGTAGAGATCTCTGAGAGTGGCCTGACATGTTTTATGTGCTCTAGAAGCCAACTTTTGGAGCCCACTCAGAGTTTGCTTCAGTGAGACCCAGGGTTTATTGCCTAAAACCAACTCTTAAATTAGTTCATTTTCTAAATGGATGCCTTTCTCCAAACCCAGATTCAAGTGAGAGAGGTCTATGATCATACTTACGATGTGGGGTGACTAGCTTAACCTACCTCCATCCTAGGCAGGGCACAGACTTCCAGGCCCGCCTACGGGAAGGTCACTGTTCTCCTACTTCTCACTCAGTACATAAAATTCTGACTCCTAAGGGTAAATGGGGCCTAGGAAATCAATTTCCAGCTCCTGCAGAGCAATAAATACTTCACTTGTCCTTAATTCCCCATCTAACTAGGGCCGCCTACCCACTTCAACTCCAGGCCACTGCCGGGAGGGTCTTTCTTCATTCCTGCATATGAAGATTTCCCTTTCAAACTTGCCTCTGTGTTTGTTTCTACTTCATTAACCTCACTGTGCAGGAAGGGGAGGATCTCTCAGGTGGGTGTTTCTATCTGCACGCACGTCTGTGGTACCATGCCTAAGGAAGCCAAACGAGGGTATCAGATCCTGTGGAACCAGAGTTACAGATAGCTGTGAGCCGCCATGTGACTACTGGCAACTACACCCCAATCTGTGCAAGAACAAGTGCTCTTAACTGCTGTACTATCTCCCCAGCCCCTACCATGCAGTACTCTTTATAAAATTCTACCATCCCTGAAGTCTACAGCTTTCCTCTGCGGTACCCTACTCCAGAGTTTCACAGATCCTGGGACATGCTCCAGGAAACTTCAAAGTTTCATGGATCCTGGTTCTCTGCTGGCCATGGCCACTGCCACTCTCCCTGTCCCCTTTCAAGAGTAAGCAACAAGAGAAAGGAGTTCTTGAACTCTGAGGCTGTGGAACTCTCTGTTGTTTACAAACAGGGCTTCCAGTGTACTTCCAACAGGAACTTCAACTGTAAAGTCAAGTCATGCCCTGGGGACAGAAATGAGGTGGTCACCATCTGGAAAGGTTATCCACTGGAGACCAGCACCATGGGGACCAGTGCCACCGAATCTACTCAGAGGAGTGGAGAGGTCATGACTTGGAGTAATGAGTCCACTTGGCAGTTACAGACCTGAACTTGAATCTGTTAGGAAGAGATCCCAAATGGTCTTTGAATTGGCATAGGGGTTAGTCAGGTTTTCACTGGCCTGTGGCCACCTAGGAGAGACTTGGGCAGTGTAATAATATAATTCTTAACAGTAAATGTATATTTATTTTTGTTATTAATTATGACCTTCCCTTTTTGGCAGTTAAATCCTATCTTTTAGGACAGGACGGGGACAGTGGGCTTTGGAGGGTACTTCTGATGTGGTCTTAAAGATACCATTTTGCTATGCTCCAAAGGCTGGTCTTGAAGTCACTAATTAGTACAGGCTGCCCTCAAGATTACATACAGCAGCCCTCCTGCCTTCCAAACAGCAGCATTTGCAGTAGGTTTTAAAAAGGTTCTTAACTTAGAAGTTGGCAGTTTCCTCTCTGGTCCCAAATACTCTCTACATATATACTTAAAAAACAAACGAAAACTGTTCATGAAGTTTAATCTGGGAACCAACCACTCCATCAGAACACTCGTTTTTCTCAGGAAAGCGAGGGCTGGGGAGACGGTTCAATGAGTACAGTGCTTGCTTCACAACCATGAGGACCCAAGTTTCAATCCCTAACACCCACACATAAAAAGCCAGTTACGTGGGTGTCACCGCAGAGCTGAGGGTCAGGGGATTGAGATGGGCAAATGCTGCCAGCCAGTCTAGACAAAGGTCATCTCTAAGCCTCTGAAGAAGACAGAGCAGCTGAGGACATCTGTGACGTCGGCATTAAGTGCACACAAGCACAGCACACACAAAAGGAAAGGCAAACCCAAGTGACAAACTTACAGAATGATAGTGTATATGATGGCACATAAGATGGGGTATGTGCACACACAGTAATCTCGTCACAGGCTTCACTGCCTGACTTGAAGGTTTTTCCAAGACAAAAGAGAGACCTAAGGGCAAGCTATACAGCCAAACTGCCCAGACTTAAACCCTTGTTTCCTTACTTACTGGCTCGACTAATTCATAGTTAAGTCACACCCTCGCTGAGTTTCAGTTCTCATAGCTCACAACAAGAACTACTCAGAGGGCTTTCTTCGCTCCCTCAAGCTTTAAATTAAGACAGCTTAAATTTAAATTAGACTCCAAATGCTTAGTGCAGGCTGTACAAACGCTCCGGATCCAGCACTTCTGCTGCTGGCTACCATGGCCAGAAGCTGATGGTCAGAACCTGCATTCTAAGCACCAGGGAGTTTCTGCATCAACACTTTTTAATGATTAAATTTAGAGGCTATGAGGATGATCGAAATTAACATTTAAAATACTTCCTTCTCTAGGTCGAGAAGGAGTCTATGAACAATAGCAGAGACCCAGACGACAGAAAATACTCTACAATATCTACAGAAGTAATATGTTCTTCGCTTTGAAATTTGTAAACACTGCTCAATTTCAGCTGTATAAGCAAAATGATCACCTTCAAATAAACTAGTTAACGTTCCATAAAATAATTAAATTTTATTAAACCAAATATAACTTTGAACTCACATTTTATTCTCTAAGATTAACAAATCTTAGTGGAGTTTTGTGTGTGTGTATCAAAATATAACTAGTTTGCTTCAAGTTCAATGAGCTATAATTTCAGTTTAACACAGTATAAAATTTAGTATAGGTAAGAATTTTTAAAATGGAATTAAATGTAAATTAGGCATAATAACATCATGGAAGCTTTTACCTTAAAGACTACCACCTCCAAAATGAGCAGGGTATGGAGGCTCAGATGTGCATTTGGAGTCAAGGCAGGAGAATTCTGAATTCCACGGCTGCTGGGGCTATGTTGACCCTTTCTAAAAACCAACCAACCAAATAAAAGCACAACAACCCTGAAATGGTGAGCCCTTCATGACTCTGAAATGCACTTTCATAAGTACACTCAACTCCTTAGAAGGATGTGACTCAGCTGCTTCTTCACTAGCAACTTTTGAGGAGAATGAAGCTCTAATTAAAGCAAGGTCCAGCAAGCCTGCCGACGATAGAGCAGCATGGCGGAATTCCTGGCCAGCAAACTTCCAAGCTTTCATGGCCGCACCAAAGAACCAGTTTCAGCTTATAATCAATGCTCCAGGCTGACTCCTTAAAATCCAGTATTCAGAAAGTTAAACTGTTGTATTTTTTGGAAACCGTGTAGCAGATGTATAACCAGCTAACTGCAGCGGTTATACACAAGATACATTGATTTTTTTTTTTAAATTTATTCAGGGGATGCGACCAACAGTTTCTTCTCTAACTTCCAGAATATTTGGAAGCTACAAATAAAGCTTTGTATTACTTCGCAATCGCTTAACAACATAAACAACACTTAAGGAGTATGCACCGTTAAGTGAAGAAGAGCTATGACCATAGCTTGAGTTTGAATCCATTCCCTCGCTTACTTAAAGACTCAGGTCTTGAAATAGTTACTTAACCTTCCAAGGTATTTACTGGGACATAAGAGCACAAACCTGAAAGGATTATTCTGGGGTAACGTGTTCAGAGAACAGCGCCCAGCCCATTTCTAACAACAGTGCTGCTACTGTTACCAACAATGCCGACACCAACAGAAATAAAACGTTATTAACTGCTTTGCTTAAAGTTACTGCCACAAGCATTTAAGAGGATAATTCCAGGGATCCAACGTTACTAGGGGTGCACTTCTGTTGAGGTCAGTTATTTTGATCATGCTTATCGCCACAAGCAACACACATTTTCTAGAATGATCATTAGTACCCTCCAAAATAAGGTCGAACCTAAAGCCACAAACGCAATACCACACTCTGGGTTGGTTGTGAAGAGCGTCAGAGTCCTCGGCCAACCCCGGTGCACAGGTGCCATTACAGATGAATGGACGGAACCACGCCAATCTTAGAACTTTCTAGCTTGCAACAACTCTTTCTTTTAAAATGAGGAACACACGCACAGCCTAACTCCTGTGCCTCCCCGAGCTCTGTTGAGAAAGAAATCTTGCCAAAGGGGTTTCGAACCACAAAGTATGTCTTTCCCCCAGCACAGGAGGAAAAGAGACCGGGATGCTCGAGATCCAGAAGCCACCGAGCTGGATTCCTGGAAGGAAAGCGGGGTGTCCTAGCACCAGCGAGCCGGACCCCAACAGAGTGCGGCGCCCCTCCCTCCGCCTCGCTACCCACCCGCCAGGCGGGCCGCACGCGCGGCTCCCGGGGCAGAAAGGCCCGCGCCCACCCCGCCCCACACCAGGCCTCCCGCTCCGCGCCTTACCAGACCCTGGCCCGCACCAGGTGGTGCTGTAGGCAGAGAGGCCGCGGCGCTACAGCCCGTGATGCTCGACCCTGGCGCCGCCTCTCCCGGCCTCCCGTAAGCTCCCGGCAGCCGGCGCCAGCTCCGGCTTGCTCTGCCGGGGGGACCGCCCCACACGCGCAGAGGTAGCGGAGAAAGAGGCGCGGGCCAGTGCCGGGCGGACGGACAGGCACACGGGCCAATGGGAGGCCGGGATCTGGCGCGAGGCGTGGACTCCGGCCTAGTCCCGCCCCCCGGCTCGGTTCCTCCGGGCGGCACCTTCCTGCGCCGGGTTCCTGGGTGTTAACTGTTGTGAGGTGGCGCGCACCAGTTCCTGTGCGGCCCCGACGGCGGGAGGAGGGATGTGCTTCGGGAGAGCAGGGTGGTACCCGGTTCCATGAGAACGCGGAGGGTGGCTTATGCCGGCCACCGGCCAGGCACTCCGGATGGACAGGGAGTCGGCGGCCACCGCAGGGCGTTCACGCGAGAAGACGCTGTGCGCAGGCGCGGCGCGTGGTCTGCGGGTACCACATCTCCTAGTCCACCAGACACGAGGAAATTATGATGTGGGTTCTCGTGGAGGAGGGAAGAGATGAGCAGGAGAATGGCGAGTAGGGAGCACAAGAAACGCGAGCTCTGGCTGGTGTTGTATTTTTCTGAGCTGTATTTATTGGCGTATATAGGTCTTATGCAAAATTCTGTGCCATCCTACATGGCTGCTAGCCCAGTTACTGAGCTACCGGGAATTTACTAATCATTAGTGCTACCACCGTCATCATGAATTCAGTGTTCTTGGGAAAGCTCTGAAACTCTTAGTATCCTGGAAAGCAGCAAGGAACACACACACACACACACACACACACACACACACACACACACACACACACCTTCCTGAATCTGTTCCCTCTCACAGCTAGGAATTTTGGACGATATTTTTGTTTCAGAATCTATAATCGCTAGAAATTACTCACTATAATGGAGTCTTTATACGCTTAAGGGATAAAAATAGTAATGTTTAGAAGATAAAAGGGTAAATAAAGAGAAGATAAGAATTTTAAAGATGATGGAAATGTATAAGAAAAGTTTAAGAGAAGCCAGCGAGAGAAAAGTATGTTCCCCTCAAAGGCAGGCAGTTCCACGGCCCTGAACACTGAAGGGTGGGGCACTTGAGGGAAACTACAGTTAGCAGACAAATAATAGGTATGGCTGTTGCAGTCACCACCGCAGTAAAGAGGAACTATAAATAAGTGTGGCCTGGCATAACCCTGCCTGCCAGAAGCTCAAGGTGTGGCAAGCTGGATGAAAGACGCTGTAAAAGAGCAGGTGTCATGGATTCTTCAGCAGTGAAGCCCTGTTGTCCTTGAAAGCCTGCCCTTTGTTTGGAATATTCCAGGTGGAAGGGTTGCCAAGTGCTATCGCGGTGGGATTTAGTTTGCTGGAGGTCAACAGAGTCCTCATTAAATGTCAAGAAGACAGGCACCCATTTGCCTGATTACTGATTTGTAGATTCTCCCAGTGAAAAGTAAACACGTCGTTATTAGAAAAGCGAGCTCGGGCTGGAGAGATGGCTCAGCGGTTGAGAGCGTTGCCTATTCTTCCAAATGTCCTGAGTTCAATCCCAGCAACCACATGGTGGCTCACAAGCATTTGTAATGAGGTCTGGTGCCCTCTTCTGGCCTTCAGGCATACATGCAGAAGGAATATTGTATACATAATAAATAAAGTGTGATGGAGGAAGGTCATTGGTTGATTAAATAAAGAAGCTGCTTGACCTGATAGGTTAGAACATAGGTGGGAGGAGCAGACGCTGGGAGAGAGAAGGAAGTGGCCGCTTTTTTAAAGGGAGAGAGACCACGCCCCAATGGGCTGGTATCTCAGCGGCAACAAAAGTGTTTTTAAAGAAAAAGAAAAAAAGAAAAACGAGCTCGTGTTTGTGCTCCTCCTCTTCCTACTGCTGTTCTCCCCCTGCCCCTCCCCCCTGCACACACAGAATCACCAGTGAATACTTCAGGCCTGGTTTAAAAATGTGTGTCAGCCACCTATGGTTCCATGCATGACATCTGTCTCTGTGTCCTAAGATGATGGGCGAGGATGAAGGCTGATCCGTGAGTACCGAGAGTGTGAGGAGCTGTGCTTTTACTCCTATCACACACACATGCATATGGGAAAAGCAAACATGGCAACTCGCTGTGCTCCTTTTGAGAAAGCATAGGAAAAAGCCGATGTTTCTGCAAAATGTGGGTAATCGTTAATGGTGACTTAATGCTTAAAATCCTCATTTCTGCTTTTTGTAGTCAAGAATTACATCAAAGGCTAAAAACTCCTGAAATAGTAAAGTGGTCATTGCTTTACAACTGACCAAGAGTGAAACAAATACACAAGCTTTAGAAAATTCTGTACTCTTCTGAATTTACTGATTAACAAGTTCCTAATCTGTTCAGAATTGCTAGGATCAAGCAATTTCGTCTTCAAATGGTACTGTTTTTGATTCAATAGTAGTTATAGCAAGACAACAATATACCTTTTTAATATTTGCATTTATTTGTGAATCTGGAAGGCATGGGCACACATGTATATGGAAGCCAGAGGGCAACCCATGGGGGAGTCGGTTCTTACCTTCCACAATGGGGAATTGAACTCAAGGAGTTAGGTTTTGCAGCAAGTGACTTTACCTACTGAGCCATCTCTCCAAGCCCTCGTTAGTTAATATTTAAAAGGCAGAAGATTATCCAGTCTGGAGAGAACTAGAATATTAATATTTAAAAGGCCAAAGGAATCATACATCCCTAGTCCTTTTTTTACTTTTCATTCAAGACAAGGATCTCACAAGGATGCTCAGGTTGGCCTTGAACTCACTGTTGTGCGGCAATTTCCTCTGAGATACAACCTTCCATATTAGAGAGAAGCTCTATCAAAACGTGCTGTTCTAAAGCAGTGGTTCTCAACCTGTGGGTCATGACCCCTTTAACAAATCTCTAGCTCCAAAAACACTTATATTACAATTTTTACAGTAGCAAAAGTATAGTTATGAAGTAGCAATGAAAATAATTTTAGGGTTGGGCATCACCCTAAAATGTATTAAAGGGTCTTAGCATTAGAAAGGTTGAGAACCGCTGTTCTAAAGGGAGGCAAAATATCCTGTCCTGCAAGGAAGCTCATTAAAAACTAGGAAATAAACAACTCAAAAGGCTCAGGAAATCCCTAAAGCAGAATAGCTACACTAGGTCCCTTCCTCCCCAAGTACATATAAGCAGTAAAGACTACTGAGAGAAACTCTCAGATAAGCCATCTGACTAGAAAACTCTCCCATAAATTCGACTGCTTAGAAGAGCCTCAGACCAACTGAACTGCCTGAAAAAAAAATTACTCTCCAGGCTGTCGGGCTCCCTGCAGGCTTTGTGGTACACCCTAGGTCTCTAACTTTCATGACTTGTCATTTTTGCTGGTTGGGCTTTTGGTGACTCAACTGTGTGAGTCATTCTGTGTCTGTAGTAACGCTTCACTTATACTCTTGTAAGTAACCCTAATAAAACTCATAGGTTCACCAAGTTGGATTTGATAGTTTCCTTACAGTGGTGGCGTGAGTGAGAAACGTCCCCATAGGCTCATAGATCTGAATGCGCGGTTACCAGGTTACCAGGGAGAAGTACTGTTTGAAAGGATTAGGAGACGTGGCCTTGTTGGAGGAAGTGTGACACTGGGGGTGGGTTTTGAGATTTCAAAATCCCATTCCAAGTCCTGAGACTCTCTTTCTACCTTCTGCCTGTAGATTCAAATGTAGAACTCCAGCACCATGTCTCCCTGCGTGGTACCATGGTCCCTGCGATGATGGAAATGGACTAAACCTCTGAAACTGTAAGCAATTTCCAATTAGAGGCTTTCTTTTATAAGTTGCCTTGGTTATGGTGTCTCTTCACAGTAATGGAAAAGTAACCAAGCAGAAGTTTGGATTTCGTGGTTCCCTTACTTAGGCCAGTCATGAGCTCTCTGTCTGGAGTAAGTAGACATCTGTGCACATCTAGGAACAGTATCACACATACCTCCCCTGAAGCCAGTATAGAATTCTAAAAATATTAATTAAAAAGTCTGCTGCCTGGCACAGTGGGTCAGAGGCACACAGAACAATGTATGATTATATTATGATTATTATATTCTTGCTACTAATAACTCTAATAACCTCAATTTTATCTAGTAAGTGTTATGATATATTCTATGGAAAGAATGATAATTATGGTTATAGGAGCAAGATTTTTTTTGTACATTTGATCAGTGACTGTTAGAAATGGTTTTTTTTTTAGATCTTAAACCAGAAAATCTTAATATAATTGATTCATACAGGTAGAGTATTATTTTTTAAAATAAAAAATTTAGAAGTAGGGCTTAAGGCTGCATATGGCTCAATCACTTTCTGAACGGTCCCTAAAAGAATGAAAGATTTTTTCCAAAGGAGGAGAATCCTTTGTAGATGGAGCTAGATGCTGTTTGCCCTGGACCAGAAAGAAGCATGGTTCAACTCTAAGCAGAGTGTAGATGGAGATCCCATCACACATGTCCTAGGAAAGAGTCATTTGGATTCCTATGTGTCTGAACGTTGGGGTACGTGTGCAAATTTTCCTGGCAAATGCTTTGGTTGAGAGGTTTTCTTTTTAATTGCTTGCTTGTTTGCAACAGAAGGAAAGAGCACACTTTGGGAGTTTAGATATTTAAGTTCAGAGGCCCTCTCTCCCATGCAGTTTTTAAAACTGGCACCTAGAGTACCTCTTTGTCTTGGAGGTAGGTGTGGCTACACTTTTCCTACGTATCCTCAAAGGGCATTGGCAGGAGGATTTGGGTAAATCCTGCACGGAAATACAAATGCAAGCACAAAATTCTCACTTAGGCTCCCTACCTGACTCATAGGTGATGTTCAGTAAATAGTAATTACTAACTATTATTTCATTGGGCAGTTAATTTTTGCTATACATTGCTTTTTAAAACCTCATTTACATACTAAAATTAGTTCACTGACTTAGTAAACACTATGAGGTTGGCATAACTATCATTGTAGTTTGCTTATGGGAAAACTGGAGACTTGAAGAGTACCATGCACAGGAGAAAAGGGGGCACAAACTACACTGTAAAGCATTGGTTTTAATATTTTTATAATTTAGTAATTTATAATAAACATGTAATTCCATGTGTTAAACTCAAGAGAGCATTTGGTGTATTGTTACCCCTTCCCTACCTGAGAAGCCCTGCTCATCCTCAACAGGTACAGCAGAGAGTTCTATACTTTGTTAGAGAAATTTTCTGGGCCCCACCTGTACCTACTGAGGAAGAAACACCAAGTCTGGGGACAGAATCCCGAGCTCCAGGCATACCAGATAAGCCATCTACCACAGAGCTCCTGCCCTGGCAGGTAAGTGGAGTACAAGCTCAAGTTCACTTTGTAGCCATCAGGCACCATTTTCTCCTCGGAAGAGCTAAGTGGGAAAGAGTCATTATAAACACAGTCCTTTTCTCAAGGCGTTCCTGACATAAGACAAAGAGAAAGCATTTACTCACACAGGCATCACGAGACAGTGTGTTGTTGAATGCATCTTCTAATATGCATATTATAAAGAGCAGTGTGGTGAGAAATGTTTTCAGAGACTTATAAGATGGCAGTGTCACTCTGGGGAAAATGGAGATGGACAAAATGATATTGTCAAGGTTGGTTGACATTTTTATGAGGGATTATTATACTTGAATTCCTCCTTTTGTGTGTAATTGAATATTTTATTTTGGACAGGTGTTTTTATAAGGTGTGAAGAGAAAGTTCCAAGTGCGTCGTTGTTCAAACAGGGCTGACCGGAGCAAGCTCTGTGGGGACATGGCACCAGGGTAAGCCTTGATCACTAGAAACATTCCTTAAACGATGTCCTGTCTGCTATGACTCCACAAAATGTTATAGACAATCCTCAAGTCCAGATGTTTCAAAAAACTTTGGTAGTTTCGAAGTTTGTGACAATCAGAATGTGTCACAAGGTTCTCTTTAGTCCTTGTTTTCCCAGCGTAATATAAATAGTCACACATTTCTCTTCAGAAACGTGAGTGTTCGGTTGGTGAGATGCCTCTGGAGGTAAAGCACTTGCTGCCCCAGCTGACGATCTGTGCTCAGTTGCTGGGACCCACATGGTGGAATGAGAGCACGGTGGCACACTCCCGTGCACACACACACACACACACACACACACACACAATAAATACATGTAATAAAAATTTTTAAAAATATGGTGCATTTCTGAGTCACAGGCCCAGATCCCACTGTGAATATTGCATAACATGCACGACACACACATTATAATATTTTTTCTGAATCCAACAATTCCCAAATCCTCAATCCCAAGGCCTTGTCTATTAGTATGATTTAAAAAGAAAAAAAAAACTATCTTTCTCCCAGTACTAGTAAGTGAGGAAAGGCAATGGGCAGTTCTTTCTATTTACTAAGATGAAGCAGATAACTTACTATATTAAAACTGCTTATTTTAATTGCTTCTTTGCTTAGTGTTTATGCGCATGTGCACAGGTAGAAGTCAGTTCTCTCCAGGACTGCACTATCTTCCCAGCCCCAGGCTGTCTGTTATAAGGCTTTTAAGGTTAAGTTTACTGTGAATGAGAATCAATTATTTTGACATCTTACATGTTTTTCTGAGGGCAGAAATACCTGTTCATTGAGTTATAAAATTTAGCCTCAATACTATGATGCTTGAGGTCAGTGGTGTGGTGTTAGTCTTAATGGAGTTCACTGAAAGGAGATGGAAAAGAAGCTCGTGGCAGCTGAAAACATTCCATAGCTCAGGAGGAGCAATGGCTGCACAGGTATGGACTTCCTGAAATGTGTCTCCTATACACACCCCTATGCATGACTTTTCTATCTATACCCTGATATTTACACAAGATGACTCTTATTAATGAACTTTTTCTTGTAGAGTAAGATAAGCTCCCTTTGGTACTCTGGTGTAGATGTCCTTCCTGGCTTCCTTACCTGTTTCCTCATTGCTGTCCTCTGTTGGTTCCTCCAATAGAATGGAGAGAGCACTCTTGGCCTGTTCATCGCTAACGGGAGTGCAATTCACCTGGCCTTGTCAGGGTTCTCAAATGACCTTGCAGGCAAGCACAGTTAACACTGAGTCCAGAAGGAAGGCACAGGTTCCTCTTGTAAGAATCACGGATTACGTCGGGCGGTGGTGGCGCACGCCTTTAATCCCAGCACTCGGGAGGCAGAGGCAGGCAGATCTCTGTGAGTTTGAGGCCAGCCTGTTCTACAAGAGCTAGTTCCAGGACAGGAAACAAAAAGTTATGGAGAAACCCTGTCTCGAAAATTAAAAAAAAAAAAAAAAGAATCACGGATTACGAGACGCTAGGGTAAGGAGAAAAGGTAGCAAGACCCAAATCAACAGGAAGCCTGAGGGAGGAAACCAGTGTGAGATGGGCCATTGAACCAACAGAAAAGGCTGTAGGTCCTGTTCAGTTTGTGTGAGCTCTGAATTGTTGTTGGTTAGCTAGCCACCCCAGGTTTTGTTCCTTTTGCTCTGTATGCCTGTGGAATGGAAGGAGTTTTAAAAGGACAGGCAGCTGATTACATATCTGGTCACATGATTCCCTGTAAAACTTTTCTTTTTCCTATAGGCCCATAGTAACTGGCAGACTTTTCTATGAAGCAAGAAAATTCTAGACAGTTCCACCTATATTGACAGTTTGTCACCTTTTTCTATGTCCTGTAGAATGTCTATCAGACTCTTTCATGAAGCAGGAACCCGAAAGGATCGTCTCACCTTCTTTAGGTAAGTTCAGCAGTCATCTCTCCATGGGTCTGCATGTCCAGTTCACACAGCATAACATCAAGCAGTCCAAGCAAGAGCAGTCTCATGCTCAAATGGCCAACAAACTCCATAAGGAGCCTCTTCAATGACCATCATCCTCTTGAAGTAGATGCCTCGTGATGCCAGGAGCAGATGTGTCTCATTGTCATGAAAATTCTAAGTTCTTAAAACATTTTAAATACCATATTCTGAAGATCTCTGAAAGATCTGAAGAATACCTAACCAACTGAAATATATCTCTATATATCTAGAAAACCTAACTAACATGACTACAAGCGAGGCTATTATAGATGATGATTTATTAACCTATATTTCTTAATTATACATTACATTTTTAAATGAGCAGCACAAACACAATACCTTAATCAAGAGCAAAAATATACATAAAACAAATTTGTCCTTAATTTTGTATCAATAGAGCAAGATCCATACCAATGCAAATCTCTATAGCATATTCCTCTTTAAATGTAAAGAAACATTTATAAACAATATTTGGGAATTTGAGCATAGTTCTCTCCAAATTATTTCCTGCTGTTTATTGGACAAAGTAATTTTTGGGGTGTTCATGGAGCTTCAGGTGGTCTTGGTTCATCGAACCACAATAGTCTGGAAGAAACCCATAGGTTCTCATCTTCTGTGGAAACAAAACAACCTCTTTTCCAAAGCAACAAATCCTTAAACCCAAATTCTGAAGTCATGATACCTTTAAAATATATATGTTGGTTTATCTTAGCAGCCCATACAATGAAATGTCTCTCTGTACTTAGCTTCTTCACAGTCAAAAAATTTAAGGAAAGCACAATAATATACATAATCCAGACTCTCTGCATATTTTCCATCTTTATGTGACTTATTTTTCTTACTATATTACTTTTCCTATAAGTTTAATATTTATTGTATTATCCTTACTCCTTTAATCTATGATTGCCTATACTCTTATATTACATTTACGGTCTCTTTACTCTCTTCTCTCTCTCAAGCCTCTGTACATTTTTTAAAACACACTGTGTCTCATTTAGTGGTTGTTGTTTTTTTATGTCTGAATCTGCCCTATTGTGTATCTATAATCTTTTTCTGTCCTGGAGAGCTTTAAAAATGGTAAGCAACTTGGTCGCAGTAGCCCTGGGTGCTGGTTCTGCCTTTCTCCACTTTTCAAACTGGTGGAGGTACCATTACCATCAGCTCTGGGACCACAAGGAAGGAGCCATGCTTACCACTTTAACTTTGGGAAGGAGCATGCAGCACATAAACCCTTTTTATCTGAGTAATAGCTAAATTTGCCATGCATCACACTGCATGGCCTGAAAATATCTATGTGTATGGCGGCAGGAATCTGCCATGCTCTCCTGCTTGTGCATGCCTAGTAGATCTGATTCTGCTGCCTGCTCATGAAGGGATCACTGAGCCATGAGCATGGTCTCAGCTACTTTCCTCCCGACCTAGAGTGGGCACACAAGCACCAGAGCCCACAAATGCCATTCAAGAGCTTGGCCTCCTGAAAGAGCCAGAGCCAGAGCCATTTGTGCTGCTGTTTTGAAACCATGTGGGTATTTTCCCTTTCTTTCTTTCTCTCTTTCTTTCTTTCTTTCTTTCTTTCTCTCTCTCTCTCTCTCTCTCTCTCTCTCTCTCTTTCTCTCTTTCTTTCTTTCTTTCTTTCTTTCTTTCTTTCTTTCTTTCTTTCTTTCTTTCTTTCTGCTACTGCTGAATTAGGAAGACCCCTCTTAAAGGAGCCACCAGCAAACAGCAAGAAGCTGCATTAAAGACTGTTTTGGGTTTTTTTTAGAATTTCTTTTCAAACTTTCTCAGGTTTTATGTGGATTTAGCTGGCACACATTGGAGTGCCAATTTGTTGAAGGAGGCCAGCTGCCCAGACTCAAAATAACCACACTGAAACTGTATTAATTAAATCACTGCGTGGCCTATTAGCTCTAGCTTCTTATTGGCTAACTCTTACATCTTAATTTAATCCATTTCTATTAATCTGTGTATTGCCACATGGCTATGGCTTACCAGCAAGGTTCTGGCTCTTCTGTCCCTGGTGGTTACATGGAATCTCATGATTCCACCTTCTTTCTCCCAGCATTCAGTTTAGTTTTCCCTGCCTATCTCTATTCTGCCATGTGCAGGTCCAAGACAGTTTCTTTATTCATTAACCAATAAAAGCAACACATAGACAGAAGGACTTCCCACACCAGACACCAGGAAATTTGAAGGCAAATGAATGGAACTAGAAAAATGTCATCCTCAGAGAGGTGACCCAGATTGAGAAAGATTAACATGGTACGTACCCATTCATAAGTCGATATGAACTGTAAGATAAAGGATAACTATGCCACAAATTACAGACCCAGAGAGACTAGGTAACAAGGAGGGTTCATGGTGGACCAAGGGTGGGTGGCGATGGGAGCATACGTGATTGGGTTGTGGAGGGCAAGAGGGAGAGCACTGCAGAAGAGGGGAGAGAGGCTTGTAGCAGCCAAAAGGGCCAAGGACACCACAAGAAAACTCACCGAATCAACAAACCTGGGCTCATAGGGGCTCACAGAGACTGAACTGACAACCAGAGAGCTTGCATGGGACCGACCTAGGCGCTTTGCATATATGTAACAGTTAAATAGCTTGGTCCTCCTGTGGGACTCCTAACAGCAGGTTGGCTTTTGGGACCCTGCTCCTTATACTGGGTCACCTTGCCAGTATATGGGGAAGTGCTCAGTCTTACTGCAACTTGATA
>NC_022020.1:58227716-58234286 GCF_000317375.1 Microtus ochrogaster
TGGAGAAGCATGCCTGTGATTTCAGCATTTGGGAGACAGAGGCAGGATGGTGAGTTTGAAGCCAGCCTGGACTAAGTTACAAAACCTGCCTAAAGAGAAGCAGCAGGAGTGTGCGTGTGTTCCAGTCAGCACAGGGGGTACACGCAAGTCAGTACAGGACAGTACATGCCACCCCCTGCCCCCCCCCTTTCAAAACTCAACGAGAATGCCAGAGAAGGCCTTCGTATCAGTCACCATGGAAACTGAGCAGCTTCACTCCATCCAAACACCCAGAAAGTGTTTCCTTAAGGAAAATTCATATTGAGTTTTCCAAGGATTCCAGAAGGTGATTTTCTTTGTAGTGGGGTTTGCATGAAGAGGGCAGTTGGTTTTAGGTCCCCTATGCTCTGTAGCACCAGCAGATACAGTCAGTGTGTGGACCACATCTTGAGATTTGTCTCAGAATGGGAGGTGATTGTGATGAGTGTTGCCTGCAACACCGGGAATAAGTCTGCCACAGATTACGAACAGTAAAAATAACAGAAACTCTTTAAGGATGGAAAGGAAGGACAGTCTCCAAAACTACAGAGAAACCCTGTCTGGGAAAACATAAATAAATAAATAAATAAATAAATAAATAAATAAATAAATAAATAGTAGAAAGTGAACGGTTCTTCTGAAGACCTTCATGTTCAAGGCTTCACAGAAACAAGTCTTCAGCCTTGTCTGCAAGTAATGCGCGAACACACTTTGCTGTATGTAGAAAGGACTTTTGTCGTTCTTGTTTTCTGAGAGAGGGTTTCTCTGTACAACCCTGGGTGTCCTGAAACTCACTCTGTAGACCTAGCTGACCTCAAACTCACAGATCCATCTGCCTCTGCATCCCAAGTGCTGGGACTGTGGCTTGTGCATATTAGCATTTGAGGAGGATAGAGGACCTCTGACGTTCTAGATACTGGGAATGCACATTATTATGAACACATGCTTTTTTTATTGATATTTATTGAGCTCTACATTTTTCTCTGCTCCCCTCCCTGTCTCTCCCCTCACCCCTTCAACCCTCCACCAAGATCCCCATGCTCCCAATTTACTCAGGAGATCTTGTCTTTTTCTACTTTCTACTTCCCATGTACATTATATCTGTGTAAGTCTCTCTTAGTATCCTCATTGTTGTCTAAGTTCTCTGGGATTGTCGTTTGTAGGATGGTTTTTTTTGCTTTATTTTTAAAAATCACCTATGAGTGAGTACATGTGATAATTGTCTTTCTGTGTCTGGGTTACCTCACTCAAAATAATGTTTTCTAGCTCCATCCATTTTCCTACAAAATTCAAGCTGTTGTTATTTTTTCTGCTGTGTGTACTCAATTGTGTAAATGTACCACATTTTCCTTATCCATTCTTCTGTTGAGGGGCATTTAGGTTGTTTCCAGGTTCTGGCTATGACAAACAAAGCTGCTATGAACATAGTTGAGCACATGTCCTTGTGGCACAATTCAGCATCCTTTGGATATATACCCAAAAGTGGTATTACTGGGTCTTAAGGAAGGTTGTTTCCTAATTTTCTGAGAAATCACCACAACTGACACCAAAAGGGGTTGTATCAGCTTGCACTCCCACCAGCAATGCAGAAGTGTTCCTTTTACCCCACAACCTCTCCAGCATAAGTTGTCATCAGTGTTTTTGATCTTGGCCATTCTTTCAGTTGTAAGATGGAATCTCAGAGTTGGTTTGATTTGCATTTCTCTGATGACTAAGGATGTTGAACGTTTCCTTAAGTGTCTTTCAGCCATTTTAGATTTCTCTGTTGAGAGTTCTCTGTTTAGGTATGTACTCCATTTTTTATTGGATTATGTGTATGAACAAATTCTTATTTCTGGATACTGTATAATGTAAAACCCATTAATATATATTACAATATATACATATATTATAAAATACCTTTAAGGGATGTTGGTAGAGTACTTGTTTAGCATGCAAACGACCCTGGATTTCATCCTTAGCACTGTATAAGCTGGGTATTGTGGTGCACAGAGGCAGGAGGACCAGAAGTTCAAGGTCATCTTCAATATATAGTGAGTTCAAAGCCATCCTGGGAAATGTAAAAATTCCTTGTGGCGAAACAAACACATCTGCTCTTTTTCTTCAATGCACTAAGCATATGTTATACTTAAACCACGGTCTTTTTCTTGTTTGTTCACTATGTGCAGTGAGTCACATTTCCTGGGAGAAAGTTTGTGCCAAATACAATGGATGCAAAGTCACTGGCTGATAGCTGAGTGGAAAAAATCCAAAGAATGTTTGACTTGATCATCCAAATAATGTTCTTGGCAATTCGAACGTTTCTCTGTGTGAAACTGCAGCAGACCCGGCAGGTGTTGGAGCTCTTAAGTAACACTATAAGCTTTGAAATTCTATCTTTTGGGGGCAGCACAGGACCTTTTTTCTATAAAAAATTCAAGACAGTTGGCCAAGAAATCGCAACAACAGCTATAGTAGCTTAAGGGCACCAAAATGCACAAATTGGACTTGCTTACCTAATTCCTCTTCCTTCTAAGCAGCAAGTGGTGGATCCTGTGCTGTGTGGGATGTCAGAAGACAACAAAACTCTTCCGACATAGTTACACCGACAAGATGGATTCAGATCACAGAAAGAACCTCCTAGGTGTAATTTTCCTCCCGATACTTTTGCTTGGGTTTTCAGATAGGATTGCACTATGGTTCCCAGGCTGGCCTTAAGCACAAAATTCTCCTGCTTTGGTCTCCTGAGTACTTGAACTATATAGGTGGGTGCCACCACACTCAGCCCCCAGTAGTTTTTGATTTGAGATTTGCTGGAAGTCAAAACTACTTTCTGAAGCAAGCAACCTTTCATGTGTCAGCATTCTCCTGAGTAGGGAATTTCTTTCAGAGTTTCTTTCTATAAATAGTGGCTTCCTCAGGAATATTTAGAAGACTTCAAAGCTTTCCCTGAGATCTGGATGAATGCAGTGGCTCATTTGAGAACTTAGTCATTTGGGGGCCTGACTAGGCCCAATGAGTAACAGGAGGATTCTGAGTATCCAAAAGGAAGTAGAATAGGTTCCCTTTCTTACACTTGAGCCAATATCATACTTACATTGCACAGGATATGATTAAATGATTATTGCTATGAGCATTACTTTAGTGAGCTCATGTCACAAAGGGCTGTGATGCTGAGAAAGGAGAATGTTCATGTTGTTAGCTGTCTGCTTTCTTTCCTCCTTCTCTTCCATCTGGGTTGCTTGCCCCTGAGGTGGCACCACTCACATTCAGGGTGGCTCATCCTCCCTCAACCCTTTGTGAAAAAACCTTCATAGACATACCTAGAATTGTATCTCATATCTTCTAGTTGTTTCTAAATCTAATCAATCTGACACTTAAGATGAATCATCATAGCTGGGAGTCTAGCTCCATGGTAGAGCACTTGCCTAATATTCACGAGGCCCTAGGTTCAATACTTGGTACCATAAGAAGAAAGAGTGGTGTTGAGGATGGGCAATGTGTGTTAGGATGTTGTATGGGTGATGGAAGCAATATATGACCTGATGAAGCATTGGGCCCTTATTATTGCTATTGTTCTGTTCTGTTTGTTTATTTGAAACAGAACTTACTATGTAGCCAGGCTGTTCTTAAACTCACAATCTTTTACCTCCCCAGTACTGGAATTACAGGTATGTACCATGATCCCCACCTACAACTGGGTCATATATGGTCCAATAGTGACTGTGACTGTGTAACTGGTAGCAGAGAAGCCTGGAGACCAGGGTCTTCAGGGTTGTTGACACCCTTGAATGCTTGTCGCACTCTGTGACTTGAGTACCCTTTCTCTGAGTCCTGGGAATGGCTTTGTGGGCACATCTGACTTGAGAAAGGAGGCATGAGATAGCACCAACGAGGCTTAGAAGAGGAACAGTTTTCTACCCTGATGAAACACTGTGAGAAACAGTTTAGCCCAAGCCATTCAGAACTGCTGGAACAGGGAACAGGGTAGAAGCAAGAAGTGGTGCTGGGGAGGAGGGAAGCACAGGACAGTAAGAAATACCAACGGGGTCCAAGCAGATGAGGGATGCCGCCACTCTTGGATTTGAGAGTGATTCCTGGGGTGGCAGGGTGAGTTCGAGAGGAGTCCGCATTGGATAGAGGGGTTTGGGTAGTGTCGGCACGTGAGTGGTTTCTAGAGCTTGCTAACATGGAACACACCCAGGAAGTGTGTTTACAGAGAATAGTGGGGCCAGGATGAGACTTGGGCTGGTTATCTGTGTGATCTTTCAGACCCACATCTAGACCTGGCTCCTTGAGGAAAAGCCACCACAAATCGTGTGTCTGTCCAGAAGGGGATCTGGAATTAATCCCCCATCGAGACATATGTGCGGGGAGGCTTTTTACCCGTCCCCAGTAAAATATTACTGTTGGGAGCCTGAAATAGCTCACTCCCCAGCAGGTTAAACATGTTTGCTGTCCTTGTACTCCTCATCGTTCTTGGCGAATACAGCGGGGCTGGGATGAGAGAGGAACACTTCGTTTCTCCTTCTTCCCACTCCCTCTCCTGGCCTGCCTACTCCCTGTCCACTTCTCCTCTTCTGTGTTAGGGTCAGAGCTCACAGCCTGACTGACTCTCCAAGGAGGGTTTCGATGAAGGATCAACTCTTTTCACCCCCCAGGTTGATGACAATCATCTATCCACAGAGACCTATCCTCCGTGTCCTACGTGGGATGCTGATCAGGTTTCACCGCTTGTCAGCCCGCCTGCTGTCTGCACGGGCTGACTCACTCTGAGAGCCCAGCACAAACACTCTCCGAGCCTTGCCAAACTGTAATCTAATCTCTGCCTTCCGTTGCTGAGACCTTGAATGTGTTGCCTAACCTTCTGAATGCCTTTCTTCCCCTAACTTCCAGGGAAGACAAAAGAACTGATTCTCACAGGGACATACCGAGAAATCCCTGCACAGTTTATCTGAAATCCAATTCACTTGGACTAATAATTAAAGCTCATCTCCTCATAGAATAACCTCTGGACTGAAAGATAACACGAGAAATCAGTAACACCACTTCTTGACACAATGTACCTACATTTTAAAAGTCTGAAGTTGAAGCAATTTAACTATGCTTTTAAATGATGAATAAAGGCACCACCGGTGGGTAAATGAATTAACTCATATGTAGGAGACTATGCGAGGCACTCAAAGGGCTAGACAAGTCATTTCCTCGATTTTGTGGAGTTTGCAACTCAGAAGAGCTAGGGTGTGTACGTGAGTTACTGATCTCCAAAGAGGTGTTGGGTACTCTAGGGGCGTTTCGCCGAAGTGCATGATAAACAGCTCAGCCTTTCAGGTAGAGGAAATAAAAAAAGCTGTATTAGTCACTGTGATCAAACAACTTGCAAGCATTTATATTGGCCCATGGTTTCAGAAGGTCGCAGTTCACGCTAGCAGGTGAGGCACCAAAGACTTGGTTAGTGTGGAACATTGGAACAGTATGGCAGCTGCTGACATTGAGCAGGAAACAGTGACCTGAATGAGGAACTGAGCTAAAACCTTCAATGGTCCAGCCCCGCTGACTTACATCGGTCACTCAGGTCACACCACCTACACGTCCCACAGCCTTCCCCAAGTCACACTGACGTGTGGGAAACACGCCTTCAGAGCAGGGGCCTGAGGGGCCGTTTCACACTCACGTTGCGACAGAAGACTAGCACAGAGCTGCCCTTTTTAGCTCAGCCTTGGAAGACAGAGTTCTTTTTTTTTTTTCAGTTTTATTTTTTGTCTTTTAAAATTACCTGTATGTGTGCACAGCACAGATGTTTGTGAAGGCCTCCCTGGAGCTGCAGTTACAGGCAGTTGTCAGTCGCTAGACATGGATACTGGGGACCAACACTGGGTGCTCTGCTAGAGCGGTACATGAGCTTTTAACTGCCACGCCATTTCCCCAGCCCCATGCCTAAGTTCTGGAAAGTGGAAATCATCTGTGGATCAAAAGTTAAATGTGGACTCTTAGGATGTAGTCCATTAGGAGGAACATAGAATTGGAGACTGTAGGACTAGACCGGCAGGGTGGGGGTCAGAAGATGGAATTGCCTGATTGCTGTGGAATAATTTTGGGTTCTGTTCCGTGAGCAATGTAGTCACTGAAAGGTTTGTCAGTGGGGACAAGATGACAATACTGATAGGATGAAAACGTAACTCCGAGACATTCTGGAGTGATATGGGAACAGATGGCCACTAGAGAAGATACAGACATGCTCTAGACCAGTAAAATCATGAAGACATCTAAACCAGGAGAACAGGAATGGGAGGAAGGGTGAGGGATTAGGGCTTTCCAAATTCAAGAGACTTTCCCCCTAGTTTTAAGACCCATGTAGTGAGTCTCCACTATCAGTTCTACAGGACTTAGAATCACGCAGGAGACACAGCACTGCTGGAGAAGGCTCCCCAGAGAGGTTTACGGGAGGCGGGAAGACACATCCGGAATGTGGACCACACAGTCCCAGACTGGATAAAAAGAGAGAATGAAAAGTGAGCTTGAGCACAAGTCTCTCTCTCTCTCTCTCTCTCTCTCTCTCTCTCTCTCTCTCTC
>NC_022020.1:58234591-58235151 GCF_000317375.1 Microtus ochrogaster
CCTTACCTACCATGATGGACTTTACCCCTCAAACCCTTCCTTACTTAAATCTCTTTTATTAGGTATTTCATCACTGCAGTGAGAAAGTAACTGATACCAAAACTGATAATGAGGCCTCGGACCACTGCAGTGATAAAGAGCATTTATCTTTATTGGACCATGCGGGCCAAGGGCCTGTGGGACTTGCTGTTGGGAGGAATGGGGAAGAGTTTGGATCTTCGGGCGAGCCGAGTCTTAGAGCTCTGTAAGCAGAGACTATTGGGCCATTCTGGAGAGGGTGTGATGGACCCAAGTGTCAATAGAGGGAAGATGATAAAGACTGGATTCGTGAAGTTTCAGAGGAAACCCAGACTTTATCAGGAACTGGGGTAAAGGCTGTTTGTGATAGATATATTCTGACCAAAAAAAAAAAAAAGGACTATACTCTATACTCATGTGCTGGCGTCTTTTGTTGTTGTTTTGTTTTGTTTTGTTTTCTGAGACAAGGTTTCTCTGTAGCTTTGGTGCCTGTTCTGGAACTAGCTCTGTAGACCAGGCTGGCCTCAAACTCACAGAGATCC
>NC_022020.1:58236271-58237290 GCF_000317375.1 Microtus ochrogaster
GAAGTGTTGTCCTAGGTGTCTTTGTCACTTTCTCACGGCCTTGGAAAAATATCTTTCAAAGCCAGTTAGAAACAAAGAGTTCATTTTTGGGCTGACAATTCTTGTGGGATAGAGTCCATCACGATAAGGAAGGCGTGTTATGGGCAGAAAGGCAATGGTGGTCAGAGCAGGAGGCTGATGGGCTAAGGGAGAGCGAGAAAATAAAAGAATGGGGCTGGAGAGCTGGCTTTGTGGTTAAGAGCACTTGTTTGTGCAAAGGACACGGGGTTCGAGTCCCAGCGCCCTCACGGAGGCTCACCACGTCCTCAGGCACCTGACACACGTGTTGCACTGACATCCATGCAGGCAACACATTCCAACACCCAAAATAAAAGAAATCTAAAAAAAATTAAAATATTTTAAAAGAGAAGAAAAATAAAAGGTGAGTTGGACATGGTCCCAAGTCATTTAGAACTTTAAGTCTGGGGGCTGTGACGATGGTGTCTGTGTGCTACAACACGTGCTGGCATGGCGGGGGTCAGAGGACAGCCTCCAGTGCTGGACAACTGACCCAGGAGCTTCCAGGGGTTTTCCTGTCTCCACCTCCCATCTTGCTTGAGGCACTAGGATTATCAATGTTTGCACTCTGCATCTGACCATTACACAGGTTATGAGGATTTGAACTCAGGTCCTCAATGTTTGTATGGAGAATGATTTTGTGTACTGAGCTATCTCCACAACCAACAATTCACAGTTGAATTAATTTCCTGATTAAATCGATGGCTTTTCCCCAGTGTAAGTGGCCATCATCCCCTTTGGGGACACATGTGTAACAAGAAGAGAAGAAAGCTCAATTCACTCTCTGACTGCCTCAACTGGGGAATCAACTTTCCATCCTTATTGCTTTTGGTTCTTAGGGCTTCAAGGCCTAACTGGAACCTAGACCATCAACTCTCCGATGTTGAGGACTCAAACTGGATCATGAAGTGGCCTAAGTCTCAAGGGAACCTCTCAGTCTCCACATTTATGAGAGTAAATGG
>NC_022020.1:58238545-58244389 GCF_000317375.1 Microtus ochrogaster
AAAGCGGGTTGAGAGGGCTATGAGGATCAAACCAGTAGGCAGCACTCCATCATGGCCTCTGCATCAGCTCCAGGTTCCTTCCCTGTTTGAGTTCCTGTCCTGAACATCCTTTGGTAATCTACAATGGTATGGAAGCATAAGCCGTATAAAGCCTTTCCTCCCCAGCTTTCCTTTTGGTCATAATGTTTCATTATAGCAATAGAAACATTAACTAAGACACAGGACCTGGGTTGGCCTTTGAAACCTCAAAGCCCACCCCCAGTTACACACTTCCTCCAACAAGGCCTTCTCAAATAGTGCCACTCCTGGATGACTAAGCATCCAAATATATGAGCCTATGGAGGCCATTCTTATTCAACCACCTTAGATGCACAGTATAAACAACTATTATTATCAATACATGTGAAATAGAAGTCAACAGAATACATGGCTATATATTCTAGTGTAACCCTTTTTGCCCTTCTGTATCTCTCTCTCCACATGCACATACACACCCCATATGTAGGTGATTTCCAGGTTCTTGGCCTCTTATTCAAGAAATCAAAAATAGCACTGAGTGTGGTAGCTCTCAGGAGGCAGAGTCAGGTGGATCTCTGTGAGTTAAGGCCAGTCTTGTTCATATGTAGCAAATTTTAGGTCTGTTAGGGGCACAGTGAGACCTCGCCTCGAGAAATATTGAGCCTCATTCTAGAATTGGGTCCTGTAGAATACTCAGAGCCAAGTATGTGTCTGTAAGCCTTTCTCACCAATAGGCATTTGACTCTGGTAATTGGACTACATTAACCTTCGAAACCACAGGCAAGTCTGAGTTTACCATGTAATTCTGCAGCCCTGTAATGTTAGGGTTCCTCCATAGTTAAAGAAGAGATGACTACACATAGCCATGTTTATCACAGTGAAGGATCTTGTTATTAGCTTTTGAGGCCCAAAAAGATCTAGAAAACAAGGGTACACCCAAACCCATTAGTGTACTTGAAAGTAACCAGCTTCCCTTTTTACCATCATCTGCTGTGCACACCAAACGGCTAAGTAACTTTTTCCTGGTTAATTTTTGTCTCTTACCATTTGTGTGTGTTAGGGAAAACCCACCACCTAAGAATAACTTTTTTGTTCCCTTTCATCTGAAAGTGTACTGGGTGGTGAGCATCTTTTCAAACCACACAGCTTTTTGGAAACAGTGCTGTGCCTGAGGTCACATTAGCAAGTGTGTGAAAGAGGAGGCCAGCAGGGAGGGCTGAGGCGGAGAGGAAGCCCTTCCTCCCTGCTCTCCCGTTTTCAAGTCTCCAAATCACAGAACTCGGTACATAATTTGCCTTGACTTTTCACACTGTTCTTTTAAATAAATAAAAAGAAATATTTCATCTCTTCCCGATGGGGATAATGCTACAGCATTTGTGAGCAGTATCTTGCCTTTTCCTCCCCCTGAAGTTCATGTTGTGAGCTAGGCCTCGGGAGAGAGCGCAGCAGAGTGGCCCTTCACAGCTGAGCATACAGAGCCGCCTGGAGTTAAGGCCACAGGTGCTGATGAACCAGGCTGGAAGTGGGACCGTCATGGCTATGGGGTGTGCATGGGAAAAGCCTCGCTTCGTAATTTCACTCATGTACCTGGGTACTGAATTCTTATATTGGAACTTGAAACAAGACCAAGTACAACTTGCAGCGCACAACGCCTGTCTGCTACCATAAAGTTCGCGAGCTTCCGAGCTTTGGGCAAGGGGCTGGAGGTTGAGACAGAGACACAGACCTCTAGTCACTGGTAAGAAGCCCCTTATTCAATAGCACCACGGAGGCTTATAGACCCAACAGTCAGGTGGGCCAACAGGTGAAAACCTCATCCTCTGATCCTCAAGGCCAAGGCAACACGTGCTTGTGAAGCAGAGCTGGTAAACAATTTTGACACAGCTTTCAGTAACTCAAATAAAAAGGAAAGTAAAGATCGCTAGCAGGGAAGCGCAGATGGAGGCCAGGACTCCAAATGGTCCCAACACAACTGAGGGAGAGACTTCTAGCTCTCCTTAGATGCCTCCTTGTAGGGTTCATCTTCAGACAGGGGATTCTCAGGTTCTTGGAATCAAGGAATCAAAAACTGAGCTGGTTGTGGTGTCTGTCAGGAGGCAGAGGCAAATGGATTTCTGTGAATTCAAGACCAGTCTGGTCTATATCTACATAGCAAACTTCACACCAGCTGGGGTTTCATAGTGAGATCCTCACTTAGAGTAGAGAAAGACAGAGAAAGAGGGGGGGAAAGGCAGAGAGACAGACAGACAGACATTGCAAGGGAACGGAAGCTACAGGCAGAGCTCTAGGGCCCCAGGTCTGAGGTCTTTTTAAAGTGGTTTAAAGGAAAAGGGAGCTAGTTTCTAAGGGCCTACTTTGTAAAAAAAAAAAAAAAAGGCACTGAGTGTTCAATGCTTGGTGAGTTCTTCCGTGGGAACTTGGAAGATAAGAATATTGAGAGCTAGGCAGAATATGGAGGACTAGTTTACGAAGTTTCAGAGGGAACTTTAAAGACTCTATCTGGGCCATTTGTTCTGAGTTAAGGTTCTGTGGTTCTGGTTAGCTGGGGCTGAAGAATCAGCTATGATTAACAAGACCCCAGAACTATTGAAATGAAACCTTTGCTTTGCTGGGTTGCTCGATGTGGGTCGGCTGGAGCTGAGACATTAGCAATCAATAAGAGAGCAGCAAGGCTGAGGTGAAATCTGGAAGTGTTTCCTGAGGGTCAGCACACAGAAGCTGTGTTCCAGAGGTGACTAAGGTTGTACCTTGCGCTGACAACTGAACTTGGTAGCATAAGCATTATCAGGTGGCACTAGATTTGAAGGCATGAAGGGGTCACGGAGAGGAGCTGAGGCTTGGCACTGTGAGAGGTCAGGAGAGGCCATTGGTGAAGGTGCAGCCTCAGTGGCAGTTGAAGGCCCAGGGCTGCAGGGGTCATGCGGAGAAGTTGAGGCTTGGCACCACGAAGAGAGCTCATGGGAGGCTGTTGGTCACAGTGCAGCCCAGTTACAGCAGAGACCCTAGCATTGTAGAGATGCCAGGGCCATGGCATGGCCACTGAGCACGTGGCAGGTGTGGAGAGGAGCCAGCTGGAGCCTAGATGACAAGCCGTGTGTGCTGCAGAGGGCAGAGCTGGAGAAGAGAGCCAAGCCCCTTGAGTGAATCCCAGACATTGGACTTGTGTTGTTTGCACAGTGAGAGTCTTATTTCTCTTTGATTTGGTTGTGACTCTTTCCTTCTTCGTCCCTCTTGAAGTAAGGATATATTTATTTTTGACTTCGCAGGAGCTCACAGTTTAGAGACTGAATTTTCAAAGAGATTTTAGGTTTTGAAAGAGACTTTGAATTAGCCTGGTGGGTGGTGGCACACGCCTTTGATCAGCATTCAGCAAGAAGATGCAGGTGAATCTCTGAGCTTGAGGCCAGCCTGGTCTACACAGGGAGTTCCAGGATAGCCAAAGCTACACAGAGAAACCCTGTCTTGATAAGTGAGATAGAGAGAGACTTTGAATTAAAAAATACTGAATTTTAAAGTGTTTGTAAAGACTGTGGAACTTTTTTGTTTTGTTTTTGTTTTTTTGAGACAGGACTTTTTAAGTTTGTAAAATGTCTTATGTTGTGATATTGATATTAATGTGTCATCTTGGGGATGAAAGAAAAGAAAGTTGTGGATTAACAGTGATGTGTTTATGTGACAAGATGACAAGGGATCAGTTGTGCTGGACGGTTTTATGTCAACTTGACATGGCTAAAGTCACCTGAAAGGAGGGATCCTCAGAAGAGAAAATGCCTCCATAAGATCCAACTGTTGGCACGCCTGTGGGTCATTTTCTTAATTAGTGGTTGATGCGTGAGGGCCCAGCCTATTGTGGGTGAGGCCATCTCTGGGTTAGCGTCCAGGTTCCTTCTATGTTTGAGTTCCTGTCCTGACTTCTTTTGGTGATGTGGAAGCATAAGCAGAATAAGCCCTCTTCTTTCCAACGTGCTTCTTGGTCATGGTTTTTCATGGAAGCAACAGAAACCCTAACTAAGACAGGGTGGTTTTCTACTTCTGATTGATAGGTTAGGCCATAAAGTCATTTTCCTGTTGCTCATGTCCCTCCCCACAATGCATCTGATTATAATGATTTCACACCCAATTATGCATAGGCATAAGAACTTAAACAAAGGATTCTTTGTAAAATTCACTTGAGGACACATTTTACCTTATTGTCCATGTGCCCCATACCAGTCAGGCTGTATCGACTTTCTCATTCTTTGTATCCAGGTATATTTGAATTTATTTGAATAGAATTTGTATAAATGTTATGGTCTTGGGGAGGGGGGCAGAAAAACAGTAGTGTTCAGAGATGAGTGTCCATGAAGCCTGACGCAGCTGGGGTTGGAGAGCGGGGAGGCTGACATTACTAGAGCCATGGTTTAGAGAGCAGTGTGTGTTCATAACACGAAGAGGGAAGGGAGTTAAGCTGCTATGAGCATTATTTAGAGATGGAGGTGAGGTGGCCCAGCAGGTAAGGGTACTTGTTGCCCTTGCGGAGCACCCAGCTTGGTTTCAAGCACCCACATAAGACAGTTCACAATTCTCTGGACTCCAGTCTCACAGTAGCCAATGCCCTATTTGCGCCTCTGAATTCATCGGCACGCATGTGGTATACATACATGCCTCTAAGTATACACATATGCGCATAAAATTAAATAAATAAATCTTTACAAAAAGAAATGGGGTGGGTGGGTATGCATACCCTGTAGCCAATAAAGTCCCAGACTGTTAAACTACTATTCCTTACGTTTGCCTGCCTCAAAATCAGGGGATTTTTCTCAGCTGGATGCTAAGTGCACAGCCTCAGACCAATTTCTGGGTCTCGGTGCTTCAGTCTTGAAGAGAGCTGCAGATCTCCCCATCTCATTTGAATTGTTCATAAATAACTAAATGAATTCCATTATAGTTATGATAAGCTGCATGGTATGAAATATGCTCCCCCGAATTCATAACTAAAAGCTGCAGCCCTTCCTTCAGAGTGCAGCTGAGTTTTAAAGCCAGGTCTGTAAAGAGGCAACTGAACTACAATGAAGTCATTAGGATGGGTCTTATTCAAATATGACTGGTGTCTTTATAAAAAGGGGAAGTTTGGGCACAGATGGACATTGACCATTTAAAGACATGGGGAGAAAGTGGTCACCTGTAAACTGAGGAGAGAAGCTTCAGATGAGCCCAGCCCTGCTGGCACCATGTCTGGACTGTCTACATTCTTGATGATAACAGTCTGTTGTTTGAACCCCCTGTCTGTGTTAGCTGGTTATAGCAGCCCATCATGACTAATGTTATCTACCAACTTATCTGCGTGAGGGCATCAAGACATTTGGTCAAACATTATTTGGGATGAGTCTGTAAATATGTCTTTTTTATGAGAGTCATGTTTAATCAGTGAAATTTGACTCAGGAAGGTTCCCACTTAAGTGGATGTTAGCCAGTCAGTTGAAGGCTTGAGTAGAATAAACAGTAACCTGCCATGGCCAAGAAGAAACTTGGGGATAGTTTGTGGGGCCACTGGCAGTGGAACCAGTATTTATCCCTAGTGCATGAACTGGCTTTTTGGAGCCCATTCCCTATGGAGGGATACCTTGCTCAGCCTAGATACATGGGGGAGGGCCTTGGTCCTTCCTCAAGTGATGTGACAGACTTTGTTGACTCCCCAAGGGAGGCCTCACCCTTTCTGAGGAGTGATTGGGGGTAGGGTGGGGGGGAAGGTGAGGGGAGCGGGAGGAGGGAAGGGAGAGGGAACTGGGATTAGCATGTAAATAAAAAAGATTGTTTTTAAAAAATTAAAAAGAAGAAGAAGGAAGA
>NC_022020.1:58244794-58246979 GCF_000317375.1 Microtus ochrogaster
GCACACACACATGTACATTTGTTAGGGGAATGTGTGAAGGTAAGAGGACACTTTTGGAAACAGAAGTCGTGAGCAGGAAAAATAGTAGGAGGCTCTCCCATAGGGCCTATGGCATGTCTAGTCACAGGTTCTTGGCTCAAAGACCAGTACCAGATACAGGTTTCAACTTGTGAAGCAGGATTAAGTTTAATCAGAAAGTGGTTAGTTCCTCTCATGACCTCATACACTATTGTACCAGTGGTCATGTCTTATCAGGGTGGTCATTTTTTTTTTAGCGTACAGGATTCACAGTTGAACAAGATTGTCAATAAGACAAGTGAAGGAGATGAACATATTTAAAAATAGGAAAGGAAGAAGTCAAAGCATTCTTATTTTGCAGACGATATAATTCTGTACAAAAGAGACCCTAGAGACTCTCTAGCAGGGAGTGTTGAGCTAAAGGTCCACTATCTAGGGGTTTGGGTCCCTGTAGGCTGAGACTGCTCATTGTCCAATACAGCTTGTTTAGTAAACAATGGTAAGAAAACATATTCAAAGCATAGAGAGGGGAATCCCACACCAGGTCCCTTCCAAGAGTGAACACAGAACTGGACACCCAGGAACAGATGATGAAGCAAAGATTCAGAGAAAATGAAAGCATTTTTTTTAACCAACCAGAAAGTGCCCTTTGTGGAGAGGTAGGGTCTCAGAGCTAACAGACTACTGAGTGACCTCTGAGTAGATCTTTTTATAGGGACTCTGGGTTCTCTCCTCCTCTTTCTCATTACTCATTCTCCTTGACCTGGATGGTTCTTGGTCCTAGGACACAACAAAGGGGAGTGAGGTTGCATCCTAGCTGCAAGGCTGGGATGTTATCTTTCTTTAGAGAACAGTTGCTCCGTGGGAATTTCCCTATGACCTCGTCCCTGACTATTTCTGCTAACTCCTCACAGCTTCACCAGAAATGTTCTATAGATGATAAGCACATTCAGCAAAGCAGCAGGATACAAAATTAACACACAAATCTGCAGCCTCCTCCTATGCAAGTCACAAGCAAACCAAGAAAAAAATCAAACAATCCCTCTCTCAATAGCTTCGAAAGTACATTGATATAAATCTAACTGAAAGACACTGAAAAGGAAGCTGAAGATCCATGAAGATGGAAAGGTTGCTCGTGCTCATGGGTTGGAAGGGCTAATATTGTGAAAATGGCCTTCCTACCCAAACTAAATTGCAGATTCAATATAATTGCCATAAAATTCCAATGTAACTCTTTACAGAAATTGAAAAAAACAATCTTAAATTTTATATGAAAACACAACCCAGGACAGACAAAGTAATCCTGAACAATTACAACAATAACGAAACTGCTGAAGGTGTCATCATCGCAGGTTTCAAGATACACTAGAGAACTATAGTAATAGCAACAGCATAGTACTGGGAGGGAAATGGGAATATTGGCTAATGGAATAGAATTTAGGATTCATGCATAAGCCCTCATGCCTATAGTCACCTGATTTTTGACAAAGAAGCTAACAGTACATGTTGGAGAAAAGGCAGAATCTTCAAAAAATGGTTCTGGGTAGTTACATGTAGAAAAATGAAACCAAAACCTTGTGTCACATCTTACCCAAAACTTTGAATCAATCAAGGACCTTACATTATTTTCCTTTCTGTTGCACTGATAAGGCACCATGACCAAAGCAGTTGTCTGATTACTTTTCTAAAATTTCCCAACCAAGGCTGTTGTTGGAAGCTCCTCATTTGTTCCTGGCTACCCAGACTCGAAATAACCACTCAGAAACTATATTATTTGAATCACTGGCCAATAGCTTAAGCATATTTTTAGCTAGCTCTTATATCCATCTCCATTAATCTGTGTATTGCCACGTGGCTGTGGTTTACCAAATGGCATCTGTCTCCCGCAGAGCTACATGGCTTCTCTCTGACTCCGCTTTCTTTCTCCCAGCATTCAGTTTAGTTGTATGTCTCTGCCCCTTCCCCAGCCTAGCTCTATTCTGCCCTATCACAGGCCAAAACAGCTTCTTTATTCATTAACCAATAAAAGCAACACATATACAGAAGGACCTCCCACACCACAAGTGTCAACTTATAAAAGAAAGCATTTAGTTGGGAGTTCATGGTTCCAGAAGATTAGACCTTGATAGTCATGGCAGGTTACATGGTGGCAGGCAGGATGCTGGAG
>NC_022020.1:58247089-58250154 GCF_000317375.1 Microtus ochrogaster
CGCACTAACTGGGAACTGCTAGGAATGGCATGGGCTTTTGAAACTTTAAAGTACATTGCTAGTAACACATCTCCCCCAACAAAGCCACACCTCTTAATCTTTTCCCAAAAAGTTCCACCAACTGGGGGCCAAGCATTCAAGCGTATGAACCTGTGGGAGCTATTCTTATTCAAACCTCTACAGCAACTTACAGGAGAGTTTATTTGGGTTTATAGCTGCAGAGGCACAAAAATACAATCATGGCAGAGGCCCAGGGCTGCGAATGCAGGTATGGTGGCAGAGCACCTAGGATGCTGACGCTCTGGGTCTGACCACCAGCACTGTGTAAAGTGGGTGTGGTGCCACACACCTGTAGTCTCAACATTGGGAAGGGAGAAGCAAGGGAAACAAGTTTGAGGCCATTGTTTGCTATATAACACGCTCAAGGCCAGCTTGGAAAACATGAAACACTTTTATAAAAGGCATTTCATACATTTCTGCTGTTTTTCTCAGTTTCAGTTATTCCTTGATTCAATTTTCTTGCAAACTTTTACTAAACACTTATTATAGCCACAGATGGCTCTGGATCTCAAATATTTCAAAACACACAAGCAGACTCATTTCAATAATGAGGTGTTTACTGTAGCAGGGAGCTACTATAGTCCGTGTGGTGGGGGTTCTTGGAGAGTAGACTAAGAGCTGTGTGTGTTGATTGTTCCTGGACCAGAGAAGAGTGGCGATGGCCCTGCCACTCATTACTTATTGTCATCCTCATTTTAGACTTGAGCAAACTGAGTCCCAGAGAGCCTATATAATTTGTCCAAATGACAGAAGAGGTAGAAGAAATAGATTTGAGCACGTCTGACTCTGGAGTCCCCATTCCTAGCATGTTTATGTTTTGTTATTTAATGGTTTCTCAAGTAGCCAAGCAAAGAAGAGTTCACATGACATAGTCTTTATATTTGCTTTGAAGTTGGGACCTAGATCACTGAATTCTGTATCACTCGGCTTCTTCTCAATTCACTTTCCCTACAGTTCCAATAATTCCCCAGAATGCACTGCAATGATAGCAATAGTCAGTGTTTACTTCCTGTGTGATAGACGCTTGGTGCTTAGTACAGTTCTCCTGCAATCTTCATAGCTGAGGACATAGGCTGTGGTGTTGTCCCTATTTCATAGAAAGGCTTCATGAGTTAAGTCATATGCTGTTCAGTGGCAAAGCTGAGATTTGATGCTACATCTGAATCCCAGAGCTATTTGTCTGTCTGTCTGTCTGCGTGGCTGCCTTTCTACCAATCTATCTACCTATATTTGTATGTGCATGTGTCTGCCTGAGTTTATGGTTACCACCCACATGCAGGTACCGGTAGATGCCAGTAGAGGGCGTTGAATTATCTGACTGGAGTTACAGGCAGTTGTGAGTTGCTTAGTGAAGGTGTTGGGATCTGTACCTGGGTCCTCAGCATGAGCCGTAAGTGCTCTTAATCTCTGAGGCACCTCTCCAGCCACTACCCCCAGCTTCCCAGAAAGTTTCAAAAACCATTTTGCTATAATACTTAGAGCTGGATAACAGCCTAAACACCCATCACTGAGTAGAGGTTTTCATTGGGAGAGAGAATTTGGCAAAGTAACCAGTCTTCCACATTGCATTCAAATGACCAGGACTTTTTCTTAGTTTTTGAAGGGGATCTTGTTTCCTCCTTAGTAAGTCTGAGTAATTCTATTTCTTTTAGAATATTGCTGACTCACCCCTCCTGAGTTATCTGCATTGAAGCTCTGAGACACAAACAATGGGGGGGGGGGACGTTTGGAACCAAGAGTGCTCAGAGACAGCCCTTTGTAAACTCCCGCTAGCTAGTGGGCTCTAGTATTCCATCGCACTGAAGCTATGTGCCTCCCTGTGCAGGAAGGGAGGGCAGGAGGAGCTGCTGCATTTCCCTGGGAAATTCAGCCCTGATGGGTGACTATGGTGCCCTTTTATACTCCTGGGGCTTGGAATGACCTGGGGCAGACAGCAGAAGCAGTTTGTCTTTTAGTAATGATCCCTGGAACAGCCAGGTTCTGGGGAAATCGAGGCCCAGAGGAAGAAGCTGAGGCGACTAGGGAGAACAGCTATCAGAATGTCGACCACTTTCTGTGTGTGTGTTGACTCTTTGCCTGTTTGCTCAAGAATGCCAGAGAATGCCTGGTGCCTGGGCCTCCACAGTGTGCCTCCAGTAGAACTTACCCAGTCATTTTTTCTTTTAAGATTTATTTATTTATTATGTAGACAGTGTTCTGCTTGCATGTATGCCTGAAGGCCGGAAGAGGGCACCAGATCTCATTACAGATGGTTGTGAGCCACCATGTGGTTGCTGGGAATTGAACTCAGGACCAGCAGCCAGCTGGAAGAGCAGCCAGCACTGTTAACCTCTGAGCCATCTCTCCAGCCCCCAGACTTACCCAATCTTCAGTAGAGGGCAAAGATATGCAAAGAACTCACTCTGAAAACAATGGCATGTTGCAGAGGAGACTGTGAACACTGAACACTTGGACGCTGGTTCCTTGCTAATGCGGCGGGTGTCTCCTGTGGAGAAGAGAGGCTGAGACAGGAAAAGGGCCTCAGGCAGCTTTGCCCTCTTCACCCCAACACATCTTCAAAGCAGCACAGCAGGTGAGTGACAGCAGGACAAAGATGAGGTTTAGTCATTGCTGAATCCCTCAGCTGAATTCATGTCTCCACTTGGGCAGCAGGCAAAGAACTCTGAAGGAGAGATGGATGAGTAGATATTGAAAGGAGCTGTGGAGATGTCCTGGGTCCAGCCAGCTGCAGGTTCCTGGGGTACATTTGAGCACTAAGAACAGCAGTAATGTTAGGACATGGTGGCACACACCTGTGTAATCTCAGTACCTAGGAAGCTAAGACAAGGGGATTGCCATGAGTTCCAGCCAAGATGAGCTACCTCATAAGCTCCAGGTCAGCTTCAGCTATCTTATCTTTAGAAAAATCAAAAGCAAACAAAACAAAATTCTATGGTGACTCTGGACAACAGGCAGCTATGTCCCAGGTGGAAAGAATGTGTCTCAGGGATGGACCTAGGTACTGG
>NC_022020.1:58250502-58255633 GCF_000317375.1 Microtus ochrogaster
TTAATGAGTGCCTTTGTAGGAATTCACATTTAGTTCAGAGACTTAATCAGTTAAAGTTTTGATTGACACAAAACTGTACGTTTCTAGGTTACCATGTGATAGTTCAATAGACTTAATTTTTTGACTCTAAGAAATCTACTTTATGTTAACTCTAAACACATATGCAAACTTGCGATACAACTTTCATGAGGCAATTTTTACCTCCCCAGGTAAAGCACGTTCTGCTATTTTCTTTGTTCTTGAGAGACTGAGTCACACTGTGCTGTCCAGGCTGACTTCGAACTTCTGGGCTCATGTGATCCTCTCAGCCCCCGAGAAGCTGGGACTGCACGTTCATTGCGTTACATCCACCAGCGGATCTTCTGTTCTGTCCTGTTCATCAAGAGAACAAGCAAAGCTGGCAAGGACAGAGGGGGTAAAGGAACTCATATGACCCTTGGTAGGAAAGCAAGTCCTTGAATTACTATGAGACTCAGTGTAGAGGGTCCCCGTAACACCGCAATAGGACAGCATGATGACCTAGCTACCCCACGGCTGGGACCAGTCGCTAGGGACCCTCTTCTTCCAGCAATCCTACTTCTTAAAATTGCCGTAATGTCTCAAAATAGTGTTAGGGATCGAGCGTCCAACAAGCTTGTGGAAGACATTTAATATTCAAATAATAACTGGCCTGAATCAAAGTAACGTTTGGGAGGACAGGCAGCTTAGATCACAACAGAGAAGGAAAAGGTACAAAAAAAAAGCAAAATTAAAAATGATTATCCTTAAATTGCATGATATAAATATTGTGCCATTTTAGGGACAGAGTTAATTTTATGTGTCAATTGGGTTCGTCAAGGACACCTAGTGGTCTGGTCAAAAACTTTTTTTGAGGCAGGGTTTCTTTATATCTTTGAAGTCTGTCCTGGAACTCGCTCTGTAAACTAGCCTGGCCTTGAACTCACATAGATCTGCCTGTCTTTGCCCTCTGAGTGCTGGAATTAAAGGCATGTGCCACCACTGCCCAGTAGGTCAAAATTATTTTAAACATTTATTTATTTATTTATTTATTTATTTATTTATTTATTTATTTGCTGTGTCTATGTAGATGGGGGATGTAGATAACAGAACACATATATTGAAGTCAGAAGACAGCTTGAGGGAATTGGTTCTCTGCTTCTATTATGTGGGTTCTGAAGATGGATCTAAGGTCACAAGGCATGGCAACAGGCATCTTTACCACCCCACCCACTCCCAGACACCTGGCTGTTTTGGTCCTCTGGCTGGATGTTTCTGTGGAGGTTCTTTGGGATGAGTTCAAATGGGTTGGACTTTGAGTGGCTCAGCGTATCCTCATCAATAATTCAGATGGTTTCTCACCCGGTCAGCAGAGTCTGAACAGAACAAAGAAACAAAGAGTGACTTCCTCTGTGCAAGAAGAAATTCTGCCAGCAAAAGCCCTTGATCTCAGAACACAGCTCAGTTCTCGGCCTCCAGCCTGTGAGCTAACTGCATGAGCTTTGGGGCTGGCCAAGTTTTAACTATGTGGACAGTCTCTTAAAATCTCCCCTCTCCCTTTCTCTCTATTCTAACCTGTCTTTCTTTTCACTTATATATAGGGTTTTGTTTATGTGTATCCAATAAATTATGGGTCAAAATTATTTAAGAAAAAAACATGCCTGTCTGGACATCATTCCCTAATGCAGTGTAACAACCATTTACACAACAGTTACAGGTGCTAAGCATTATAAATCATCTAGAGATGACTTCAGGTATATGGGAGGTTGTGAGTACATTGTATGTACACAAGAGACTCTGGCATCCAAGGAGTTTGGCTTCTGCCAAGATTCTGGAACCATCCCCCTTTTGTAACATGTCTCTTAGTCTTGTGTCTCTGGAGAGCGTTAATGAATATTCCATCACTAAAGAAGCTAAGAGCCTGTGTCATAGGTTTAGGTCCTGGTTCTGCTACTTCATGTCTAGAAAATTCTGTTCAGGGCACACAACCACTTTGAATCATCTTATGTAAAATGACACTTGAATGTTCTTCCAGCCTGTGAGACTGTTGTGTTCAGAACCAGGCCCAAGTTGAAACTGGAGCCCTAGAGTTCAGACTGACTCTCTGGGACATACCCTGCAGTGAACCTAAGGGCAAATGCCTATTCAGGCTCTCTTGCTTCCCTATAGGCCTGTCTCATAGTAGAGAGCAAACAGCAGAGCGAACATTGGACAGAAATGTCTAAGTCTTTTAAGGATGGAACCATATAGTTTTTAATCTTCTCTTTCTCTTCATTTTTCTTGGGCTCTAGTTCTGGGGCTGAGAACCAGGGACCTAGATGATTAATAAAAGTTTAATGAAGGCATCAATATTTGTTTAATGATACAGACAGGGCAGTCCAGCAAAGATGATAAGCAAATAAATACTCTAAATAATCAGTCTGCCAACAGAAATTCTGCAGACTGAAGGGATATTTGTTGCCCTGCTGTGCAGAGAGAAGAGCTTGCCCTAGAAAGAGGTCAGGAAAACCTCTTTGGTAGGGTGTAGAAGAATGGAGTGTATGCAGTCCACACCGGACTGGTTATAATTTGTAGTCAAAGTCAAGGTCTGGCTCCTTGACATTGGAACAAATTCATGCTATAAAATGCAAAATACAAAGTAGAAAACTGTTGTTTTTTTCTGACAAAGGGCCCTCCTTTGACATCCATTCCAGAAAGGAAAATAATTCTAAAGATTTATTTTATCACTTTCTAGATGTGTGTGTGTGTCTATCACTCTGCTGTTAGATTTGTGGCATAGACTGTGTAATAGTGAATTCACCTTTCCTTTTATTCTAATGGTGGCTTAAACTTCCGGATCACACAGCTAGACATCCCCTTCCTCTAGGGACTGGGTCAGAAGGGAGAAGGACAGCCTTCCCCTCCCCCACACTGGCATGTGAGGAGGAAGGGGACCGTGGGTGACTGGCCTGTCCAGTGGTGGGTAGGCCCTCTAGTGCTTTGTATTTTTTTTTTTTTCTGCTTACACTCAGCTAGGATTGAATTCACGAGATACTTCTTCTGAAATCAATGTGTGACTGTTTGTCACTTGTCAGCTTTGTTTCCAGAAGCCTACATCAAGGGGCAAATGGAAAGGGATCTGTCTCCCCCTTCATTGCTCAGAACATGCGCCTTTTTTCTTTTTAGAGTGTATTCTATTGGGGGATGTAGAGTATGAAAAATAAATTTAAATTTTATTTCCATGCTAAAAGATATAAAGGGGAGAAGATCTAATTTGTCATTTTCTTACTCTAATAATCTTTATTATTTTATAAAAATGAAAATAACTACTTTTTAACAATAAAATCAAATAATGCATGATTGTGTACATTTGAAGTTTTCTTCGTCACCCAATTGCTGCTGTCCCAGAGGTTCTTGTTAGTGATTTCTTTAATATCTTTTCAAGAAAAAAAAAAGGCATTCCAGTTTATCTTTCTTTTGTTTTAAAGAAGATTTATGTTTATTTAGGCTTATGTCCATGTGTGTGCAGGTGCGGCAGACCTGGAGGGGCAGAAGAGGACATGAAAACCCTTGAGCTGCAGGCCTGGGCTGTCTGTACGGCCTGCAGGAGGCTCTGCGGTCTAAACATCTTCTCTGAGTTTGCACCAGAGTTTCTTCCCCCAGCAATTTGAAGGGGTATGTGATAAAGTGCCTTCCTCCAAGGAGACAGGTATGTCAATCAGCCTTCCTTCAATGTACAAATCCAGAGATATTCAATTTATAACCATGGAAGTGTAGTGATGAGGAGCTGCAGGCAGGCCTGCTTTTCATCCCGCCCGACTCCCACATGGTTGGCTTTACACCTGAAATAACAACACACAAATTGTATTCTTTTTTTTTTTTGTCACCCATGTTTGGGTGGGCTTTCCAGCAATAGAAATGTCTTTTCTCCCTTAGAGTCATTGTGCATAACCCTTCATCAATATTCCCGGTAGTTAGTAACCCCAATAAAACTTCATTGTCTCACAAAAAAAAAAAAAAAAAAAAAACCTTGAGCTGGGGTTACAGGCGGTCATGAGCCAACCAAGATGGAAGAGCAGGCAGCATTCCTACCAGCTGAGCCGTCTCTCCAGGCAGGCTTATTTGCCCCTGGATGCTTCTCCCATGCTACGGTTCACTGCTTCCTTGGCAGCACACAGAGATCTGACAGGTCCTTTTTTATAATGCACCTAGTATTATGGCATCCAACAGTATCCCAGGCTGGGCTGTCACTCAATTGATAGAGTTCTCGCCTCCTGTGTTCGAGCTCTGGGTTCAGTCCCCAGCACCAAGAAAACCAGAAGCTGCGGCTCCTGGGACGCCAGAATTTCAGAGTTTTCCTCAGCTACAAAGTAAACCCAAGGTCAGCCTGAGCGATATGAAGCAGTTTCTAAGTAAATAAATACATGACGAAAGTATTCCAGTATATTTATTTAACCCGTTCCTTGCTGGCAGGCTTTTGCAGCATTTGTTTTGCTATTATAATAAATACCCTTCACCCAATAGTCTCTTATGACACCTTGCCGTCATTAACAACCAGGGCTAATGCATACAGAGGCAGAAGCGGTACCCTGTACACAGTGGGCACCATTCACTGTAGATCTCATAACTTTAAGTACTTATTATGATTACTTGATGGCAGATGGACATAAAATCTTTCCTCGAAGGAGTTCCCTTTCGTAGTTTGCCCGATGCACCACGGCCTTGGATAGAGAACTCTGTAAGAACCACTGTCTAAGGGCACTCACATCTGGACTTTTTTTTTTTTGTTTTTTTTGGTTTTTTAAGACAGGGTTTCTCTGTGGCTTTGGAGCCTGTCCTGGAACTAGCTCTTGTAGACCAGGCTGGTCTCGAACTCACAAAGATCCGCCTGCCTCTTCCTCCCAAGTGCTGGGATTAAAGGCGTGCGCCACCACCGCCCGGGTACATCTGGACTTTTGACAGCTATTGTCCACTTTCCCTGCTATAAGCTTGCATCAGTAGGCCTTGATTCTGCCTAGGGTAGAGCTTCGTTCCTAAAATCTAAATCTCAAGTTGTTTTAAGTCATAATCAACTGTCACTTCCCTGAGTTTAGAGAGAGAGAGAGAGAGAGAGAGAGAGAGAGAGAGAGAGAGAGAGAAAGGGAGAGAACAGAAG
>NC_022020.1:58256183-58259771 GCF_000317375.1 Microtus ochrogaster
AAGACTCCGCCCTCCGCAGTGACCAGCTGGTCAAGGCAGAGGCCATGCTGAACCCCAAGATCCCAGCCCCATTAACCGACTTTGAAGCTTTGAGGGAGGCCAGTACTCACAATGCCTCTATTTCCCTACTTGTCCCACAGGCAGAGAATCACTCCTCCCCCGAGGCTGGAAGGATGCCAAGGGCACAGGGGAACACGCACGCAGACGAGGCTGCGGCAGGCTCTTTTCTGTTGGCGCTGCTGATCTGCTTTCTGTTGATCCACACACAAGCACAGCAGCTTACGGCCAGCTCAGGCAGCAAGGAAAACACACCACAGGAGTCTTCCGAGTGTGCAGAGCCACGTGCCGATATTGTATCTCCAGCTTTAGCCGGGGGCAGAGAGTCTACAAAGGGCTCCTTTGTGTATCTCTCTAATCTGCCCAGTGTTTCCTCTTCAAGGACGAAATACAGCTCACTGTGCATTTCGGGTTTTCTTAAAGGATAGCGGTGTTCCTAGAGTTAGCGGTCCTCACCGTTCATCGGGATGTGCACAGAGGGAAAACCAGGCGCCCCGGGCACCTCATTGCATAGCTCAGGTAAGGCCACTCCAACCAGTTTCTGGATTCCGTCTGTTCTGTTTGGTTGGTGGTACAACACAGGCTGTTGATCTGTATGGGTTTAACCAGAAGGACCAAAAAATGACTATGTAAATTCATGATTGCTTCTGGGAAACAGGAATACTGGGGATCCTCTGGGCGTGATGAACTAGAACTCCTCCCTCCCTCCCTCCCTCCCTCCCTCCCTGCCTCCTTCTTTCCCCCTCCCTTCCTTCTCTCCTTCTGCCTTCTCTGCTAGTCCTGGGGATCAAATTTAAGGCCTCCTGCATGATGGGTAAGTACTCTACCACTTGAGCTACGACCCCAGGACTCTCCTTTGAGGCCCGTCATTTACATTTATTATACACCGACTTTATTCCTGGGCCTCGTGTTCCTCTGGGATGTCCTTTGCTTCCATGTCACCTCCTCTTCTAGCACAGGAGCAGTCTGTCCTTTTCAGCAAAGATCATCTCAATGGGGCAGCAGTGTCCACATACGAAGGGACACTGACCACAGGCTCTTTGAGGACGGGGCACATAGTGGGGGCTTTGTTTGCCTGGGTTTGCTCAGTACTGAAGAGTCTGTAGTAGTTCCAGTGTGTGTCCTGGAGAGAGAGAGAGAGAGAGAGAGAGAGAGAGAGAGAGAGATCTGTAGTAAGCCTGTGAGATCGCTGTCACTCTGCATCCTTACACAGCGACCTAGTGCTCTCTTGGGCTCCCGGAGTGTTGGGTTCTGTGCCAGTCGGGCTATCTGGCCTGCTGGCGTGCTACACCTGTTCAGCGTGTTGTGATCATAGGTGACAAGCTGGCTCTCGGGCATTTATTGGATCGCTGGACACAAGTACTTTAGTGGCCTGGGCAGTTCCCAGTATTCTTAAGGGGGTGGTTTAAATTTCTCGGTACTTACGGCAGTGTGGGGTTTTCTAGGGCAAAGGCTATGCCAGTGCAAGGACTGGGAGTTATTAACAATGATCATCAATCAAGGAAAGCAGGAGAGAAGGGGGACAAGGATGCAGCAGAGAGTGCTTCCTGTTTAGTTTGCAGAACTCTGTCTGCAGGAGCCGGGGCGGTTAGGGACTCCAGGGTCACTGTACATGCTTGGAACTGAGGGTGAAGCCCAAGCATCTTTCTGTGGCCTGCATTTCACTCCAGATTGAAAGAAATGGCCATCACTTTCTTACTAAAGCACACGCATACAGGGCATTGGGGAGGTGACAGAGGTCAGGTGGGCTGGGGGTGTGGAGACTAGCCACGGTTAGATACTTGCCTGGCTGGTATCGTCGGGACTCCATCTTGGGCCTGTTTTTTCCCCCTATGGTGCCCTCTTTCTGGTCAGTCTGGATGCAGGTGGCCTGTCTTTACAGTGGATTTTCTGAGCCACTGTCCTTTGCCTCTCATGGTTCTTAATCAGCAACTTCTATAGCACTTTCCTTTGTGATTGGCAGGGTGTGCCATATAGCCCACCTTCTGTCCTCTCCTGGTGGGCTCTCAGGGGGCAGAGTGGGCATTGCCTTCAGCTGATGAACAGCCTGGTATATAATAGGATCGAATAAACCCTTGATGGATGAATGGGAAGGCGACGAGGGCTCTGCCACCCAGCTCCACCCCGGCCCCTGCCCTCTTTTTCGGAGTGACAAGGCTTGGCCTAGCGTTTCCTGAAGTAAGATGAGAAGCAGAAAGCTCAAGTCCCTCCTTTTTTTAGATGCATTTCTGCCTGGACATTGCACACACGGACAGGAAGCTCTCCTGTCAACACCGAACGAAAGAGAAGCCATTTTGACAGGTCTAAATGGAAAGTAAACTGTCTATTGATCTGATTTGCCTTCCTCATGAGGGACGCGGGGGAAATAATGACTTTTGGTGGCTTGTTTTTCTAGTGGTGCCAGCCCCTGTGTATCCCTGACAAAACGAAAATGTCGATGGAGAACGAAAAGAGAGCTCTCAAATGATCAAATTAAATCGTTATCGTGTGCTGTTTGTTAAGGACAGCATGTTATCTGAATATCAATATGGGACAATCAAGTTACTAGACAGATTTTTCTAATTCCCAGAATCGCACGGTGGCGTAAGGCTCAGGGAGAGAAGTCTTGGGTTGTCTTGGACATTGCGTCTTGATAAACAGTCTTTACAAGGTGGCGCACCCTGTGTCGTGAACACGCGGATCCTAGTTCCACTCATGTCCTTGTGACCACGGTGTACGGGGGCCAGGGTCAGACCTCTGCTGCCTTTCTCGGGGCTTCCAGTGACCGCTGCCAGTTTCAGCTCCGATTTCCCTGGTGGCTTTGAGCAGACAACGAAGCAATGCAGAAAGAGAGAGGACATTATACTCTATCAAATGTCTTTAATTTGGATGCAGGGTAACAGCAGAAAGAAGGGATTCTTAACAGGGTACCAGCTGGGGCTGGAGGCATGGCTCAGTGGCAGAAGGCTTGCTAGTCACAGACGAGGATACTGTTCCTCTGTGTCTGGGTGTGCAGGGGTGGAGATTTCTTTTTCTGGTCTGTAATATGCGGTCACAGTGCACACAGCCCAGGCTTCCCTTCACTGCATTCCTCTGCCCCTGGTATAATCCCGTCCAGTACTAAATGTCCAGCATCCGGACGATGCCTTTAAAAATCCATTCCTACTCTCGCAGATGTCTCTGAACAGATTAAAGTTAATTTGGAAGGCCTGAAGTTGCAAATCCACAGGATTTCTGATTTCATGTAGACATACCTTGATTCCTGTGACTGCCTCCTAGGTTCAGGTGGGTGGGGGAGGAGGAGGCACCATTCTGCACCTCAGAGGTACCCCTCCCCCTGTGCCATCCACTCGACCCGTCCCTCCACATCCCCTGTGCTATTTCTATCCTTGCCCTATTGAAACTGCACCTCAAAGGTCAACTGTGGTATTCTCAAAGTCCAGTCCAGAAAGGGTTTTGTTTTATCTCCATTTTTCTTTACTGGGGACCATCGATTTTCCTTTCTCCCCCTCTGATGTGCTTATGTGGTTTATATTTATCCCCCTATCTATC
>NC_022020.1:58259962-58265709 GCF_000317375.1 Microtus ochrogaster
CATCGCCCGGCCTAACTGGAATTTTTAAGCTGGTCCTTGGCATAGCAGCATCCCTGACGGGAATCCAGCCCTAGGATGGGCATGCCTGTAGTGGGGTTCTCACTCTGCCACTAACTGTATAAAAATGAGGAGAACAGGAGGTATTGTTCCCTTGGTTTGGTGTCAAAATTAAATAGAATAATCGAAGTAATATTTACTTTAAGGCTTAGCATGAGGAAGTATCCATAAACGTTACCTGTTAGCAAAACAGGCCCTCAAATCTGTGTAAACAACCGCCTCCCTCTTACCCCTGCCCCTTTAAGGCCATTTTGCACTCCTCATCCCACACAGGGCCAGTCAATAAATATTTACATCAATTAGAATCAGGCACATGGTGGCAGAGTTCAGGGAAGGAGAAGCGACAACGTGGGAGGCTCCAGAAGGCTGCAGGAGCGGTAGAAGCCTTGTTCAGTTTTTAACTAATAAATGATTTAAGTTGTTGAGTGTTTGAATCGCTCCTTTCCGGACATATGGCGTTTATTGAGCAAGAGGTGGCATTAGCAGTTAAAATACTTGTTAGTGCGACAGTCAGTTACAAGTGTGCAAGATTAAATTCTGCTCTAACTGGATTATGTGGGGAGAGCCCTGGAAGCCTTGACTGAAAGAACGGCGCCATCTACTGGCGATATGGAGAAATGACCCCGGGCGGTGCGGGTCTTGGTTGGGGATAAAAGTCCTCAGTATTGCCATTCTTTCTGCAGAAACTGTGGGCGGGACTGGACAGGAGGAATTAAAAAGGACGGGCAAGCCGCACGTAAGAGATGCTTCTGTAATGTAGAGGCGGAAAGAGCACAGCACCTTGGGCGAGCGACAACCTTGTGGGTGGCATCATTGGAGAGCAGTCCCCTCCGTGTCTTGTCCTCCGCCCCCCCACGCCCAAGCCTCACCACCTCGTACTCACGGATCCCCTGTCCTATTGGTTTCACTTTCCTATTCTCTGCTGGCTCCAAATTCCAAGACGACCCTTCTTCACCTTCTGGTTCCTCTTTTTGTATGGAAGGAAACTAGGACTGGGAAAATCGCGCTGAGTCACCACATTTGGCGGCCAGTCCAGAACAGCTGGAACAGAGTGCCTCCTGAGGGGCCACAGGCCAGCCTCCACCCCTCCAACAGCAAGTCCTCACGTGACAGCCACCCCAGGAGCCAGGTAAGGTGACTGCAGATGTCTCAGCCCTCCCTGAGCAGATGTGCAGGCGCCCTGGTTCCCACATCCTCCTGGAATGTGCTCTGGCCACTGGCGTTGGAGGGAATTGAATCCCAAGAATGTTGCTACTAGTGATGTTTCTTTTGGAAGATGAAAATGGATCATAACACACCTGAAAGCCATTTATTATGTTTTTCTATTAAAAGACTATGCAAATCGGTCAGTAGCTGGGTTATAGAGCCTTGTGTTTTAGCAGAGTTTTAGTGTAGGAAGGCCTGAGGGAAAATATGGATGCTTCAGACGGAAGTGTCTGCACCCTCGGTCAGCTCACAGGGAGTTGGTTGTCTAGTTTTGAGGTTCTGATGGTGACTACATACAGACTGTGAGCCAGCAGAGGTGCTGCACAGCCTTGGCCCCCAGATTCTGAGGGAGACTGAGACAGAACAGTTGTGAGTTCAAGGACAGTCAGGAAGTTAAAAAGCTAAAAAAGAAAAAAAAAATTTTTTTTGTTTGTTTTTTTGAGAAAAAAGGAGTAGGGGTTTCAGAATTTTGAATTCAATTGCTGGTTGAGTTTGGATGAGCTATTTTGTCATATCCTAAGCCCCAGGGTTTTATTTTTTTCTCTAAAAGGAAGAAAACGAAGCCTGCCTGTCAATAAAATGTGGAAATTAAATGAAATACAGTAAGAATTCTTTTATCTGAGCTGATGGGGCTGGATTTAGTTAATAAAGAAGTTGGTTAGAGACTCATGAAAGCTAATGCCGCCAATATGTCCCCTGAAGTACAAGCTTCCTACTAATTCAAGGTGTGGCCTTTTTTTAAAATATTGATCTACTAGCTGACTTTTTGAGTTGTTTTCTTATGCGGACCACATGTGTAATGCCATGCAATTCTTAGCTCTGATTTGTTTTACTCTAGCAAGAACTTAAACTTTCTAAGTTACCTGCAACATCATTTCAATTCAAAAAGTCACGCCAGTAGGCACGATTTTCCTCAAACTTTGTCTGTCTGTACACAGCGATATTTTAACCACTTCCCATCGTGAAGTTGTCCTAGATCATCTAACCTGGCTTTCAGGGAGCGATTTCCTCTCCTTGTATACTCGGCTGCTTTGAGGTGTTTGATCCCTTGCATGCCAATAAATAATTAAGTAAACGAATTAATTTCACGGTTGCAATAACAGGTGCAGCTGTGAACTGCTTCTTGGAAAGCACGCTCCCCCCATGGAGCAGCAGTAGTGAGCAGTGTCACCCCTGCAGTGGGTGACAAAGTTCTCATGGGGCCCAGAGAATCACAGTTAACCTTCAGCCAGTGTCAAACAGATGGATTTAGGACTTCCCCGCACTTAAAGTGCTTGACCTAATGCCTCGCCAACAGAAGCGCCTCTCCTACCGTCTGCAGCTATTTATCATAGCTAATGAGTTCGGAGTTTGAAGGGGAGTTCGAAATCTAGCAGTTTTCCCTATCATTTTATAGACGAGGAAAAAAAATACAACTGTAAACTGGGTCTTCATAAAATGCCTCGTGGCTTCAGTACGTGGACAGGTGTTCATCATGAAGCTAATGCTTGCCTCTCAGGGAGTTATGCTGGTGAAGGTGTTGGAACAGTGCTGGGAAGGCTTCTAGTTCCCCATCCTTGGCTTTTCTGTATGACTAGACAGAACCACGGTGTCGATGGCCCCTTGGGGGTAGCGAAAACCTTGACCCTGGGTGTGGGCACACACCGGGGACACATCCGGAGGTGGTGGGCTGCATTAAGCTGTGTTTAAAAGGGATAAAACAAGTGTCAGCCAGACTCTTGTCTTCAGTTTGAGGTGTCAGGACCTCCTCCTCCTCGGACCCCTAGCCCAGGTCTCACTCAGTGGTAGAGCCTACCTCTAGTCGGCAATGGTTGTTAAGAGCCTATGGGAAGAGCAAAGTGACCAGGACTCTGTCCTGCATTCATTGGCAGTTTGTTTACCGTGTTCCTTTCAGACAGCTTGTGTTGTCTCAGGTGGAGATAACTCTTGGGTTTTGATTGGGTGGGGTGTAAAGGTCACAGCTCCTGGACGGAAGCCACTGGTATTGAGGGTGCTGCTGGCACCGAGGGCGCTGCTGACACCAGGGCTTGTGTGATGCCTTTAACTCTGAGTTTGCTTTGCTTACTTATCTGTCTTTAGTTTTTGAGGCAAGGGATTATTCTAGAGCCTAGACTTCTCTGGGACTCGTGGCCTTTCTGCTTTTGCCATCTGAAAGCTTCGAGGGTAAGTGTGCACCACCGTACCCTGTTTGCTTCTTCTTCTTATTTGTTCTTATTTCATTTGTTTTGAGACAGAGTCTCTCTGTGTAGCCTGGGATGGTGCCCTGGAGCTCACTATGTAGTCTAGCCTGGCCTTGAACTTGCCCTCCTCCTGCCTCTGTCTCTTGAGGGCTGGGATTACAGATGTCGTTTTGCTTTTAAAGGCAATTTTTTTTTGTTTTTTTTTTTGTTGTTGTTGTTTTTTTGTTTTTTTGTTTTTCAAGACAGGGTTTCTCTGTGGCTTTGGAGCCTGTCCTGGAACTAGCTCTGTAGACCAGGCTGGCCTCGAACTCACAGAGATCCGCCTGCCTCTGCCTCCCGAGTGCTGGGATTAAAGGCGTGCGCCACCACCGCCCGGCTTTAAAGGAAATTTTAATAATGGCATTCTGCCTGGACAGGGTAACTCATACCATTAATCCCAGTACCAAGGAGAATGAGGTAGGGGGATCTCAAGTTTGAAGCTAGCTTGTACTACTTAGCTAGCTGAAGGCCAGCCTGAGCTTTATCTTGAGAGTTGCTTTTTAAAAACAGAGGGTTGGGGCTATAGGCCAGTGGTAGAATTCGTGTCCAGCATGTACAAACCCCTGCACTTGGTCTCCAGTATTGGGAGGGGAGAAAAAGCATCCTAGAATCTAAGATCACTGCATGCTAAGATCATGCTTTTTTACTGGGCTACACCCTCAAGCCCCGGACTGATTTTAATTTTATCTTCACAATTATCTTAGTTCATGTCTTTTGCTAATACCAAAGCACCAGAGACGGGATAAGTAATAGATTTGGGCTCTCCATTCTGGTTTACAATTAAAGGACCCCATCAGTGGATCATTTTCTTACTAACAGGGTCCTGAAGCTTTGCAGAAACATCCCCGGTGAGAGATCAGCTCAACAAAATGGATTCTACAACAGACTCACCATTGTGATAAGTTTAACTCATTGGTCCTTTGATCACATGAATGGTTAGCTAGTGAGGGCAGAGGCTGAGTCGGCTCATAGTGAGTGTTAAATTTCAGTGTGAGTCTGGAGTGGCTAAACCATGTTCAGACCATAGCAACTGTGAACTTCAGTGTGCAACACATGCTGCAAGGATCAACTTTCCCCTCTCTCAGAACATGACTCAAGCCCTTCTGCAACTTCTGGGGTCTCTCCTGAGGTATGGCCTCCATTCCAGGGAGCATGCCAATCTTGGGGTTGTTAGTTCAGAGATTCGTGTATACTAGTGTTTGTTTAGTGATACCAAAAGTCTCGGACAGAAAATGGGACACTCAGACCCTTGGCTTCCTGAGATGCTGGCCCAGCAATTCTGAAGTGGGCCTTGGGTCTGACAAGCCCCAGAAATGCTGGTGCGGAAGGCTCCCCTATCAGTGTGGAAACCGCTTTTAAGCTTGAATTCAAGATCAAGACATGCTCTGGATGGCGGTCTGCCTGCTGACAGGAGATTGTGGCTCTGGTCTCATGAGGGGAAACGGAATACTGGAGAGGGTTTGCTAGAACAAGGGGCAAGCTAGGGCAGCACCTGTGAGTGCCTCTCTATGCACAGGTGCTGTGTCTTCCAGGAGCGGTCACACAACTTTCCTTCACTTTGCCCTGCTGGGGAACATTCCATGACTTTGAATTCTAGTCCTGCCTGTTAGGACCAGGGCTGCTGCTTGGTTTCTGAAGCTGGGGGAGGCCACCTTAGCTGGCTAGCGTCCTCTGTGTCCCAGTTGCTCTTGCAAAAAGAAGTTGTGCATAAGAAACAAGGAATAGCTTGTTTTCTTGCGCAGTGGAGAGTAGCCCAGTTATGCTTTATTTTGCCATGGGACACAGATGCCAACTACTCCACAATGAGGCTCATGATCTCTTCACTGCACAGGCCCCAGCCTATGAGATTAGTGCTTTTTCAAGTTACCAGTAACCTGTCTTTGTCAGGAATCTGTTGACACTGACCCAGAGTGTCCTACCCAAGGAGAAACAGGGTCTAGTCAAACATAAAATTGCCTGGAGAAAACCCCAGGATAACCACACATTTCTTTTGTTGTTTTCTGCTTTGACTCATTATGGGTCTGCAAGTCCTACATTCTGGAGGGACAGCCTTTCAATGCTACGATTTCTTTCTTGCAGGATGGTGGTTGTAGAGTGTGCACCCCCCTCCCCCCCGGCCAGTGGTAGCTCAGTACCACCCGGGAGTTGACTAGAAATACAGATTACTAGGCTACCTGCCTGCTCCAGTGCACAAATCAGGAACTCTGAGGACTGGTCCTGGAATGTGTGTGTTCTAATAAGTTCCCCCAGGCAGTTCTGATGTAT
>NC_022020.1:58266486-58273484 GCF_000317375.1 Microtus ochrogaster
TTTTTTGAGACAGGGCTTTTCATTGAACCTGGAACTCACAATTTGGTTAAATTGGCTGGCTAGCTAGCCCCAGGGAATCCTCTTCTTTCTGCCTCCCAAATCCTGGGATGACAAGGGTGTTCTGCCATGCCTGGCTTTTCTGTGGGTGCTGGTATAACTAGAGGTTTCTCTCCTGCCTGTCAAGTCCTGAATAACTACTCTGAGGCTTAATATTAATTATAAACCACCTGGTTTATTAGCTCGGGCTTATTATTAACTAGCTCTTACAAATTAGTTTATATTTTAACACGAGATTCGTGGCTTGTTACCCACACCTTGCTTTCCCAGTGGCTGCTGGTGGCAGCCCGAGTCTGCCTTCTTTTTCCATTTATCTTTTTTTTTTTTTTTGATTTCCTGCCTGGCTCTATTTTGTCTGGTTATTGGCCAAGTCAGTGTCTTTATTAACCAATGGTGATAAAACATATTCACAGCATACAGCAAGACACCCACATCAGATTCAAACGCAGCTCCACATCTTGTACAGCAAGCTCTTTCCTGACGGGACCATCTCCTCATCTCCATTTTTCTGTGTTTAACTTTAGTTCCCATTGTAGGGACACAGGGAGATCTGTTGACCAGTGATAAAGGAGAAATGGGGCCCAGAGCCTAGGGAGTGAAGAGGTGTTTTTGAGAACTGCATGAATGAGTGCTGTGTGTCTATCTCCCCCATCCCTCTCACCCCCTAACTCCTCTTGTGTTGTGGCCCCACTGTCCCTCCAAAATCCATGCTCTCTTCTTTACTTATTATTGTTGTATGTATATACAATATGTATACACACATACAACCTACCGAGTCCACTTAATATTGCTCACGGACATGCATCCAGGGCTGACACATATGTTTGTGTTTTGGAAATGGATTGGACAACCCAATAGTAGCGAGTCCCTGGCGGAAATAGCTTCTTTCTGATCAGAAGTATTGGCCACTGAAGCGATTACTTACATTGTTCTTTTATTAAATAAGATCCAGGAGTCAGATATTGGGGTAAATACCTCATAGATCCAAAGAGCAATGGAGGAATGATCAGCTGAGCCTGACTCTCCACGCTTCCTCAAATTGAAAAGGATTACACATCTTTTTAAAGCCCTCCCAGCTACTTCCTATATCCCCATATCTCTCTTCTCCAAAATCTCCATGGCTAATTCTGGTCAGCCAATTGACTCTACTCTCTGATTCAAGATAAACTTTATTGGCAGTCTCGGAGTGTCAGTGTGAACAAATACCCCACAACAGGATACTGTGGTAGTTTGAATGTAATTGGTCTCCTATTCTCATGGGGAGTGGTACTATTAAGAGGTGTGGCTTTGTTGGAGTGGGTGTGGCTTTGTTGGAGGAAGTGTGTCACTGCAGGGGTGGGCTTTGAGGTTTCCTATGTACAGGATACTGCCCAGTATCTCAGTAAACTTCCTGTTGCCTGTAAGATAGAGGACTCTCAGCTCCTCCAGCCTGCATGCCGCCATGCTCCCTGCCTTGATGATAATGGACTGAACCTCTGAAGCTGTAAGCTGCTTCCTCAATGAAATGTCTTCCTTCATGGTATCCCTTGACAGCCATAGAAACCGTAACTAAGACAGGCACCGATCTGTAACTAGATGTGTTTTTATGACTTCCTGTTGCCTTCTGACCAAGAAAGCATGCTCAAAAACAAAAAATAGGGAAAACAAATCCCCACCTCCCTCTATGTTCAACCCAATCAGCTGGCCCAATGTGTCTCTGCTTAAGAGGGCTGGGATCTGTTGGTTGGGAATGTGATTGGCACTGACACTTCACACGCGTGTTTGTGAGTCATAACAGTGATTTTCTTTATATTTTTCCTTTCCTTTTAGCTTCATGGAACAGACACAGAGAGTCCTGAGCCGGCCCCCTCCCGTCCCCGCTTCCCAACCCAGGAAGAGAAGGACATTGGTGCGATCTTTCTTTTCCAAGGTCAGACACCAGTGTCCCTTCCCACCACGATGTCGCCACGGTGTAAGATGGCACCTGCTTGCTCTGTGCTAGAACTGCTATGCCTGGGCTCCTTCTGGGGGCCGTGCAGTGACTTCTTTCAACAGGGATAGAGGGTGCTTATAAGAAGTTGAAATAAGAAGGATTCAGCTTGCTGCTAACTCAAAAGTTTAAAAGAAAAAAAGGAACTGTAATAAATACTCAGAAATAGCGATGCTGGAAAGTTACAAGGTCTTCCTCACAGTGCTGAGCAAGCAGCCTGATCTGGACCTGGACCCTGCATCCATTCCTGCTTCCTTCCAGAGGATGGGGCTAGCTTTATCTTTGGCATTCTCTCTTCTCTCTTCTTTCTCTCTTCTTTCTCTCTTCTTTCTCTCTTCTTTCTCTCTTCTTTCTCTCTTCTTTCTCTCTCTCTCTCTCTCTCTCTCTCCCTCTCTCTCTCCCTCCCTCCCTCCCTCCCTCCCTCTCCCCATCCCGGTATAAATGCAAGGGCTTTTTTGTCATGGTGCACATGTGGAGGTCAGAGGGTAATCTTGGATGTCTGTCCTCACCTTCCACCTCTTTTGAGACCAGGCCTCTCTTTTTGTTGCTTACCACACAGCAGTCATCTCATGCACCTTGGGATTCTCCTTCTCCCGTCTTGCCATAGGAAATTTGCATTATAGACAGGCACCATTGTGCCTGGCTTTACCTGGGGCTCAATCTCAGGTCTTTATGGTGGCATGGGAAGTGTCTTACTCATCATCTCCCTGGTCCCTAATTGGGAGCTTTCATTGTCTGGGGTCTGATTCTAATGTGGGCTGCCTAGTTCTGTGCCCTGAGGAACACTAGTGCCTTCTTGTCATTGTTGCTCATCTGTTCTCTAGGAGGCAGCTCATCTGATCATGAGAAAGGTAGCCTATATCTTGATCTGTCTTCTATTTTATCTATGTCTTATCTCTTGTCTTACAGTTACTTAGTGTTTAGTTTTAGAAGTATGGAATTTTGTGTAGAAGCACAGTGCTTCCCCATTGTGGTGTTTTCGCTTTTTCTGCTTCATCTAATGAATTCAGATGTTGGGACAACCTCCAAATGTCCTGAGATGTTTACATATGTGTAACTGATATTTGTTGAGATGTTGCCAATTGAGTCACATGCTAGTGAGGGGTTGGGGACAGTGACTATTGAGAAAGGTCTCTCAGGATTTATCATATTGCTGGATGGAGAGGCAGGGACATCAACCCAACTGCAAAAGAATCAAGACAGAATTAGAAGAGACAAATTGGAGAAAGCAGGTATCATACAAACATGTCATTCATTTTGTTTAGTTAAAAGGACAGCAGAAGGATGAGAAGGACTTGGAGGAGGAAGAGGGTCAGAGAACTTTTCAGAGAGGAGAAATAACATAGCATATGCTAGAAAAGGGACCTGTGTCTCAATGACAGTCTCCTTTCCTCTTAGCCTCCATCACACAGTTTACTACTGTGTGTCTCCCCAGCGACACACACACACAGAGGGGGGCACACGTGTTTACTTATCTTTAGTTTAGAAGAAAAGAAATTTGAATAGGCAAAATAGCATTTTCTTTAGAGAGAGATGTTTGGAGCTGAGTTCAGAGTATGAGTCTGAGCCCTTTTGGATTCATTCTCTCTCTCTCTCTCTCTCTCTCTCTCTCTCTCTCTCTCTCTCTCTCTCTCTCTCTGCGTGTGTGTGTAGCATGCTAGATGTCTCAACTTCAGGTGTCTTCTTCATTGTGCTCCACTCGCACTAGACTGGAGCTCACTGGTTTGGCTAGGATGCCTGGCCAGAGAACTTCCGAGTTCTTTGTTTTTCCCAGTGCTGAGATTCTAGGCATGCACTGCTACACCCAGTGTCTTATGAGGGTGCTCTGATCTTCATGCACTTTACCGACTGGACCATCTTCCCAGCCTCTGAATTAACACACTTTTGACCCACCACCCAGGTCTCTTGGAAACTGAGGTTGCGGAAGCAGGAACCTTTGAAGAATGTGTTTTTCATCTTGGCAGAAAGAGCCCGGGATCCTAATGCTAAAAAGCGCCATCTGGCAATGAAAGGCCTGGGCACCTTGGCCCGTGAAGCCCCTGACAAGGTAGGGGAGGTGGAGTTGAGACTGCCTTCCTAAGACTCTGAGCCCTGAAGGCATGGAGTCCCCACAGCATGGATTGCTAACACTGTAACAACTCACACAGACCTAGCAGTAAACAGTGCTATCTGTGTTGGGGGCCTGAGTATGAGCTGGATCCATAGCTCAGGATCTTGCAAACCACTGTTGGCTAGACTGTGGCTTCCAGAAGCTCAGGGTGCTTTTCCAAGAATGGCTTTTTGCAGAACTGGTTCTTCCAATGGTAGAACTGAGGTTTCTCTTCCCTTGCTGGCTGTCTGCTGGGGGCCACCCCCCTTTACCCAGGATCCACACTCTCAAAACATGCTAACCTCTCTCTTCAAGGTGTCTCTTGCTCCTGTCTACTCTATGGGAGTCTTGCATAATGTAGCTTAGCAAGCAGGAGAGACATCTGGTTACTTTTGTCACTTCAGGCTAGAGGCAAGCCACTGGTTCTTTTTACACAGGAGGACAGATTACGTAAGGATGTGACTCACTCAAGGTCGTCTCAAGCTGGCATACCTCAGTTCTGTCAGCTTTGGGAAATGAGTTACGGGACTGACTGACACAGGTTCATGCTGTTCTCCTTGAGAGTCTGAATGATTGTCTCAGAATGTTTGTTTAGTAAGAACCACTCTCATACCCTGTCCATAGCGCCTGTCCACAGGGATACCATTTTATGTCCTCTCCATTACAAAGACACCCAGCTCTCTGAAGGGCCCTAGAATACTCTTGTCCACCCTCTCTGCTCTTGAAGTACTACACTAGCTCCATGACCCAGAGGCCTTATTCCTGTTTGTCCTTTCTGTTCTTCGAAGAGCTAGGAGGGCTCTTGGGCTGGATTACTAGAAACATTTGTATTTGGACAAGAGTTGGTAGCAGATTCAGAAGAAAGTGTGAGCGTGTAGCATATATACATACACACACGTGGATGGCATGAACACAGAGAACTGCTTGTGAGGAAGGAGGGGAGCAGCAAGAAGAGTGGGGGAAGGGAGTGTTACAAGGAGCGGGGCCACATGTTTATCCCTGCTGCCCAGCTAGCTTAGCCCCCGAAATAACCACACAGAAACTGTATTAATTTAAACACTGCCTAGCCCATTAGCTCTAACTTCTTATTGGCTAATTCTTACATCTTAATTTAACCCATCTCCATTAATCTGTGTATCACCACGTGACTGTGGCTTACTGGCAAGATTCTAACCAGTGTCCGTCTCAGGCAGAAAATCCATGGTGTCTCTCACTCTGCCCTTCTTCCCAGCATCCAGTTCTGTCTTCTCTGCCTTCCTAAGTTCTGTCCTATCAGGCCCAAAGCAGTTTCTTTATTCATTAACCAATGACAACAACACATGAACAGAAGAACCTCCTACACCAAGGGAGGACGGGGAGGGTAGTGGGAGAATGAACATGAGAGAACATGACCGAACAATGATATATATGTTAAAAAGTCATAATGAAACCCTGTATTCCTTTTTACCTTAACAAAAAAATATTAATTTAAAGAAGAAAGGAAAGATAGCCAGAGCCTCTCAGTCCCAACTTGGGGCTACTGGAAGATTAGGAATGGAGTTGCTTTTTAATTTGAATAGTGTGTGTGTGTGTGTGTGTGTGTGTGTGTGTGTGTGTGTGTGTGTGAGAGAGAGAGAGAGAGAGAGAGAGAAAGAGAGAGAGAGGTGTGTATAAGTGTGTGTGAGTGTATGAGAGTATGTGTGTATGAGTGTGAGTGTGTGTGAGAGAGTATGAGTGTGTGTTTGAGTATGTGATACTAATGCTTTTCCAACCTCTGTAGCAGGTGAGAAAGTACAAGAAAGTTTTCCTTGCCCTCCTGGTGCACGGGCTGTATGACCCCGTGAGTTCTGACGTTATCCACGAGAGCATGAAGACTCTGACCATCATGCTGGGCAAGATCCAGGGCCAACGCCTAGGCTCCTTCTTCGTAGATATCACTCTTCAGACCAGGGCTCTATTGGATGATGTAAGTGAGAAGGGTAAGCATAAAATCCTGGGCTATGAAACTGTCCTGGGTTAGAAATGAGGATCCCAAGCCGTTTGGTGGTATTGCCTTTAACCCCAGCAGAGGCAGAGGCAAGCCGAGTAGAGGCCGATCTCTGTGAGTTTGAGCTTTGCCTGGTCTACATAGTGAGTTTCAGGACAGCCAGGACTACATAAACAATAACAACAACAACAAACCAAAAAAAAAAAAAAACCCTGTCTCAAAAAACAAAAGGAAATGAGAACCTCAGGCAGTAGGTTTCTTAAGAACAATATCTGCATCACTCACAATTTATGATTCAATTTTATTGAGAGGAGTTATGGGTGGGGTTATGGAGAACATAAGACATGCAGAACCCAGTCACTCCCTTTTGAGGAACTTTCACGTCAAGAGGGAAGTGAACATGTGCAGTAGTGATGACAACAGTGTTAATGGTGATGCCAGCCAGTGCTCAGTACTCCCTTCTCTGCAACAAGTTAGCATTTAGTGCGCCCTTCCTGTGTGTCATTCACAGTGCCAGGCAGTTGCCATGGATACTTATGCAGTCCTTACAACAATCCTCTTAAGTGGATGTTGTTGTTCTTTTTTAAAAATGGTGCAAGATCCCCGCGGCAGTAGGCAGCAGAAATGCTGTAGGTCCCAAATGGTGGCGGCGGGCCGTGTGGTGGCAGGCAGCGGGCCCTGGGAGCAGCCAGTCCCAGGCAGAGACAGCTGCTGGTCCCAGAGCAGTGGTGGCGGGTCATGTGGCAGCAGGCAGTGGGCCCCAGGCAGAGACGGCTGCTGGTCCCCAGCAATGGCTGGTTCCAGGCAGGGAGACACATGGAGGGCGGGCAGAAGACAGAAACATGGATAGACACGACATATAGGGTGAGGTTGAATGTTTATTCAGGGGGTTATGGAGGAGGAAGGGTAAAGGGGGG
>NC_022020.1:58273755-58295654 GCF_000317375.1 Microtus ochrogaster
CACGTCAAGGAAGCAGAAAAGGAAGGGCCCAAGATGGCGGTGGGCAGGTCAGAGGTAATGGGAGTGGGCGTGGCTTGTCCCTTAAAGCAACAGGAAAGCACAACAGGTGTGACAGTGATCTTTATTATAAAATGAGAAAATTGAGGCACAGAAAGATCAGGATCTGCACACAATTCACTGAGGCAGCACACACCCTGAATGCAGCCGACTGACAGCAGCCGCTGCCCTGTTAGCTTCCAGATAAAATGCACCAACCAGGAAGGGCTCAGGTGCAACCTGTGGTCTCAAGTGAAGACTCTTGCATGGCCAACTTGCAGGCTGACAAACAGCCTGCTACTGTCTCTCTATCAAAGACAGCACCTGTCAGACATCCCTCAGACCTTTACTTAGCACAACCCAAAGCAACTTCCACCTGTCCCTGTCGCCTAAGTCCCAAGCTAAACAAGAGAAAAGGAGAGTCATGGAGCTCACAGAGCTCAGAACCTATATCGGAGTTACTGGCACACTTGTCAACATTCATCTTTCCTCCAAAAGAAGAGATGTTAGGATATTAGTGGAGATGGCCCATGCTGGCCCAGAACCCAATATATGGCACAGGCGTTTGTCCCCTGATGTCAGAAGGCACAGGGTCTTGAGTATGATGCCTGCCTTTCTGTGTAACTCAGAGCGATGGTCGTGGTCTGTTCTGATAGAGGCCTGTTGACGGTGATTGGCTTTTTGTTGTTGATGGAAACCCACAGGAAAACGACGGTGTGCGGTACTCGGCCTTTGTTCTGTTTGGGCAATTGGCTGCATTTGCTGGGCGGAAATGGAAGAAATTTTTCACTGACCAGGTTAACCAGACACAAGATTCCCTCCTGACCCATTTACAGGACAAAAGCCCTCAGGTGGCCAAGGTGAGACAACCATTCTTTGCTCATTTTGTGAAATCTTTGCTGTCCATGGAGGGGGTGGTGGCAGCTCTGCTAAGTGGAGAAGCCAGGCCCTGGAGTTCCTGCCAGTTAGAATGACCTGTACGGTATCTATGTAAAGCAAAGGGGCCTCCAGGGTGCAATCTCCCCTACTTCCGCTTTGACCTGTCTCTGCCCAATCCAACACCTGCTGATGCTAGCAAGATAGGGAAGGCCAAGCCCCCAAGGATGGTGTGCAGAGAGTTCTACAAATTCATCTTGGGGGAGGGGAGGAAGAGAGTGTGGATGCGTGTAATTGTGAGTTGAGCGGGGCTGTGCACCTGGCAGAGCAGTGTCCTCTTGTGGTATAGAACTAGCCACGGCCATTCCACGAACAGAAATCCCTCAAGTTTCAAGCTCACAAATGACCTGAAAATTACATTCCCAGTCTTGGTGGCTCTGACCTGAGATTGGCTACAGTCCTTTGGGATCACCTTCCCTGCCCAGAAGGCTAGAATTCTCTAATAGTTTAGGCAATTGGATGACAATGTTATTTCTTTCAGGCTTGCAAAACGACTGTGCGAGCCTGTGTTCCGTATCTGAAACCCAGGAAAGAGCAGCGTTTCCAGAGTGAAGAAGATCAGCGGAACCCCAGACTTTCCCGGCAGCTGGTGAGTGGGTCAGGGAGGAGAGAATTTTCCTGGGAGTCCCTCCCTTTCAGGCACCGGAAGTGGCCCAGTGCAACAGGAAGTTGCCTCCCCTACCTCCTAAAACGGCTCAGGCGGGTATGGCAGTTGCAAAGGATCCATAACGCGATGTAAAGGGCAGGATTCCTGGAAGATGACAGTGTTACCATTCGCTCAGTTCTAGTCCTTGACTGCTTCCACTCCTGCGGCTTCTCCTGGTGTCCTGCCCGCAACCTCCCTCACATGTACGTTTTCTAATTTCTTCCAGAGCCATTATCATCCTGAGGTCCTGCTGTTCTTCTATGCCAATAAAATCCTCTAAGTCCAGAGCGGCAGAGAAAGTGGCCCCATGTGAGTGCCCTGCTCCGGGCATCCCGTTCCCTCTGCTCTGTCTCACTGGGTACCTCTTTGACTCTGCTCATATGATAGTAACAAGAGAGGACGTCAGAGAGCTACTGAGGGCAAAAACAATCTCCTGGAAGTGTATCTCTGCACTCAAAGTAAAATTCTCCATTACGTTCACAGATCTCATTTCTTCCCTAAACAAACAAATTTGTTTAGAGGTATATGTTTCCTTTTCTAAATTGCGTGTGTGTGTGTGTATGTATGTGTATGTATGTGTGTATGTGTATGTATGTGTATATAGTCCACCTTTCCACTGAAACAGGGTCCTCAAACAGCCTGGGGCTTGCAGATTAGGCTAGCCTTGATGGCTGGTAAGCCCCCATTATAACTACACTCTGGTGAACCCAGCTTTTTTTTTTTAAATTCTCTCATATATTATGTCGCTCATATATTGTATCTCAACCATAGTTTCACCTTCATCCATTCTTCTCAGTCCCTTCCCCCACCTCCTCTCTTCCCAAGATCCACTACTCCTCTGTTTTGAGAAAGAGAGAGAGAGAGAGAGAGAGAGAGAGAGAGAGAGAGAGAGAGAATGAATGAATGCAGGCCTCCCAGGGATTTCAACCAAACATAGCTTAACAAGTTACAATAAGCCCAGACACAAACTCTCATATCAAGACTGGATGAGGCAACGCAGTTGTAGGAAAAGGGTCCCAAAAGCCACAGGGGTTGAGAACACAGCCCACAGAATCAACCAAGCAGGGCTCATAGGGCCTCACAGACACTGAAGCTACAAACACGGACCTATGGGTCTGATAGGTCCATATGGTATGGTTGTGTAGCTTGGTGTTCTTGTGGGACTCTCAATAGTGGGAATGGGGGGTGGGGTGGGGGCATCTCTGACTCTTTTCCCAACTCTTATTTTATTTTTATTTATTTTTTCAATAAGGGTTCTGGGGTCAAATTTAGGCCCTTGTAACAACTGGGCCATCTCCCTGGCCCAAGAGACGCACATTTCCTTAAAGACATTTAATATGCCAGGTGTTCCAAAGCACCTTCCTCAGCTCCTCTCTGTCAGGTGTAACATGCATTGCTAATATGTAACTTCTGAGATTTTGGAGAGTAACTGCTATTATAAACATTTTTAAAATTGTTTTTGATGGTTTGTTCTTTGCTGTTGACATCTTTTCTTGTCCAGATACAGAAAGGTAGTTTGCAAAGTTTCTTCACTTTATCATGATCTTAAAATGTCATCATCTTCAAGATTATCTTTAAAAAAAACACAACAATAAAAAGAAATATTGTCAAAAAATTTACAGGATGATGATAACTTACAGAATAAAAACAGTAACATTTATTGAGAGTGCTTACACGTATTGGGTACTGTGGTGTTTGAACGAGAATAACCCCGTAGGCTCATAGATTTGAATGCTTGGTTCCCAGTTAGTGGAACTGTTTGGGAAGGAAGGACTGGAGGACATGTCTTTATTGGAGGAGGTATACCACTGAAGGTGAACTTTGGATTTCAAAAGCCCACGCCAGGTCCAGTGTCTCTTTTTCTGCCTGTTGCCTGTGGGTGACGATGCGATGTTCTCTACTGCTGCTCCAGCACCATGCCTGCCTACTTCCTGCCAGGATGATCATGGACTAACCCTCTGAAACTGTAAGCAAGCCCCCCAACTAAATGCTTCTTTTCATAACAGCTGCCTTGGTTATGGTGGCTCTTCAGAGCAACAGAATAGTCTCTAAGACAGGCGCTAAGAACTTTTTGAAAGTATCATATACAACAACTGTATACAGCAGGTGCTAATATTTATTCATTGGAATGGGCACATGTCATGGTGTCTATGAGGAAATCATAGGACAGCTTGAGGAGTCAATGCTCTCTTTCCACCATAGGGGTTCCCGGAGTGAAACTTAGGTGGTCAAACTTGGCAGCAAGCACCTTTGTGCGCTAAACCATCTCACTGGCCCCGAGAGAGGTGATATTACAGTTTTCATTACCTGGATGAGAAAACAGAGGAAATAAAGTAACTTTCACAAGATAAATAGTAGTTCTAGACCTTAGAGCCATGTGTTCAGATTTCTGGAATAAGAACTCAATTCTCCGTTGCATCATTGGCGGGTGGCTAGAAATCCAATGGTCACTTCCACCCACTTCTGCGCTTCTGCTCAGGCCAGGGTCACTTCTGAAGTTTTGCCTGCTGCCGAAAGCCCAGTTTTCAGCAGGTCAGAGAGACTGGAGAGAGGGTGTGGACCAGGCAAGCTACAGGAACAGACACCCAGCCACAGGAGAACTTTATCAGAGGGCCAAAGTTTAATTCTTCATTTTAGTTTTCTCTCTGGGATTGTTCATTTTACTCTTTTTTTAAATCTTGTTTTAATTTTATTTTTTTTCTTCCCAGTTGTTCTCCTTGTATATCTTTTTCGATATTATCCTTTTAACTCTTTTCCAATATCTTTTTTTCTATTTCTCTCCTGTTGGTTCCCTTCTATTTTTCCCAGATGTTTTTTTCTACATCTTTCCTTCTCATTCTATCTCTTATTTTTTCCTTATCCTATTTATACCTCCTAAGACAAAGATTTCTATGCAAGGAAATATTACCTCACAGCCACAAGTTACATAATCTCCAGAGACAAAGTGATTTCCTTACACAGGAAGAAGAGGCATTAAGATTGCAAGCCCCAAGTTTTTCTTAGAAGTTCACAAGTAGTCAAACATTTTTCTTTATCCAAAATACATGATTATTTTATAATTGATTAACAAAGTTTTAAGCAAGCTAAGTATATTTCAGTCAGTTTTCTTTCTTTTTCTTTTCTTTCTTTTTTTGGGGGGGGTACTGGCAGGCAACAGTGATGGTTTCAGTGTAATCAATTTCTACTCTTAATTTTACTCTAGAGAAACTATCAAGTGGTCAATTTGCCATCTATTTTCCTTTACACACAAAAGGGCCATTTAATTTCCTTTTACAACTTTGCTTTTTCAAGGTGAAAACTGGGGTCTGTGATTAATTCTGTAAGTTATATGACCAAGGAACCAGCCCCAACCTTGTGTGTAGAGACATAATTGTTCTCTTCAGTCATCAGCCTGTTTTCCTACAGGCAGAATTCCTGTGGGTCTATAATGTGTGAAAATTCTTTGTTCTTATTTTTTAATCCTCTTCAAATCTTATATCTAACAAATAATAAGGTGGATTTTTAGCTTATATTTGCCTTTTTTTGTATCTCTTATTGGAGCAATTGTTAGAACAACAAAAATCATGTCCTTAATCATCTTTACTAACTCTCCTAACCACCTGTGTCTTTTGGACTATCTCAGAAAGCCCAATAAAATCATAGCTATAATTAACCATCATCGCTCTTATAAAAATCATCTTCACTATAACCTGCAAGTAAATTACCCAGTGAGGCGTGGGATTGAAAAAAAAAAAAAAAACAATCACACTCTACTAGATACAGTAGGATCCTTCCAAGTAGCAATCACACCATGCCAAACAGCAGGAACACGACAGCAACAAACAGGAGGAAGCTCAGCAGAAGCAAGGGGCATTCTGGGCCAATCCACCCAGGGCTTCACCTCTCCACGATGCACCCAGAGTAGCTGTGCTAATCTCTGAGCTGTAAGCTCCATTGCTGACGTGGCCACCAGCACTCGTCTATCATTCCAAATCTATACTTACTTATTCGAACTAAATAATAAAATAATAAATAATAATTAGTAAAAGTATATGCTTTTATTAATCATTATTGATTAATGTGCTGATGTTTTGGTGACCTATCCTTACTATCTGAAGGGTCTAATCACTCTTATAAGAATTATGTCCAGGTGCAGTGATGTGCATACTTCTAGTCCCGGCTGTTTGGAGGAATGAAGTGGAAAGATCACTTAATGGCATGAGTTCAAGACTAGCCTGGGCAGCATACTGTCTCCATCTCAAAACAAGTATCTTTCAAGAATGCATTGCTTCTTTGCTTCTTCCTACCAATCAGGGTCACTCCTGGAACATCGGGTTCAGTTCTAGAACTGGAAAGATCAACAAGGATAGAGAACACAAGAGGTTATCAGAACACTGAGGGGTCTGAAGAGTCATTCTCAGAACTGGGAGATCAGTTTCTATGTAGAGGTGAGAGTGTTTAGGAGTGTCCTGGGAGAGAAAGAATGCGGGCAGAGATGGCAGAAGTCATAGCAGGTGCCAAGAAGCAGTAGTATAGACAGAGGCTGCTCGCTCGTTTCCCAGCTGCCCTGACCAGAAATAATCACACAGAAACTGCATTGATTACAATACTGTCTGACCAATAGCTTAAGCATATTTCTAGCTAGTTCTTACATCTTAAATTAACCCCTTCCTATTCTTTCATATTTACTTCAAAGCTTGTGGTTTACTGGTAAGGTTCTCAGGTATCTGTCTTCTTCAGCGGCTACATGGTGTCTCCCTGACTCCACCTACTCCCTCTGTATATCTCTGTTTAAATTTTCTGCCTGGTTTTACTCAGTTAAGCCATTGGCTGAAAGCAGATTTTTTATTAACCAATGGTAATAAAACATATTAACAACATATAGAGGGGAATTCCACATCACCTCCCCTTTTCTGTCTAATTACAAAGGAAGGTTTTAACTTTAACATAGTAAAATTACATATAACAAAACAATTATCAAGCAACAATTATAGTTACAATATTTATATCTACATTATATTTTATCATAACTAAGGAAAACTATAATTATAACATCTACTTTTCAACCCCATCAAAGACTCCAAAAGGATATAATATTACCTAAGTAAACAGGAAGTATATTGTAAAAAACTTACTCTAGAATTGGCAGAGTTGCCTGGACAGCCTCCCAAAGTTCTTCTGTAACATTGGGGTATCCATCTTCAGCCTACAGGCCCATAGTATCTGGCAGACTCTTTCATGAGGCAGGCAAAGACCATTCTGCCAATGATGGCAGTTTGTCAGTCACTTTCTTCTGTGTACTGCAAAATGTCTGGCATACTCTTTAATGAAGCAGGAACTTCTGAAGGACTCTCTTGCCTTCTTTAGGCAATTTCAACAATCATTTTTCTGTGGGTCCTGCATGTCCAGTTCATATAGCATACTATCAAGCAGTCCAGGCAAGAGTAGTTTCTTACCCAAATGGCTAACAGACTCCATAAGGAGCCTCTTTAATGCCCATCTTCCTCTTGAAGTAGATTTGTACTGCCAGGAACAGTTGTGTCTCATTGTCATGAAAAATCCTAAGTTCTTAATACATTTTAAGCACCATATTCCGAAGGTCTCTGAAAGATTTGAAGAATACCTATTTAACTGAAATATATATCTATATATCTAGAAAAACCTAACTAACAAGTTTGACTATTATAGATGACTATCTATTAACCTGTATTTGTTAATTATACATTACATTTTTACTTTTTTTTTAAATTAAAAAAAATTTTTATTTTTCAAGATAAGATTTCTCTGTAGCTTTGGAGACTGTCCCAGAACTAGCTCTTATAGACCAGGCTAGCCTCCAAATCACAAAGATCTGCCTGCCTCTGCCTCCCAAGTGCTGGGATTAAAGGCATGTGCCACCACTGCCTGGCTATACATTACATTTTTAAATGAGCTGCACAAACACAATTCCTTAATCAAGAGCAGAAATATACATATAACAAAATTGGCCTTAAATTTGTGTCAATAAACCAAGATCCATATTAATTTATTCATCTATAGCATATTCTTTTTTAATAGAATTTGACTGTGACCCTTAATCACACACAATCAACCCCCTTTAAATGAAAACAATCATTTATAACCAATATTTGGGAATTTGGGCATGGTTCTCTCCAAACTGCTTTCTTCTTTTTGTTGGATAAAGTATTTTTAGGGTTTATGGAGACCTTCCAGGGGTCTTGTTGCATCAAACCACATTAGCCTGGAAGGAATCCATAGGTTTTCATATTCTGTGGAAACAAAACAAACCTGTTTTCCAAAGACCCAAATTTTGAAGTTAAGATACCTTTAAAGTATATATGTTGGTTTAGCTTAGCAGCCCCCAGAATCAAATATCTCTCTGAACTTTGCTCATTTACAGTCAAAAAAATTCAAAGAAATCACAATAATGTACATAATCTCTGTGTATATTCCATCTTCACATGACTTAGTTTTCTTATTCTTCTTTTACATGTTTAATATTTGTTTTATTATCTTTACTCCTTTAATTGATGACTGTCTGTACTCTTTCATATTATAACTACCTATAATCTTTTTCCTCTCTCTCTCTCTCTCATTGCTATGTACATTTATCCAACACTGTGACCCATTTAGAGGTTTAGTTTTGTCTGAATCTGTCTCTATTGCATATCTGTAATTCTTTTCTGACAAGTAGCATTTTAAGATGGTAAGCAGTGTGGTCACAGCAGCCCTGGATGCTGGCTCAGCCTCTCTTGGCCTTTTAATATAGCGGAGGTAGGTTCCTGACCTCTTTGAGCCATTCTCACTGCCCCAACTCCAGGGATGCAGCAGATGCAGCAACTTGTAGCAGCTGTTCACAGACCCCATTTAAGTGTGGGACCTCCTGAAAAAGCCAGAGGTCATTCTGCCAGCATGAACCAGGAAGCTGTTTTTTGTTTTTTTGTTTTTTGTTTTTTTTAAAAAGAAGCCACACAGCTTTTGCCACTAAAGCTGAGTCAGGAAACCCCTTGAAGGAGCCAAGGTGCCCCCGCTTATTGTCAACAAACAGAGCCCATCTGAAAAAAAAAGTGGGCTGCATAAACTCTGTTCTTTTCTGTCTAGAATTTCTTTTCAAGCACTTTCAGGTTTTATGTGGATGTAGTCAGCCCATGTTGGCATGTCAATTTGTAGACAAAGGCTGCTCATTTGTTTCCTGGCTGCCATGACCCGAAATAGTCACACAGAAACTGTATTAATTATACTAATTACAATACTGTTTGGCCAATAGCTTAAGTATATTTCTAGCTAGCTCTTACATCTTAAATTAACTCATTCCTATTATTTTATATTTTACCATGAGGTTCGTGGTTTACTGGTAAGATTCCCCAGGCATCTGTCTCCTTCAGCAGCTACATGGCCTCTTCATGACTCTGCCTATTCTCTGTGTACATCTCTGTTTGGATTTGCTGCCTGGTTTCACTCTGTTAAGCCACTGACTGAAAGCAGCTTTTTTATTAACCAATGTAATAAAACATATTAACAGCACACAGAGAGGAGTCCCACATCACAGCAGGGCTTCCTCCTTCCAACCCTGTAGCTGGAAACAGTGACTTACATTGAACAGCATCTGAATGGTGAACTGTCCTCTTCCCCCAGATACTGGATTGCTAAGCTAGACTTCCAGAGAGGGTCCAAATACGGTGCAGATCTGTTTAATGATCTGCAAGTGGCACGAGAAGCACCTGAGTTTTGGTGACGTTCAGAAACGGTGGCAGTAGGGCATGGCCTTAGCCTGTGGAGTTGCATGCTCTGCGGTAGGAAAGACAATGAGACTAACGTTCCTCAGCTGATATTTGATGTTAAGTTTCTGTGACAGCCTATTGTTAGTATACCCTCTGAATTCCCTTCCTCGTAGTCATGTACACTATGTCCATTCTAGAGGTCCCAGCAGCTTCCTTTTTTCCATTCTAGGGGGAGGCCAACCTCTGCATCCATCACATTACCACGAATCCCCAAGATCACCTTAGGAGAGATGGGAACCCACCCTACAGCAATGTCTGAGACCCAGAACCAGGACCCAAGCTGGTTGGTCCATTCAGACCCCTGTTCTTTGAGCTCTCTTGAGTGACACCACAGGGAGACAAGGAGCCATCTCCATCAGGCTCTGCCTGTCGTAGAGCTAAGAATGAGGAGACGAATGATTGACAGTTCCAGTCTTTCACGGTGGGGATAGTTTGTCACGTAGCAATGGAATTTGCCATTCATTTTGCCAGTTCTGTGACTTTCACGTCAGAGATGCTCAGAAAACAAATGATGATCAGGGAGGGAAAAAAAAGTCATGGCTCGTTTTAGAGAGAGCCCATTTCAACAAAGGAGGGTCATCACTCCCTTTATTACAAGGGTTCTTCAGGTTATCTCAAATGTCCCCTAGCTCACAAGAAGCCTATGACAGTTCCTTTTCACTGCCCACCTGACTGGGTTAGTGATCACCTAGAAAGCATACCTGTGTGGAAGTATTTCCAGACAAGGCTAACTGAGAAAATTCAGTCAGTGTCAGGGATCCCATCCCCTGGACCGAGATCCCAGATGGAATAAAAATGGGGGAGGGGATGAAGCCAGCTGGGCATCAGCTTTTGTCTCTTTGTTTCCTGGCTCCCGTGAGGTAAGCAGCCTCCCTGACAGTGCACGGATACCACCGTGGTGTCGGCCTCACTCGGGCCCAAAGTGGAAGCGTCCTATCTGAGAAGCCCCTGAAACTGTTCCTCCTTTGTTTGTCTCTGGTATTTTGTCACAGCCAAGGGAGGCAAGACTAATGCAATGCCTATTGATTTGAGTGACACAGCCTAAGGTTGTGTTTTGACGTTTCTTCCTTCTCTGCATTAGATACAGAGCAGCTGGAAAAATGAAGGGATATAGAACGCCAAGTTGCTATCACACTAAGTGCTACATAAACAGAGAGCTAAGAGGAAATGCCGGTCCCTGCTTCAGGCTGGAAAGAAAGGACGCTTTTGTGAGTTGGGTCATCTTTTTTCCCCTACAGTCAGGCCATGAATTCATATGGAATGAACTCCGGCAGCTCAGGCTCCTTCCCGTTGGTCCTCACAAAGTGTGCTCCTCTGGATGGAGCAGGCTGGCGCTTCAGCTGAACCCAGGTGCCCTTCTCTTTGGTTTACTTTGTCTTTTGGTCGTTCTCCTTCACCCACTTCAGGAAACTTAGAGTGCTTGATGTGCGCAAGCTGTACCTTAGTTCTCTTGGCAAGAGTCTTGTCCTTAACTTGCTTGTTTACAGGGATGCTGGGTGACATTATAAACTCTTCCAGTTTTGCTGTGGTAACTTTTATGGGACATTCCTTTTTGAACAGTCCCTATGCCCTTGATGTCCACAATATCACCCTTCTTGTAGATTTACATACGTGTGGTCAAAGGAACAACTCCAACTCCATGTTCTTTTTTTTTTAAATATTTATTTATTTACTCATTATGTATACAGTGTTCTGTCTGCCTGTATGCCTGCAGGCCAGAAGAGGGCACCAGACCTCATTACAGATGGTTGTGAGCCACCATGTGGTTGCCGGGAATTGAACTCAGGACCTTTGGAAGAACAGGCAATGCTCTTAACCGCTGAGCCATCTCTCCAGCCCCTTCATGTTCTTAAAAGGCCTGCAGAGCATATAGCAAGTACCCCTCATCTTTCCCTTTGTGTGGTGAGTTATTGGAAGATGGCTGCCTTGGTTGTCCTAGAACTCGCTCTGTAGACCAGGCTAGCCTTGCACTCACAGAGATCTGCCTGCTCCTGCCTCCCAAGTGCTGGGATTAAAGGTGTGCACCACTGCCCAGCTGATATGGGTATTCTTAAAGAGAGCATGAGAGATTGCAAAGGAAGATGAGGACCTGATGGATGGATTTGTATGAATAGAAGCCTGTGGGACTCCAGGCAATAGAGTCACTAAACAGGAAGAAGCCTCACATTCTATTAAAACCAGTGTAGTGTGTGTCAAAAGGCAGCATGGGCTGTGCCTTAGTTAGGGTTTCCTATTGCTGTGAAGAGGTTGGCTGGTTAGCTAAGTTGGTTAAAGTGTGGATGCTATTGCTGTGAAGAGACACCATGACCACAGCAACTCTTATAAAGAAACATTTAATTTGGGTGACTCACTTATAGTTTCAGAGGTTCAATCCATTATCATCGTGTCAAGGAGCATGGCTGTGTGAAGACAGATGTGCAAGCTTGGCTTTCAGGCAACAGGAAGTCAACTGAAACACTGGGTGGTATCTTGAGCATAGGATACCTCAAAACCTGCCCCCAGAGGGACACATTTCCTCCAACAAAGCCATGCCCATTCCAACAAAGCCATACCTCTTAGTAGTGCCAGGAGATTATGAGATTATGGGTGCCAATTATATTCAAACCACCACAGGCTGTCGGGAATGACTAGGAACTAGTGATGTAAGATACATATCTGAGCTTTTATTCAGTGTCCAGATTTTCTAAAGTAAATATGTATTGCTTTTATAATCATAAAATTCTTACAAAGATTTTACGATGAAAAGACAATGGCTGTCCATGGAAGTCATGCTGGGGATGCCTGGGAAGGCCCTGGATGCCTAGCTCCTTCTATAACAGTTTGTTTTAATGAGTTTGTGACAAGAACCAATCAATGGCACACTTGCTCATGACAGAAAACTTGCAATCTATTCTCACGTTGTTGCTGACTCTGGAGCATTTCAGTTTAGTCATCGTTCAGCCTTTTCTTCCTAAATTTATGTGTCAGATGTTCTTAGAAAAACCTTACATTCTAAACCATGGTGTGGTACTTTACAGCTGAAATCTTAGTACTTGAGCAATAGAGGCTGGAGGACCAGGAGTTCAGGTCACCGTTGGACACACAGTGCCTTTGAGGCCTGTCTTGTCTACAAGAGACCTTGCCAGAGGAACAACAAAAAGCCTCAAACACACACTTGGGTTCTAGATGAAGCCATCACATCTCAATTCTCTGTGGAAAGATGCTCTGATATGTAAAGTGAAGCACGAATCCCAAGGCAGACATTTAATATTCTCTGTAGTGTGTGCCAACCTGTGAGATCTCCCTTTGCTCTTCCTAAATCCTCTGTGTGGACCGCTTTGCTGTCTAGTTCTTGTTCCATCCATCACTCTTCAGAGAGAGTGGATCTGGTGGGGTTGGGGACCTGGCTCTGTCACTTGCCCGCATGGCTATGGGGAAGTCAGCCATCCGTCACACCTCAGTTTTCTTGTCTGTTAAACACAGACAGTAACAATCTCCTAGAGCAGCTGGGCATCAAAGATTTCATCAAGCAACACTGAGTGCTTGTTATATTTCCTAGTAAGTGTGAGGAATTCCAAAACGGCCATTTTTGTGCCTAACTCTCATCCAGTTAGTCAGGCATTGTCTGTTCCTGTCCTTGGAGAAGTCCATCATATGCTTTTGGGACTGTGGACCCTGAAGCAAGAATATGGATTGGAACTGGCCGTCGTGGGTGCTTCACAGAGACAAGTTGAATTGGTTAAATCAAAAAAATGTTGGCACCTTAACCATGCATGTACCAGCTACCTGATGGGTTTTAAAATGTGTGTGTGTGTAGTGTGTGCGTGTGTTTTGGTGGTATGTATATTCACAGGTATGTGGTTGCACATGTGTCTGTGGTGGGTGGAGGAGGACAGAGGATAGCCTGGAGTGGTGACAACCTAGAAGCATCCACCCTGCTTATTGAGATCGATTCTCTCACTGGCCTGGAGCCCACCCAGAAGGCCAGGTACCACAGCCCAGTAGAGCCAAGCCAGCTCCTGGGGTATGAGCAAGATCCACAGGGGAAAAAAAACTCCACGGAACCATGAAGTTCTGAGGGATTTCTGGGGGAAAGGAGCAGAAACACACACTTTCTTGATGGTAACACTCTTTGTTCTCTCGTGGTGGATTCAGCCTTTCTGCCATTCTGCCGGTTTCTTCTGCTCGCTCTTTGCCCTACACAGCTTATAAAGACCCTCAAAATCTTGCAGGCATTCATCTGAAGGTCACATTCCATTTCTTAAGTAAATGATAAGAAACAGAGTCCTCTCAACAGTTCAAAGCAATAAATGCAGATTAATTGTCATATAGCAAAAGGAACACCTTTTTTCAGTTAACTCTCTAGTTGGTGGATTGCAAACCACAGCTTCAAAAGAAGTCTTTTTGTTATCTCATCTATAGAGGGAGTCCTATAAAACTAAACTATTAAGGAGACTAAGAGAAATAAAGAAATTGTGTGCTATATTCTATGCTTCTATGTGTAAAAACATTTTATATTAATTTTTTAAAATTTTATTTTACATACCAACCACAGTTTCCCCTTTCTCCTTTCCTCTCACTCACTACTCCCACCCCCTTCCTACCCACCCCATCCACTTCTCAGAAAGGTTAAGGCCTCCCATGGGAATCAACAAAGCATGGCATATCAAGTTGAGGCAAGACCAAGCTTCAAGTCACCCCCTGCATCAAGGGTGAGCAAGGCGTCCCACCATAGGGAATAGGTTCCAAAGAGTTAGCTCATGTGCTCGGGACAGATCCTGGTCAGCCTGCTAGGGGGCCCACAAACAGTCTGAGCTACCCAACTGTACCCCACATACAGGGGGCGTAGTTCGGACCCATGCAGGCTCCCTGGCTTTCAGTCTAGAGTCCTGTGCTTGGGTCATCTGATTTTTTTAAAAAAACAATTTGTGGTTAGTGGTCAAAAGGCCAACCTTTCTTGGACTGGAGACTGTTTATAAAGAGGAATGTTCCTCAGATAGTGCTGAGCCAGCTGAGAGGCCCTTTGTAGCAGAAACTGCAAAGCAGGGGCAGGGGGCAAGGACACTAGCGCAATTGAGTTTGTAGGACACCCTCCAAAGCACAGTGACATTAAAAGCGTTTTAAATCTTAAGCTACATTTCTCTGTCCTGAGTGTAACCCTTGACCACAGAAAGGGGAGCTTGTTACTCTTTCTTGGGGCTGTGAAGTTGGTTTTGTTTTCGTGGTGCTGGTCAGTTAGAGAAATTTTACCCATGATCGATCTTGAACGAAGGCCAATGAGACTGAGGCTAAGAAGCGGTGCAAGGAGTTATCTACCGTTCCTGGCACTGCAATTAAGTTACTTCCTATTATTTACCTTGGCTCAACAAACCACACTGCTAGCTACGTATTCTTGTAAATAAGATTATGTTTTTCCGTGAGTAGTTTAATCTTAAGATGCATTAGCAGGAGACCTGGTCTGATCTTAAGCTACCTTAAAGTTTCATGCCTGTTGATAGTATACTGTTATCTTGGCAGCTGAGGAAATACAGCTGTTTTCTTTAGCTGTGCTCTAAGGCTCTTCTTCTTCTTCTTCTTCTTCTTCTTCTTCTTCTTCTTCTTCTTCTTCTTCTTCTTCTTCTTCTTCTTCTTCTTCCTCTTCCTCTTCCTCTTCCTCTTCCTCTTCCTCTTCCTCTTCCTCTTCCTCTTCTTCTTCTTCTTCTTCTTCTTCTTCTTCTTCTTCTTCTTCTTCTTCCTCTTCCTCTTCCTCTTCTTCTTCTTCTTCTTCTTCTTCTTCTTCTTTGACAGGGTTTCTCTGTAGCTTTGGTGACTGTCCTGAAACTAGATCTTGTAGACTAGGCTGGCCTCAAACTCACAAAGATCCACCTGCCTATGCCTCCCAAGTGCTGGGATTAAAGGCGTGCACCACCACTGCCTGGCCTTTTTTTTTCTAATGCAATTCTTAATGGAAACTTATAACACCTGACTTGGGCAGCATCTCTCTGTATTTACTTATTTTTCATCAAAACTCAGTATAGGCTAACAATATTAATATTAATTGGACAATGCAACTAAAAAAGAGCTACCTTCTTGACAATCCACAGATAAAAATGCCTGGTAGATCAGGAATAGTGTTCATGAAAAGCATACACACATTGTATACAGGCTGTGGTGAATTCCCCATAGCTGACAGGCAAAGCACACATATAAAACAGTCAAAAGCAACAGATATTCTGCAGTCTGTAGTATCTAGCAAGCTTTGCAAATACGACTTTCTCTCCATCAGAAATTGAATATCAATTGTTATGTTCTGTTTTTATTTTCATGACTCCCAAAGCCAGGCTGACTGGCTACTAAGCCTCAGGGGTCTACCTGTGTTTCCTCAGAATTAGGTCTACAATCATGTGCTGATGGAACCACCCTTTCTCTGGGGTTCTGAGGACTGGACTCAGGTCCTCACGCTTGTGTGACAGGCACTTACCCTCACCTCTGGTTCTGCCATTTTAGCAAGCATCATAATCATGGCCGAATGACACTAACAAGTTGTTTATTCTCCCTGAGCCCTTGTTGCAGATCTGTGAATGCCTGCAAGAGGTGCAATGCCTTTCTGTGCTCCGGGGCTCTGTTCATTTTAACTGAGTATTTACAACGGCTCTGTTAATAATCCTATATTGTATCTTTGGGTGATTAACACCCCACCTTTGCACAGTGGTGGCTGCAGTCATGTTCCTTTCCTGCTAATGAGTTTCTTATAGCCGGGTATAAATGTCAACCAGTTAATGGTTTGGTGTCTCCTGCAAGAACAACATTCTTTTCAGGAATGTAGATCTGAGAGTTGGGATGTCATTTCCTACACCACACTCCTAGAGGCCACAGCAAAAATGGGGTGAGAGAAACCTAAGCTTTCCAGCCTGGCTGCTGGAACAGTAGAGACACAGCCACATTCTCAGATGGGTGTCATTCATGCTAAAGGGCGCCATGGCCACAGGCATGGCTATATGTTCTCACTCTCCACTCCCCATCCCCCACCCCCACCCCCGACATGTGAGGCCAGATGTCAATTCTAGCTGTCTTCCTCTGTCAAGAGTTACCTTATATTATATTCTGAGGGTCTCTCATTGAACCTCACTGTTTAGGCTAGTCTCAGCAGCCAGTGTGTCCTGCTCTCTGCTTCCATAGTCCTGGGGTAACACAGACACACATGACACCCAACTTTATATGTGGTATCCGAGGACTGAACTCAGTTCCCCCTGCTTGTGCAGCAGACACAATAACTGAGCCATCTTCCTAGCCACATCTAGGACAATTACTCTTCCAGAGCCTCATGCTTCCTTTCTGAAACACGAGGCGAGCCCCCACATAAGATTCGTTTGCTTAGATGAGAAAGTCTGTGCAAACTGTGCTCTTTCCTAGGTAGCCACTCATCACTGGAGTCTCTTTATCCAAGAAACCCAAAGGAAAGCATGAGAAACAGCCTTAGTGCAGATCTAAACTGAAAAGCCATAAATCTAACAGGAAGAAAAAAGCCACGCATGGCGGCACACACCTTTAACTCCAGCAGGCTAGAGGCAGAAGCGAGTGTGGGCTTCAGAGTGAGTTCTAGGACCAAAGAGCTACACAGGGAAACCCTGCTTCACACCCTACACCCACACAGATCTTACACGTACACATTGGGAGTGACAGGTTGTTTTACCCAAAGTCACTCTTCTGGCTGACAAATACCCCTTGCTCCTCAGGAATGGGATTGATGGGTAACTACCTACTTTGTGTAGTTTGGTTATATGCAGAGATGTTAGCACGAGAGGAAGAATAACACCAGGCTTCCCTGGGACAACTCCGACACCAAAGTTTAACTCGTAAAAGATGATTAACGCCATTTGGAGACAAGAAAATGTGTAATATGCTTGGGTTAAAGTTTGACAGAGAGGCTTTTTGTTTACTGTCCCTAAAAAAACCTAAGAGGAGACCGGTGGTGGTGGCGCATGCTTTTAATCCCAGCACTTGGGAGGCAGAGGCAGGTGGATCTCTGTGGGTTCTAAGCCAGCCTGGTCTCCAAGAGCTAGTTCCAGGACAGGCTCCAAAGCTTCAGAGAAATCCTGTCTTGAAAAACCAAAATCAAACAAACAAAAACTAAAACAAAACAAAAAACCTAAGAGGAATAAACCCACAGATCTTTGATTTTTCTGACCGGCATGAAAACCTACGCAATGTGCAGAGTGGGGGACTGAACTGATCAAAAGTTTATTTACAGCTCAAGCGAACAAACCTGATTTCCTAATAAAAAATACTATTTCTTACAGGAACAATCAATGTCTTGTATTATACACATTTTACATGTTTAGTTTAACTATTGTTTTTATGCATTGATTCCTCCTGTGATCTCTGAGTAAACACGTTGGGAAGAATCTATTATCACGGTGGAGATGCATACTCAGGTAAGGCTGTTTCATCTTGAAAGGCCTGTGTGTTTATACCCGGACCCAGTGTTGACTAACTCAAGGAAGTAATGGCTGTTTTAGCCTTTTGGGTTTTACAAGGCTTTTTAAAATTAAATCCAACTTAGACTTGTTTATCAAAAACTTACATTCTGTCTGAGAAATCAAAGCCTGTAACATCTGGTTTTCCCAGCATGGACGTTAGACTGTTTCCAACAGGCTATGCAATTTCACTTCTTGGGCTGTAGAATGGGAGCTGGAAGGCTCAAGATGGGTCGCTGTTCTAAGGAGCATCTCCTCATGTCTTGTGTTTCTGAGCGTGAGGTGAGTGTGGCCAGTGTCTAGCAGCCCCTACGACGGCTGAATGGGGAGCCTGCTTCTTCCACCTGCAAAGCTCAAAGAGTTCATACTAATCTTTTAGCAAGTGGTAGCTGTCTGCATCTTCTCTGGGTAGGCACAAAGAGTCATTCAAAATAACCAGCTAGTACCCTGGGGATATTGCTCAGTAATGGAGCCTTTACCTAGTGTATACTAGGCCCCGGCTTCAATCCCCTACACCACAGTAATAGACAATAAGCGAACAACAAACCAATGAAAAGCCCCATGTCTTCTCTCTGGTTTGTTCTCTTTTCCCTTCCCCGGCTCTGCTGGTAGAACAACTGCACAGGGCACGAGAAGTGTGAGGGTGTGAGGCCCTGTAACAACGCTACAAGGGAAGGTCTGTCTGGGATGGAATGTCTCTGGCATCTGATGAGGGCGTGCAGGTAAATTCTCGCTATGAAAGCGTGACTGAGTTCCTGGTACTCAAGTAAAAGAAAAAAGCTTGGTAGACCTGTACTCCAGTGCTGGACAGGCTAAGAGAGAAGGATCGCTGGGGTGGTTGGCCAGTCCGTCTGGCTGCATCAGGGAGTTCTGGGCTCAGGGAGTGAGTGACACTGTCTCAAAAATTAAAGGGGAGAGTATTAAAAGGAGACATCCAGTATTTATCTGTTTCTGGTCTTTCCATACACACAGAAACACATGCCTACACGTCTGTGCACGTGCTTATGCTGTGTGTGTGTGTGTGTGTGTGTGTGTGTGTGTGTGTGAGAGAGAGAGAGAGAGAGAGAGAGAGAGAGAGAGAGAGAGAGAGAGAGAGAAATGTTCACATATATGCACACATATTCTCTCTGTGAGCAATTTAGCCAGGGATCTTCTCAGTCTTCTCTCTCTTCCCTTCTCTCGCCTACTTTCTGAGGTGCTTGCTTACAACTTGATAACTTAGTTCTAAAACCAAAAACCAAATACAAACGGCTAACAAGCCGATGCTGTTGGCCGACCTCTGTCAGCATCTCCAGTACCTGATACGGGAGGCATCCTGGTTTTCACACCCAACCTCCTACCCTCATCACTCCAGCCCTGACACTGGGCCAGGCCCCTTCCCCCAGCTTCTCTTTTCTGTATTACCCAGCCATTTTGGTTCTGCTAGTCTCTTGATCTTCTGGCTCACCCCTGGCCTCTTAGCTCCTGGTTCCTGTCTCTCATCCCACCTACTTAGTGGCCTGGTGTACTTGGGACCGATGCCTTGGTGTGCTTACCCTCACATCTACAGCAAACCTTCCCCTCAACCCATATCTAGGAGCAGTTTCGTTCTATAACTAACTTTTAGACTCTAGGGGTTTGGCCTCCTCTAATCCTTAAGTACATCTTGAGAATTTGGGGGCTTAGATCAAGCCCTTGGCATTCTTTTTTTTCCATTTGAGAAGGTTCTCTATGTTAGGAATACCTGCTTTTCTTAAAGGATCCCTGTTTGGAAACACTGCCTGAAAGATCCGCTTACACAGCTGCAACTTCCCTACTGCTTTTCTTCGTTGGAAATTCCTTACCGCACAGGAGAGGGCTTCAGCCTGGCAGGCACTCTCTGCAGCCCCTTTGATCCTTTGAACAACGGACCAGGTAAAATAGCTCCTTGTGCAGGGAGCCCAGGGCCAGAGTTAGGGTGGGAGAAGCCCCACGTGACCCTGGTCTTCTTAGCTTCGATTCAACCAAGCTGGAACCAAAAATCAACTCCTCTGTATCCTATTTTGAGTGGACCCTGTTCTCTACAGCATCCCAAGAGAGTTGTTGGATCATTACCTGTGAGCAGTGACTGTAGCAGTTTGAATGTAATTAGCCCTCATAAGCCCATAGGAAGTGGCACTAAATCGATAGATGTGGCCTTGCTGAAGTAGGCGTGGCCTTGTTGACGGAAGTGTGCCACGATGGTGGCAGGCTGGAGGTCTCTTGCTTAAGCTTCGCTCAGTGTCACGGTCCTTCCTGTTGCCTTCCAATCAGGATGAAGCCAGCACCATGTCTACCCGCACGCCACCATGTTGCCTGCCTTGATGATAATAGACTGAGCCTCTGAGACAGTAAACAAGCCAGCCTGATTAGATGTTTTTCCTTTATAAGAGTCGCCATGGTCATGGTGTCTTTTCACCACCATAGAATCCCTAACTAAGACAGTGTGATATTGCAACCTGGGCTTCTAGTGTGTGCTTCTCATGCAGAAGCTACCAGACACATGTATCTGACTATTCAGTTCTTTACATAAGGCTGGTCAAAAAGGACATGTCATGGCCAGAGGATGTTGCTTAACGGTAGGGAGCCTGCTCAGTAAGTGTGAAGGCCTTGGCTAAACCTTCAGCATGGGGATGGGAGACAGGATCATAGGATACACCATGTATTTTAGTATCTGCTCTAAGAAATAAATGAAGATGGCAAAGAGGGAGGGAGTAAGGGGAAAAAAGGGCAGCGCTTGGTTATGTGTGGTGGCCCACTTACAACTCCAGCCCCTGAGAGGCAGAAGTAAGAGGACTCTTGAGTTCCAGGCCAACCTGGCTTACATAGTGGGGCTGTTTGAACAGAGCAGAACAAAATCAAAAGAATATCACCGAGAATATCCCTGAGAATATGACTCAGTGACTAAATGCTTGCCGCACAGTTGGGATCCTCAGGACCCACATGAAAGCACCCATAAAGCCAGTCCTGGGGTGGGGGTGGGGGGTTGATGCAGAGATAAGCAGATCCTGAGGGTTCTCTGACCAGGCAGTCTAGCTGAAATGGCCAGTTCCAGGTTCAGTGAGAAACCTTATCTCCAAACAAAACAAAACAAAACAAAGTGTGGAACGGTAGAAGATACCTGATGCTGATCTCAGGTCTTCACGTGTCCACGCACAGGTGAACACACTCACAGACCCACACACGATAGGCATAGGTGTACACAGATACCCTTAGTCCCCAAACCAAAGAGGACGCGAAGAGAAAAGGGAAAGATGTTTTCCTAAGTCGTGGGACATAAGGGAAAGGTTTTTCCTAAGTCATGGGATGTTCAGCATTCAACTGGGACAGTTGGTCAGCAGAGGGCAGCTACAACAAGAAAGCAAGCAGGGACTGCATGGCACAGAGAGGGAAAAGGGGCAAGAAGGCTGGCAGGGAAGGCCGTTGATGAAGCGAGGAAGAACCCAAGTCCTTTCTTCTTCCAGGCCCTGGGGCAGCAGGTGCTCCTGGCATGGCTGGGGTACAGGAAGGGCAGAGAGAACTCATTCAGTCTCTCAGCGTCCTGCTGCTGTGTGGAGCCCACGAGGTGTGCTCCGTCAAAGACAGGCTCCTCCCAGGGTCCCGGAGTCCTCCTCACGCTCCAGGGTGAGACCACAAGACAAAGTCTGTCCTTTCTCATAACCCTGTTCATAAACGGAATCATTCCAGAATCCAGATGATCACGGGGAATTGGAAATCTCTACTGAAAATTAGAGCGTCTCCTCCAAGCACCGGCTGCTGAAATCACAACAGAAATTCTACTGTTTCTACCAGGTGCAGAGGGCCCTCCCTCCAGGCCTCTGGGCCCCTGCAGCTGGGTTGGCGACAGTGTCACTGGCTGGAACCCTGTCAGGGAGAGAGCGTCCCATGGGCTTCCCGGCAGCCCCAGTCTGACTCGGTTACTTAGAAACCTCTCGGCAGCGGTGGTGAAAAGAGCTTATTCTTCAACATTCTGGATGAACCATCAGAGGCAGGGCATAGGAACCTGTGAATCTGGGCCGTGCAAAGTCCCCAGTCATGTCTGAAGCCCAGCTCGGGTTGAAAGCAGGCCTTGACGCTCCCGGGGGGGGG
>NC_022020.1:58296105-58297537 GCF_000317375.1 Microtus ochrogaster
GTGTGTGTGTGTGTGTGTGTGTGTGTGTGTGTGTGTGTGTGTGTGTACGTGTACGTGTACCTGTACGTGTACGCAATGTGGTGACCAGAGGTCAATGCTGGATATCTTTTATTACTTGCCGTCATATTTTCTGGCTTAGGTCTCTCCCTGAACCTGGACAATTAAGCCCAGGGGTCCTGTTGCCTCCGCCTCCCCAGCTCCCACCACCCGCACCTGGCCTTTCATGTGGGTGCTCGGGATCTGATTACAGACCCTCGCACTTGAGTGTCAAGCACTTTACTGACTGTGATTTTGATTTGCATTCCCATTTAATGGTTTTGAGCATCTTTTGACTTGTTTCTTGGTCACTTGGTCATCTGTATATCTTAGTTAGAGATGTCTTTGCTCAAGTTATTTTATAGTCTTAAGTTGATGATAGCAAGTGGTTTTTGTTATTTAATTAGAAAAGTTATTTATATATTGTCACTCTAGACCCTTATCAGATATATGAATTGCATATTTTCTTCCATTCTGTGGGTTACTTTTTTCATTTTCATGAAATGCCTTTGAATGTGCAAAAGTTTTAAGTGTTGACTAAATTCAGTTTATAGATATATTTTTTACTTGAGTTTTTACTTATTTTTACTGCTAAAATGAAGGCTGTAAAAACACGGATTTTTGGCTTTTCTTCCAAGACTTTCAGGTTTTTTTTTCTTAAATTTTGACCTTTGAGGCACTTAAAGTTAACTTTTTTATAAATAGTTTTTATTACATTTGTTTGCTCGTGTGTGGGCGCACACAAGGAGGTCAGAGGACAGCCTGGGGGAGTGGGGGTGGGGCCGGTCCTTCCCTTCCTCTGTGTGGGTTCTCCAAGGTGCCAGGCTTGGAGACAGGCACTTTCACCCACTGACCATCTCGCCAACCCCAGGTTAATGTTCGTATGTGGCGTGAGATGGGGGCTTTATGCTTTGTTCATATCACTTGCTGCAGACAATGTTTTCCTCAATGAGCTGTCTCAGTGCTTAATGGGAATCACCCACTCGGTGTACAACTTCGGGATTTTCAGTTGTCTCCAGGTCTTTTTGTCTTTTAATGTCATCTGAGCCACCTGAGGCAAAAGTGACTTCTTTGTCTCTTCTTTCTCTCCATGTGTGTCTGTGCATGTGGACATATGTGTACTTGTATGTAGAGACCAGAGGCCAGTCAAATATCATTCTTTGCTTTTTGAGACGAGCTCTCTTAGTAGCCTAGACTAGCTGAGTCTGATCTGAAGCCTCAGGATCTGTCTTTACCTCCCCAGCACTGGGTTACACACTCTTGGCACCATCCCTGGTGGACCTTGCCTGCTGGGGTGATAAGACTCTGAAGTTTTCTTTCTCACCACCGCACTGTGATTTAACTGAATCACCATGATAAAAAGTGTGTGTGTGTGTGTGTGTGTGTGTGTGTGTGT
>NC_022020.1:58297967-58300045 GCF_000317375.1 Microtus ochrogaster
AAGGCGTGCGCCACCACCGCCCGGCTCCACTCTACATCTTTGAGACAGGGTTTTACACTGACGTTGGAACTCACCACTTAGACTTCTGGGCAGTGAGTCCTGGGAATCCTGTCTCTGTCCCCCAGGACCGGAAGTACAGATGTAAGCACTGTAGGCACTGAGATCCAAACTCAGGGCTTCATGCTTGCATAGCTAAGCACCTAACCCACGGAGAGGATTCTCCCACTCCTGCTCTACCTAGCGATGGAGGATTGCATAGACCTACTGCGCTAGAGATTCCTCACATGAGGAAGCCGGTTACTGAGCCTGACAGCGCTTGGTTGTTTGGTGTCACAAGTCCCTCTGGAAGAGGGAGGTAGAGAATGGAAACTGTTTACAACCCAGGAAGACAAATGGAAAACAAATTGCTTGCTAATCTGATTGACGCAAGGTCTCCAGAACGGCTGACCCTGTTCTGCATGGAAGACATATTTCTTGACATCATGCTCCAACTCAAAGCCCCAGGGTTTTGATTGCCAGAGGCCAACAGCATTATTGGCCCCCTTGAAATTCCTGGAAATTGCCTGCCATCCTCAGTTTCCTGACGTGGCTAGCATCTCTCTGTCACCAGTACCTCTGCCATGACCACTTCTTTTGCCTGTACTCTAGGGAAGGGCCTAGGGGACTGAAAACCTGAGGACTGTTGGAGGAAAGGGATGGAGCTTGCATCCCAGCATGTTCTTGAGTTGTGTGTTCTCAGACAAATAACTGGAGGTCTTCTGCCTGCAATTTACTTATGTATAAAATGGGCCAATTGTCTTCACGTATTAATCAGGGTGTTTTCAACTGCAGATCAAAGAGAAACAATGAAGAATCAAACCTTATTTTCATAGAGTACATCTGGAGATGGTACTTCAGGGACGGAAGCCATCAACGACTTTAAAGTCAGACTTTTGTAGCGATGGTTTTATTTTGCTTCGTTCTCCCCACCCCAAGGTGCCGAATTTTTCTCTAGCTTCATGCCTTCCTGGTTGCAGTTTGGATCCAGCAACTCTTAGTGTTCTGCCCTTGCAGCAAACAGCATTGTAAGCAGTCAAAGATGACTAGGCTTGGTGCCTGCCTATTTCCTTCCCTTCCCAGCCTTTTTTATTTAATAAGGTTTAATGTTTTATAAATGATAAGCTGTGACCTCCTCTCTCTTTGTGTGTGTATGTGTGTGGCTTATATTGTTTGCCTGTATGTTTGCATTTTGCATGGGTGTGTACACGCGTGTGCTCATTCATGAGGAGGCCGACGAGTGATGTTGAGTGGCTTCTTTCATCATTCACTACTTTGTGTGTTAAGCTAAGGTCTCTGGTTCGAATCCAAAGCATGCCAGTTCTGCAAGTCTCACCTTGCTGTCTCTGCCACCTACCTAAACACCGGGATTGCAGAGGCTGCCAGGCTTGCCTAGCATCGTATTGGCTTCTGCACCATGCCTTCCCTGCCATGGTAAATGTGTCCATTTCCTCCGAAACTCTGAGTCAAAATTTTCCTCCCTTTTCTCTGCCAGGTAAATTTTGGTCACAGTGATGTGAAAGCAGCTAATACACGTTGGTGTGATGAGCTTTGACCAGATGAACTTTGATTTCCCCTGACCCCACTACTCCATTCTGTTCCCCTCGTCCCGTCCACATTCCTAATAAAATCAGCCTTCTTGGTTTGCTAGTTTTCATCTGGAAATTTCTTATGGCAGCAGTGAAAGTGAACACTGAATGACCACCTTAAGAAAGCCACATGTGATAGTACATGCTTCTAATCCCACTGCAGGGGAGGCAAAGACAGGAAATCCCTGAAGCATACCGGCCATCCTGCCTGGTCTACTTGATGACTTCCAAGCTGGTGCATTGTGGAATATTATTTTAACTAGGCAAAGATGTGTTACTTTTGTTTATGCTGCAGAATCTGACTTTAACTGTGTAAAGGTGTGTTACTTTTGTTTATGCTGTGAGAGTTACTTTAACTGTGTAAAGGTGTGCTACTTTTGTTTATGCTGCATTTGTTTAATTATGTAAAGATGTGTTGCGTTCAGTTCACCTTGCCTGCCTAAGGCACCTGAG
>NC_022020.1:58300319-58302283 GCF_000317375.1 Microtus ochrogaster
CAGACACCCCTGGAAGCAGTGAAAGAGAGAAGGTAAACAGCCCTGAGGCAAGCCATAGATAAAGAACAACAGGTTACTTATTTAAGTTAAAAGAGCTAGCCAGGCCACACGTCCATAACTAATAATAAGTCTCTGTGTCATGATTTGGGAGTGGGTTGGTAACCCAAGAGAAAAAGCCTGGCGCACTAGTGAGAGGCTTTGACTAAGAAAACAGAAAGGTGGATAGGTACTGAAGAATAACATTGAAGCTTGTCCTCTGGTCTCCCTGTGTGTGCGTGCGCGCGCGCGCGCACGCACACACACACACACACACACACACTTTGTAGTATAATAAAAAATTAATCAGAACCCATGAGTTGACTCCCAGCCTGGTTATGGATGAGGTATGAGGTCATTCCACTTAAGAATGAGGTGATCCACATCAACTCAATCTAATCATGGAGCACTGTGTAAAATTGCTGATTTAAAGCAGCAGAACCTGGCTGACGACTGTAGACCGCAAGGAGAAATACCACCCTGATCCAGAGTCCCTGATGTTAATAAACCGTACTCAGCCCTTTTGGAAAGGTGGAGTTAATCTGAGCCAGATGAGTGATGTCACTAAGTTAATTTTTCACTGGGATTTCTGGGAAAAATCAACTCCCGGTGTCAAATGGGACTCAGAGTTTTGATTTGAATAAACATTTTCTACTGTGAGCCCCAGTGCGAGCATCTCTCCACAGTGCGAGCATTCTCCCCAGGAAACACTGCATTCACAGATAGTCAAGTTAAGATGAGGTCATCCGGGTGGGATGTAGTCTGTTATGAGCAGGAGGGGACGCATTTGGACACAAACATAGGAGAAGACCTGGAGACACATGGAGGGGCAACCGTGTGAAGCTGTAGGCCCAGGAAGGCTAAGGGTTGCCAGCTGCCCCAGAAGCCAGAGACTAGGAAGGATTCTCCTCAGGGACCTACAGGGAGCAGGGCTGCTTTGACATCTTGATCTCAGACTTCTGACTGCTTGGAACTGCTTGAGAATTTGTTTCAGTTGTTTGAAGCCCCCCAGTTTAGGAGCTTTGTTATAGCAGCTCTTGTGGGCCCCCTTAAATCTGTGAATGGTTTGAATTGGGACTAGATTAAGAAGCAAATCAAATCGATATAGCATTATTACAGTGTAAAATCTTGGGGGAGGGGATTTGTGTGGATTAGCACGTGTCTCAGCCAAATACTTTGTACATGTTAGAACATCTGCATTCTCCTCAGAAAGCAGGGCCGGCCCACACTGTGTGGGCAGGTGGCTTGTTGTAATAAGGGTTCCCAAGCAATGGAAGCAAGCAATAAAACCGGGTGCATGGTTGAGTTGGTTGCTGTGGTGAACATCTGAGGTTCCAGCTGATTTTGTGTCTTTGAAGAGTTGTGTGGAATGGGCCTCATTTTCGTTCATGAGAAACACAAGAGAAGAGCCTATCTCCTGTGTCTCACCTGACTTCTCTTTCAGGATATCAAATCATTTTAACTTCTGGGCATGGATGAGTGTCGAGCACTTCCCAGAAGCCCTTTGCCTTGGTGCTGGGAAGCAAGCTGGGTCAAAAAGCAAATTGTTAAGGATGAGAGTCACTTTCAGCTGTCCAAAACTGGTCGCTGCAACTGTGGGTCAAATCCATAGCAACTCTACTCTCCTTCAAGGGACGGGAACACAGAGCCAAACCCTCTTCATCACAGAAGTGACACGACATTGCCGTCCTGGTATTGTTTGTTCAGGGTTTTAACTTTTGCTTGTTTCCAGTCATGGTTTAAAGCAACCCTGTTCTTATTCCTCAAGGTCTTGTACTTACTCAGAGGTTTTGATGCTCTGGCCATCTTAATCTCGGGGACTTCTTAAGTTGAAATCAGCTCAGAACCCTGTAACTGGGCTTTGCTAGCCAGCGTGCTGCTGCGAATGGCTTTCTCTACTATAAACCAGTCTCTCTCTCTCTCTCTCT
>NC_022020.1:58302420-58376685 GCF_000317375.1 Microtus ochrogaster
ACTCATTAGTATACAATCTCATGGGATGAACATGCACAAAACAAGCGGAATACCATGCATCACTTGTACAAGGAGAGCCCTAGGAAGCCAAGTATGGAGTAGCTGGCTACATGAGGCTGTGGGATTCTGGATGTCACTGTACCAGACATAAATCTTAGCTCTCTGTGCCTCTTCTCCCGCTCCTCCCATTTTCTTTTCTTTCTTTTTTTTTTTCTTTTTTTGCTTTTTCGAGATAGGGTTTCTCTGTGGTTTTGGAGCCTGTCCTGGAACTAGCTCTTGTAGACCAGGTTGGTCTCGAACTCACAAGGACCATTTTCTTTTTCAATCAACCTTCTGGCTGTCCTTCCTCATGTCTCCTGAGGACATTTTCCCCCTTCCCCTAGGCCTAGCAAACTGGGCACAATCTTGGACCCTGATTGTAAAAAGAAGCTCTCTGCAGAGAATGACCGACAGCCTTCCAGCACTGTGGAGAGGGTGGACTGTCACGGGTTCGAGAGGCTAGTAACCTGACCTCCAGAACAGTCGCTCCTTGCCCATCTCTGCCTAACTAGTCTGGTGACTAGTCTGGTAGATAGAAACCTTCTAGAACCTATTAACCCAGCGGCCCACTGACTTCCACCAATCCCAAAGCTAAGAATGTCACCAGATCGTGTTTTGGGCTTAAACAAAAAGCAAAAACCTTCCCCTATCTTGCTGTACCTGTCTCTGTGCTGTACCCACCAATGTATTTTAAAGTTGCCTTGAGTTATAACATCCTTTGTACTGTAAAAATTTCCTGAAATTGCTTCCATGTTCCAACATGGAATTCAGGGTGATCCTAAATCTCTGTCCTCAGGCCTCTGTGGCCACTCAAAATAGCTCACGAACAAACTCTCTTATTTCCTTTAAGATGAGAGCTGTTTTTTTTTTTTTTTTGAGCAGATAGCACATGCAAAGGTACTGATAACTCTACAGAGTGCTTTATTTTGTTAGTAGCTTAACGGTACATCAGAGGGGAAAGGGCTGTTTCTTGGGTAAGCAGGCTGCACCTGGAGGTCAGTATCAGTATCTGTGGGTGCAGCTGAGACCCACCTGACAGACAGAGATGGATGGCGCTTGATGCTGATGTTAGCCCAGCCCCCACACTCCTAGCCAAAAGTCAATTCCTGGATTGCAGGCCCTGAATACAAATGCTAGATCCACAGTCCTGATGGTCTGTGCACGTGAAAAGTTGTCATCCCCACCTCCCCCGCCCCAGCCCTGCCACTCCAGGCAAGGCAGAAGCAGAAGCAGGTGAAGCAAAGGCGCTGTTGGGAAGGCAGAGAGGTGATTGATTTTGGCCTGCAGCCAGCACAAAAGGGTGTGAAAAGAGAAGGGAAAACAGAAATTACACCAAGCAGCTTGGAAGTTTCCCAGCAAGCGGCCCAAGGTGTTAACAGCCAGCGGCTCTCTGTTTTCTCTGTCGGGCTCTGCTCTGCCACGAGGCTGGAGTCCTGCCTTGAGATTTCAAAGCTGAGTAGTGTGCAGGTGCCCAGAGCAGGCTGAGCAGCTGGAGGGCTGCAGGACAATCACCCTCACAGCCAGGCTCCGTCCACAGAACTTCAGCTGCAAGGAGCCTAATCCTCCAGCCCTAGCAAGCCTCCCACTTAAGTCAATAGACTTTCTTTCTAGAAAAGCCAAGAACCCACCTCCTTCCCAGCAGGCACTCTGGCAAGGCCTGAGCTTGCTTGGATACCTGGTAGGGAGCATCCAGATGGGAGTCCATCTGCCTGAAGAGACAGAGCCCCTTGACTCACTCTCTAAGGGAAGAAAGTCTTGAAGCAGAAGGAGGAAGAGGGAGAGGCGGCGTGGCTAGGTTATGTCTGAGTGACCCTGCGAGGCACAGGAAAGGTTCTTCATTAAATCCCTTCAGAACATTAGGTTCTTATGGCCTTTGAACCTCTCAGAGCATGAGCTGAAGAAAGGGGACAGGGTAGTCAGATGCCTCCCCTGGGGGCACAGTGAGGCTCCCTAGATAACTTCAGGAATCATTGGAGAAGAAATTGGCTATGGCTGAAAGTTAGGTAATATGTCAGCCAGCTCGCTGATACTGTAACAAGTATCTGAGATAATTAACTTACAGTTCTGGGGATTTCAGCCCAAGATTAATTGACCTGATTCCTTTGGGGCCTGTGGCAAGGCAAGGGCTCCTGGCAGAGCACATGAACGGAGCAGAGCTATTTACTTCATGGAAAGGAAGGAAGGCGGAGGGAGCCGGGCTCCCAGAAACCCTTTTAAGGGTTAATTTCCCTGTGCCCTAAAACCCTCCCATGAAGGTCCCTTTCAGCGACCCCACCTCGCCTCCTAGAAGCACCTTTCTGGGGAGCAAGCCTTTAACCATATGGATCTCTGAGGGACACAGGAAAGAGCCTGACTGTAGCAGCAAAGAGGAGGTGTTAGAGGAAATGCCACAGATAAACTTAGTAGGGTTTGTTTATACCAATTCATGAACCAAAAAAGACTGAGAAGTAGGCTCTACACAGGAATAAATGGGAAGAGGGTGGAAGTACAGACATTTCTTCCTTGCCTACACTTGTCTTTTGTCAAATGTCAGTCTGTATCAATGTTAAATGTTCAGAAGATCATTTAAGATCATGTATTGTTTCATTGTTTATCTTCAGTTTGCTTACATAGGACCCTAAGGTGCTTGACGTTCCGCTTAGCAGCTTCCCAACTAAAACTAACCAACCAAACAGCAACAGTTGCAGGATATTTGATCATTTGATCGTGCTGTGACATCCCGAGACTGTGTTAATAACATTAACTTTGACTTGGGAGACAGAGCCAGTGACTAGCTGACTGGAATGAGCCATAGAAGTCAGGAATACAGATAGAGAGGATGTACAGGAAGGAGTAGGGAGGGACTTAGAGATTTCACGGTCTCTTTTTCCGTCTGGGAAATGTGGAGAAGACAGCTGGTCATTCCACTACTTCTTTGACCTATCAAACTTTTACCCCAATATCTGACTCCTGAGTCTTTATTGGTATTAGAACAACTAAGATAAAAACAACAAAGTGAGGACCAAAGACACATATCTGCTTTGCTCTTAATTCCTGGGCTATTCTAAGCCTGGGAACTAAAAGACCGACTTAGATGAAGGTGCCAGACAGCTCCAGGGATTGCACTAGCTGAGGCAGGGAGGGAATGAAGAAAGGCCAGGTTCAGGTGGACCAGGCTCTGTCCTGGAGAAGACACAGCACTTCAGAAGCTCAGGGTGTTTGTTAGATACAGTTGTTTGGTATATAGACTTGATCAGGAGCAGAGCTGGTTAAGGAGATGGGGTTTATGGGACAGATGAGTATGGAAGGGCAGTTTCAGCAGAGGGGCAGTCTTCAGATGTAAGCATCCAGGACAGAGAAAGCTAGGGTGGAGGTTGTTCTGCACAATCCATCAGCGTTCACACTCCTACTAGAGGAAGGCTCTGCCCCTCCCATGAGTCCAAGGTGTTGGTGTCCTTGACATGGCTGTGCTCCTGTCAATGATAAACATTCACTCAGGACTTTACGCACGTCTTACAGAAAAGCTTTTGTGGTTTTTGCTTTGCTTTTTGTCAGGCCAACCGAGAGCGGCAGTATCTGCAGAATGACTATCCTCTGAGCTGTAGTCCACATGAGGAGCCGCTCTCAGGCATGGATTGGTCCCATCACCATCTGTCTGTAGATTTAGTTTCCTGGCCAGAACTAGATTGTCCTCTTTTGGAAGAGATATGTGATTCTCTGTCCCAGAAAAAAACAAAAACAAAATAAACAACACAGCGACAGCAAAAGAAAACAGCTTTTCTCCCGAAGGCCATCCTCTGGAAATTCACTTCTTCATTCTCAATCCAACTCAACTCCTTGTTCTGAGATCTATCATTGGTCCTTCCACGTTGTCACCATCTCTGTGCCCTAGAGGACCGTTACAGGTTCCCACATTTACTGCCCATGTCACCAAAACTTGTGTGGAGGTCATCACTTTCTGAGAAGGCTCTCAAGTTGAAGTGTGTTGTCCTTTTGAGGTGACCAAGTTGCATGGGATCTCCATGGAATTAACATAGTAGACAGAGGTTGAACATCCAGGGACAGACTAGACTTGGGGCGAGGCAGGAAAGAAGAGCTGATCTGTGCAGAGCTCAGATTGCTGCATTGGGAGGGACGTTGGCCACCCTTGGCAGAGTTGCAGTCTTGGCTGTCTGAGCCTGCTAGGTCTTTAAGGGATGCAATTTTATTCAGACAGTCCTGCAGACGTGAGCCAATATGCAGCCCTTCATGACTGTGAGTTCCTCTTGACCTCATTTAGCAAACTAAGGGACAAGTGGCCTGAGTGCGGCCATGAATGCGGCCATGCGTGCCCCTCCCCACCCCACATTAAATCAGGGACCGGACTTGACAGCAGCTCCTTCTACTTTTAGCACCAGGCTGAAATTTCCTCTGCACGCTCAGGGTAGACAGCGCTCTTTATCAAGCCTAATAAATAAATCACAGACCCATGAGACTCAAACATAAAATATAATGTCTGGTACCACTGGCTAAAATAAATCACCAATACTCTGGTAAGTGGGTCATCTTGATGCTGTGCCTAGACTTAGGGACCTCCATGGTGGATTGCATTAAACTCAGATGAAGCAGAAGGATGTTGTTCAGGTTCAGAGCTTTGAGTGGAATCAAAGCAGCTGGGACAAAACATTAGCTAACAGGCCCCTTTGCACGGGGACATGGAGGTGTGAGCCTTGGCTGTCTGCTCTCCAGGGGTTTCAGGACAGCTCTGAAGATCAGCCCCTCCCCCTACTTCTTACCCTCTGCCTTTGACAGACACTGTTGTATCTGTCTGATAAACACTATTTTGGGGGGGGGGGTTTGTTTAGTGGTGTTTTAGGGAGCCCAGGTTTGACTAGCTGCACCCATATGGTGGTTTTGAACCTATCAATAACTCTAGTTCCAGGGGCACCAAACACAGACAAGGTACACAGTGAAGGCAGGTGGGTAAAGAAAGGCCTTAGTTTCTTCCTATTGTATGATCCAGCTTTAAGCCATGATGCCAAGAATGGATTCATGGCATATTGCAGGGGGAGGGGAGGGGTGGGGCAAGGGTGTTTTTAGAACCCTCCAGCAGGACCTGCCTGGTGTCCCTACTTTCTTCCCCTTCACTGAGCTACTCAGCCTTTGTTAAGTAGAAATAACAACGGGAAGTCAGGAGCGCAGGGCCCGACAGGGGCAGTTTTCCCTGGTGGTTCTCTTTTCTCTCCCAGAAAAGGATTTGGTTGAGGACTCAGCAGACATTATAGAGAATGAGCAAGACTTGGAGTTCAAGCAGAGGTTGGTTTTTGTTTTAATTCTGTTGGGATGATTTATTTTATGTGTACGAGCATCTGTGTGCATGCATATATGTGCATCACATGTGTGTCTAGTGCCTGCAGAGCTCAGAAGAGGGAGGGCATCAAATCTTTTGCAACTGGAGTTACGGTTATGAGTCACTATGTGGGTGCTGCAAACAGATCCTGGGTTCCCTGAAGGAGCAACAAGTGCTATCAACTGGTAAACTATCTCTTCAAACCCTGACCTTGTCCTCGTGTGGGCTAATCAAGTAGTCATCTCACGAAATAACCTAGAGAGATGGGATATCTAGAAAGCCCCATGTTAAGGACAGCATGGTTGGAAGAGAATCGTTGGTTGCAGAAGGTGAGGTATAGCATGTGGCTGTCAACAGCTTTAACAAGAGCTCAGACATTCACTGTATATGGTGGTTGGAATAAGAAATGTCCTCTGTACACTCATATATTTGAACACTTGGTCCCTAGTTGGTAGTGCTGTTGGGAAAGGTCAGGAAACCTTTGGTCTGCACTTGTTGGAGGAAGTATGTCACTAGGGGGTGGGCTTTGAAGTCATTGCTTCACTCCACTTCTGGCTTAATTCATTCTGCCATTAGCATGTGGTGGAGATGTGATCTCTCAGCTTCCTGCCCCAGCCACCTGCGACCATGACCTCCCTACCATTATGGACCCCCATCCCCCTGGACCCAAAAGCCAAAATAAATTCTCTTCTATGAGTTGTTTCTGGTCATGGAATTCTATTGCAGCAACAGAAAAGTGTCTAATATATCGTGTTTCAAAATTTTGCTCTTGGAATAAAAGGAATTTTTTGCAGGTAACCTAGGCTTCAGTGGTGCAGAGGGTGCAGAAGATAGGGAAGGAATCGGGAACTTGCAAATTAGCCCTGAGTTCACCGGGATGCCTTCAGATGCCAGTGAAAGAAACTGGTGAAGGCTGGCTTTTATCATAAGGATATTTATTGTCGTCTTGACAAAAACGTGTATATGGGTGCTTCAAGGGCTGTCTCAGCAACATTTATGATGTCATGATTGACTCGGGCTCTTTCCATCTCTTCTCCATTCCCTTGGTCTTTTTTGTTTATCATCGTTTGGTTTTATGCCTCATGATCTCAAGAAGGTTGCTGCCAGTCCGGCACATTATATGTATTGAAACAAGAAAAGCGATGGTAAAAGCTTTTTCTTCTGGTGAGGCCCTTTTGAGTGTTGAAAAGTTTCTCAGGAAGCATCTTTATATGTAGCTAAGCTGGGTCACATGCTGTGAATTGCTCCTACGAAAGCTGAGAAAACCACTTTTTGGCTTCTAAGGAGGGGAGAGAGACAAGAGAGGGGTAAAAAACTTGGCTTTTAGACAGCCAACCACAGTTAATGTCCCTAGTCCCAAGGGCAAGCATCATGCTGTAGAAAACAGAACACACAAAGGCCTTGACTTTGGACCTACAGCTTCCTATGGGACCTTGCTTCTGTCTCTACCTCTGTACACCTGGGTGAGGGGATCTTTTTTACCTTCAACACCCCTAATTTTATTTTAAAGTTCTTTCAGGTGGTAAATGAGCTGTTCAGTGGTGGTGTTTTATGATGATGATGATGATGATGTTTTTTGAGACAAGGTCTCTTGTAGCTGTCTGTCTTGGAACTCACTGTGTAGACCAGGCTGGACTTGAACTCACAGAGGTCCACCTGCCTTTGCCTCTTGAGTGCTAGGATTAAGGGCATAAGTCACCACTCCTGGCTCTGTGATAGTATTTTTAATTTAAAGAAACTTAATTGGTAAAGGCAATTGCGGCTCTTCTTTATTGAGGGATAAACCCTGTCCACAGACTGATGGAAAGTGATTTGTAAGGGCTGCCTCCTGGCTCTAGTTTGAGTTCTTTTCCCTGCGAGAACAATAGGCTCAAAAAATTGAAGAAAAAGGCCATTTGTCTGAGCTAGGCTGACAGCACTCCTCTTAAAATGGAGGCATCTCTGGCCCAGAAGGAGCTGTGGAGGAGGCTGTGCGTCTATCTTCTTTTGCCTGGCACTCATTGCCTCCCCAGGCAGCTTCCTCTGGTTCTTCCTTCCAGATGTAGGCCTCATAAAAATTTCCTAGAGCCCTGTCTAAAGTTTAGTTCATGTAACAACAAAAAGACTGATCCTGCCCTTCCTGCACCCCAGTACATACACCTGAATCTATATCCCCAAACACAGAACTTAATTCATCAGTTTGGTCAGAAGTGAACCTAATCTGGCTACTTTATTGTGTGGCAGGGATGAACAATGCTAGTTAACACAGCACAGTCCTGAATGCAAGACCCTTCCCTGTGTGGGGGTATGAGGGTGGTATACTCCAGGCAAAGGGTGTTTTAGATTGGGTAAAAACTCCAAAGGCTAGTGTCTTTGGGGTCAGTTTTTGTTTTTAGATGGGAAAATGATGCTCAGATATTTGGTCTAATGTTGTTCTAGTTGTTGATGTGAGAATATTTTTGCAATGGGTTTGTATTTTGATTAATGGACTTTAGGTCAACACTGGTTGGTTCCCTCTTATCAAAGCTTACACAGAACACAGTAATGACTTCCTCCTGCCAGTAGAGGGCCTTCCTACACAATCCTCAACATTAGTGCTTCCGTGCTTCTAGCCTGCAGCACACCCTGGAGATGTAAACTGTGCTAGCCTCCCAATTCCTTCAATTAAATAAGTCGAGATATCCCAGCAGGGAGAGGCACAGGCTGGGCACAGGCCAGCCTGATGACCTGAATTCAGTCCTCAGAGCTCATCTAAAGGGGAAAGGAGAGAATCAACCCTGCAAGGCTGTCCTCTGACTTCCAGCCTCCGTACCCAGGCTTCCCATACATATCCTATACATACAAACAACACACACACACTCTTATTACTTTTGATTGTGTTCGTTCTCTGAGGAATTCTTGACCAATACAGCTGGGCGGGGTTTTACATTCTGTAACCCATCGTAATCTCCACATCATTCAGGCCCAGACAAACTGACACATCAAACGAACCTGTCACACCTGTGGGAGCCTGTTGGCGAGAGGTCACACCTTTTCCGCCTTTTCCCCTTCCAGTCTTGGGCTATTGGCACTGCATGCACCTCTCTCCAGATCATCTGAGGGTTGGAGCTGGGATACCACTGTTGATGTGTCTGGGATACGTCATTGTCATTCAGAGACGAATGGCTGTTGACAGTCATCTCGTACCTTGCCTTGTCTTCAGGTGGCCGAGATGCAGAGCGTCACAGCTGGGAATCCCATTGGCCTCAAACCTTGAAGCCTTTCAGCTCTGGGATAGTTGGAGGCAATTGCTTCCCAAAGCATCCCATTATGCCCTGGGGGTAATAACCACGTTAACAGAATGAGCATACGGTAGCTTGTAACCCATCAGCAGGTTGAGCTTTCATAAACAGGCATGAGTTAATAAGGAATCCCAGAATTGCTTTGCCTCAGCACATGGGCTTTGTATTATTATATTTTAATAATGCAATATATGCTTAAAAGTATGTAGGCACATGGGACCAGATGGGATCACTAATAATTTAATGACATATTGCCTCTGCTTAGCTGTATTTTCCATGTAAGGTAAAAGCCACATATAACTACGGAATTGCAGGAGACACAAACGCATTCCATGTCACTTTGCAGTAAAGGGTAACTCGGCAGGCATTGGTTGCTTGAAGCCTGCACTTTCCTAACCAAGTCTAGGATCTAGGAGGGCTGGTCTTTGGCTGAGTCCTGAGATAGCATCTGTGCCCTTGATTAGTTCTGTGATCTCCCAGGCCTGGGTATCAGGCTTGATCTCGGGAGGAAGCACCTGGAGATGAAGCAGCTAGGGCACTACACGATCACATGACTGACCATGCCCCAAGAAGACTTAGATCCCAAGGCTCAGGTGGGGAACCTGGCAAATAATACACTATCACAGGGGAATTCTACATCGTTGCTGGGACTATTAACAAGCCTACAGGTGACTGTCCTAGGAGGGGACACCTAGAAGCTTGTTGCTAACTTCTCTATGTCATTGATGTGCCTTCTCCCTTGTGACTTAGGATCTGGATCTGCCCGCTATAACAAACCATAACCGCCAATGTTCCAGCCTTTCTGAGCTCATTAAGTCCTTAGAGTAAATCATTAAGCCTAAGGGAGGTCTTGGGAGCTCCTAACACAGCGACTCAGCTAAGGGAGAGATAGCAAGAGAGGAACTATGTCATCAATAAGAAATCAATACTGTGGAGCCTCTGAGGGCTCACCATGGGGGAACTTTGCAGGTTCATTTGAACCTCTGTTGCAGAATATTTGATCACACTGTGGGCCCGGAATTTGTGTTAAATAAAATCTTGGGTCAGAAGGTGGAGTCAGCAACTAGTGAACAGGAAGTAGCCTTAGAGAGTTAGAGGGAGCCCAGAAAACCGTTAGAGAAACACAGGAAGTACTGAGGGAGGGACTTGGAATTTGGCAATCGTTTTTTGGCTTGGGATAGCGAAAGAGTTACTCTCTTGCTAGGTTTCCAGCTAAGGAGGAAGGTCAGCTGGTGACTTCTTTGCCTCTCTGAGCTAGCAGGTTTTCACCCCGGTATCTGACTCTTGAGTCCTTCTTGGTAGAATAGAACGAGAGAGACTGTTATTTGGCTGCAGAGACAGGGCAGGGGCAGTGGGATGCAGAAGTTTCTCAGCCTGAGCAGCGGGGGCAGTGATTGCGGCATCACAGTCTGAACCGGTAGATTGAGGTGCTGGACCGACAATAACACAGACCTTAGAGAGCTCATTTCCCATATCTATCTAGGCAAACTGTAGAATGGTTGGTGGCAGATCTTCTTCTCCGCTTCTGACTCCCAAAGTGCCCAGTGTGGTACTCTGCAGCGCCGATGGTGCCGACCGCCCTGCTCTTAGGGGTTTGGAGCTGGCACAGAGGCCCCAAAGGCTGCCATCCACTTTGCCTGAAGGAGCCCATTTCTACCGTGTAGAGTTCTCCACAGCACAGGCTGAGGCTGGCTGCTGGTTCCGGTCACATGCTTGCGCATTCTTTCCCAGCTCCTTCTGCTTCCTGTATTTGCTGTCCTTAGACCATTTCCCACTATAACTCACTCGTCTTGGAACCACATCTCTAGGACTGATTTGAAAAGCCAGCCTAGGCCAACGATAGCCACGTTCTCACTGGCCATTGAAATCTCCACCACCATGTCAACGGAGAGCAAAAACAGACCGCAACATCCTTGTCTCTAAATTTCTCAAAGCTCTGTCTCAGTTCTGTGTTCACGAGCTAAAGGGGGAGAAGACAGACCAGTTGTATCTACGTAGCAGCTCTGGGATGCGGAGGGTGAAACACACTCTCATCTTCCGTACAGCCCTCTTTGCTATAGTTCGTGGCTACCTGTCTACAGCTGTCACAGAGCCTGAGCCAGGCTGCTGTGGTGGTAAGGCCAACATGGTCCCGTGACAGGGACCTTAAAGCTGGTATCATTCCAATGCTGAGATGGCTTTTTGATTCAGAGTGGGAACAGCCCAAGTCCTCCTAATGAACTGGAATTTAGTCCATAGTTTAGCTGAGTTGCTTGGCTAAGCCCCGTGCCAAGGAAACCCACACCACAGGTGAGGTCTCTTGGCTGTATTCGGTTTTCTGACCTCAGACTGTACCTGGAGCCCTGCCATATTTTATTGCTATTTTTCCTGTACCATTGGATGCTAAGAGGCATCAAGATAGAGGGACATTCACCCACCACCCCGACGCCTAAATGTCCAGCAAGGACACCCAGCTGTTTCATGTAAGCCAAGACCGCTGATATATAGACTCCATTGGTTTGACCCTAACACTTACCAACAGTGGCTTGGATTGCTGATCCCAGATTACTGAGACTATATGATACTGATGATAGACTGGGTATGTCTAGGAAACCAGCAAAGAAAAGTCAGGATGCCATGGTGATTTTCACCTTTAGCACTCCGGATGTAGAGGCTTGTGTATCTCTCTGAGTTCCAGCCCACCAACAAAGATAAAAGCAAAAAGAGAAAAAAGCAAACTTCCTGGGGTAGCTCTGAGAGGCATACCGTCATCGGCTTTCGTCTCTATACTTTGTGTGTGTGATCTATGTTTCATGTGTGTGAGTGCGGAATTCTGTGTCTGTGTGTGTACATGGATGCCAAAGCTCAGTGTGGGGTATCTTCCTCCATTTCTCCTCACTTAATTCTTTAGGACAGGATCTCTCACTAACTCCGGAGCTCATCTGTTCTGCTAGGCTGGCCGGCCAAAGATCTCTGGTCTCTGGGGCTCTGCCTATCTCTGTCTCCCATCCCAGTGGAGGGACTGTAGATGTATATGGTGTGCTTTGCCTTTTAGCTGGATGCTGAGGCTAGAACAAGGGTCCTCATGCTAACACAACAGGCTGAACCATCTCCCCAGCTCCTTACTTCTGGTTCTGAAGTTCAGTTACAACTGCTTGTCTTGAGTGCAGTTTTTATTCTCGTAGGAAGGAAAGGAGAGATCTGAGACTCCTAGCCAGGGCAAGGAGTGCATTGCCAGCACAAGATGCTCTCTGCCTGTGTCCTGGACCCGCTGTGCGCTGACTCCACTGTTGATCCTGTCGGCATTTGGCCCTTACCTTCCTGTGCGTGCTCTGTTAGCTCCCACCTGCCGGCACCTGCGTCCTCTTGCCTGTGGCCATTTGGGAACTGTTTAGATGCAGTGGAGGTCAGAGTGACTGGGGAGGTGCTCTATCAAAGGCGAAGAGTCAGCAGTAAGTATCCTGAGATTGTCCTCCATTGAAAGGATGCATGCGGACTCAGGTCACCCTAAGACCAATTTTTCAGCACCAAGGAGATTTATTTGTCGTAGAGGGACAGAGGGCAGGGAATAAGGGACAAATACAGGAGATAGGGGACAGGGGAGAAAAGGAAGGAGGCAAGGGAGAGGGGACAGAGATATTTGTCCCAGAGAGACAAAGGACTGCCTCTGGAGAGAGAGGAGATAGATATGGCCCATATGCCTACCCATGGCAGTTTACAAAGGTAAAAAGAGCACACCGTGTGTTAGGAATGAGGTGCTTAATTTTAGTTGGGCATATTAATTAGGGCAGCTGCAAGGGGGATATTTGTTGCTGGACTGCAATACTCTGGTAGCTGGACCTTGGTAGTCAGCCTCAGGAGGAAGTAATCAAACAAGGGAATAGACCTCAGTGTGGCTACCTTTAGTAATGTAATCTAAAGTTTTGTTTTGTTTTTTTTTTAAACAAGATGGAGGGAATGGAAAGAAAGGCAAGGCCTACCAGAGCCATGTTTGCCATGCTCAGGCTGGCTAGAGTCCCTTCGGCTATTGAGCCAGGACTCTGTCTCCCAGAATTCTCCACACCTCTGAAAGACACAATGGCAGCTGCTTGGGGTAGGGACTTGAGCCCTCTGTTGGCTGCTTTCTTCTTTCTGTTGCTTTCCCATTACCCAGTCAGTGTTTACTGAGACCCCCCTCCCCCAATATCTGAAGGAAATCAGTCTATGCTTGTGCCCTAGTGTCCCTGTTCCGCGCCTGCCCCCACTTCCTCCCAGCTATACAGGCTCCAAATTGGGCAGAAATTATCTGTAGAAGCAGCTAACAGCTTCTAAGATCAGTTGTCCTGGGACTCCAGGCAGCTAGAGGTGATGAGGTAAAGAGAGAGTGGCCTCTCACCTTGACCCTGGCCCTCAGCATTGTGTCCCATCTGCCGTTCCAATTATAATCCCACTATGTGTACCCAGATGGGCTGCTGGGACTACGTGGGTCCTTAAAAGAGTATGTGGACTCTAGTTCCAGCTCCGCCACTTCCTAACATGGGACTTTGTCTCTAGGTTTCAATGTACTCTGCAAACTGAGGGGGTTGGAGTGGAGAACCTGTAAATCCCCATCTACGGCTACATCCGTATTTGTTAAAGAGTGAAGGGGGCAGGTGGCGTGTCTTGAGCGGAGATGTTTGATACATACTCACAACCATAGTTATGAGGGGCTGTGTGACTCTCCCCACCTCTCCACCTGGAGCTTGGTGGCTCAAAAGAACCCCAGCTTTCACACAGGCTTCCCAATTGCCTGTTTTAACCATTCCAGCTGAAAATCTGACTTTGGAGCAGGAGAAACTTGGAAGCAATAACATTGATGCTAGAAAGGATTTCCTAACCAACTTGCTTAGGAAATACAAAGTTACATGAAGTAGAATTTAGCTCAAGGAGCGTGGCCTCCAATATAACTGGAAGATAGGTAATGTACTGGCCAGGGTGGGAGTGTGTGGCTAGTAAGCCACAACTGGAAGGTTGAGCAGCCCCCAAGGCATCTTGTTCTAGGGCTCAGCAAACTTCTGCACAGGGTCAGATAAAAAATATCCGAGGCTTTAGGGCCATGCAGTTTCTATTGCAACTCCTCAGCTCTGCTGCTGAGGCATGGTAGGACAAGCTGCAGCTTTGATGAGGATGGAAGAGAGGGGGACACTTACTTGGGTACAGAACTTAAGCCAAAAAAAAAAAAACCCAAAAACAAAACCCCAAACCAACCAAACAATAAAACCCAAAACCTCATTAACTAAGATAAATATTTTAATGTGGTTATTTCCCAAATGGAAAATTTTATTTAAAAAGCCTCCCCAAGATAAAATATCAAGAGTTCAAATATAGACCCAGAAGATATCTGAATGCATGTGTGTAGCTATGTTTCAATAAAACCCTTTGGCGTGTAGGCAAGTTTGCTGTCTCATGTTATACAGTCCCCTAAGGACCTGTCAGGAAGTGTTAATCTTAGCATTGTGTGACTAGGCTTAAAGTGAAATTTTCCTTTTGGGGTCCTTTCCCCCCTTCTCTTTGGTGCTACTCAGGCTGTTCATCCCCCTCTGTTTTATATCCTAAAGCGTTTTAGCTCAGGTTTCAAATTGGGCATAGAAGTTTCTCTACAAGAAAACTTCGACAAGGTTTCTGTCCTGACTGTGGGCTCTCTCTTCACTCCCACCATCGAGGGAGGGAGGAAGGGAAGGAGACATCCCTCATGCTGGCCTGAAGCTGTGCAGAACACCCAATCCCATACACAAACACTAAGGTGACAGTGGGTTCCATGACCAAGATAGTTACAAAAGTGACCAAGAGGGTCGGTGAAGTGACTGTACTCGACAGAGTGGATGATTTGAGTTCCAGTAGGGACACACAGAACCAGGCGAGCCTCCGGTGTGCTTCATAATCGTGTGGAATGTAAGACTAATGAGTTGTTTATTTCTGGACTCTTCCAGTAACTACCTTCAGACAGCAGACTGTGAGCACTAAACCAAAACAGTGGGGAAGAGGCACTGCTGAACAGTGGGCAGATGGTTTGGGAGAATCTGATGGCTGGCTCACAAGCCCGCTCATCTTGGCACAGGTGCGTTTCAATAGCAGTGTATTCTAACCCAAGAGCCTTCCTGAGAAGTCAAATTGGAAGAAAAATTTAAAACCCAATGGTCTATTATTTATTGAGTAATGAATGAAGCTAGGGCTCAGACTTTGATACAGGTATTATAAAACAGTCAGCTTCAGAAGGATGCAACCTCAGGTACCTGTGAGGGGTGGGTGTGGCTCAGGTGGCTGTTGGAGACAGGTTCTTTGCAGTTTCATGATGGTGAGACCTATGACAATCAGCCCCTATCAGAGGTTTGGAGTTGACACCAAGACAGCAGAAATCCACAGTATGGACACTAGGCCCCAGCGGTGAATTCTGGACTGTGTGTAGATTCTCTCCTTCCAGACCCTCACCCCCACCGCATCTCCATCCCTCGGAAACACTAGCCTTCGCAGCACAGGGAGAAGCCAAATGAGGTGGTGCTCATGACTCAACCACAGTAAAAGACAGGCTCAGATAAGATGTCAATTAATGTGACAATTCATGATGAATCTATGTTCATAAAAGTTTATTTGGCTCATCCTGATCAAGTTTAATAATATGTAACAGATTATTTTAAGAACATGAATAATTATAACAATTCTCCTGTCTTGACAGTTCTCTGCGAACTCATGGTCAATCAGCAGCATGTCCCTTTACTCAAAAAGTAAAGCTTCCCTCTGAGGACAAATGGCACGTGAGGAGTGATATGCATTGCATTTTCTTAAAGGAAAAAAAAAAAAAGCAAAACCTAATATTTACAAATTTTCCACTTAAAACTGGTCAGTGCGATTAACTCTGTTTTAAAATGTAAGTTTCTAATGCCATGTAGGGTTCAATATACAAATCATAGTTAGCTAGATTTAAGGTGCTGCGATATGAGGATGAATACATTCCAAAGAGATTGCTCGACAGACCAGCTAGACTTCCTGTGGGTATCTTTGGGATGTCGGCACGGGTAGGGGAGGATAGATACCAGCGGCAGAGTATTCAGGAACAGACTGGGAACTGTTGATGTCCCTACCTCACGCTTCTGCAGAGGGCTTTGGACTCCAAGTGCATCTTACTCAAGCTGTGAGGACGTGGTTACTTTGAATTCTTTGTCATGGTTCTCCAAGTTGATAGCTGCCTCCTCAGGACACTTGGGGTTGGTAAACCCCTTTAAACCCCTAGTTTCTCTCTCTGTGTTTCTTGCCCCCAAGGTGACTAGCTCTCCAGTCACTCCCTTAGGAGTGCTCCTAGTTAGCCCTAAATGAACGCTCAGGTTCAAGGGCAACATTAATGAAGGCTGATGGGCCCTCTGTGGAACCTTCCCTCCTTACTCGTTTCTGTGGAAAACACCTTATTGCGCCTCCTACAAATGAGCAATCTGTGCCGAGAATATTTGGTTATGAAGCAGGTTTGGAGAGGAGCTGTGTACGTGGGTGTGGTGGGATGCTGGGAATTGGACAAGAGGGATTCTTGAAATCGCCATCTTCAAACTCATCCGTGTATGACATCCATTGGGGAGCGGGGGCTGGGCTGTGTCAGTGCATAGGGCATGCTGGAGGAGGTGGCACGCACAGGCCTGGGAGGGGACAATTCACCCAGAGACCCTTGACCCTCTCTGATCTGAAGCAACAACTTCAGCCGGTCTTGAGTTTGGGCAAATACAGGGATGTGGCAGGTGAGGGAGGACATTTAAGCGCTTGGGGGAGTCATAAAAATATGTCTGGCAGCTGGGAGAAAGAAAGTGGTTCTGATTCTAGTTTTCAAATACAGGAACCTTGTTCTAACTTAAAAGAATGGATGGGACAGATGGAAAGGGACAGCTAGAAGCACTTGGGACCAAGTTTGCTGACCAAGCTAGAGTGACCCCAATAGAGGAAGACATTATTCTGTGGTCAAATCCTGGTCCAGGGGGCAGGAGCCTGGGATTCAGACTTCACCCTGACAGTCAGTAGGCCTGTGGTCCTAACTCAGACACGGCTTCTCTGGGCCCACGTGTCCATTTTGAGACTATGTGGGTCGCATGGCTTGGAATCTATGTCTGCAAGCTGCTTCTGCCCCCTTGACCTTGGTCGGGTAGTGGACTGCTGTCCGACACCCCTTTCATCCCTGCATTCTGTCACTTATAAAACACAGGCCTCCCACTTCGATGGGAAAGTGATAGCTCCCAGCCGGGCTCCATTCCAACCCGTTCCCAGAGGTTAAAGGCTAGTTATTAAGGCAGTTTAAGAAATGGACATTCTTCTCGCTCCCCGGATCCTCGGGTGTTCTGCTAACCCCAGTGCAGCAGAGAGGGGCTGAAGGAAGGGCGAGGGGAGCAAGGAAGTAGTCCAGCTTTCTGGGAGGCATCTTGCTCTGGAAGTTCTCCCGCACCCCTGTGTGCTCACCACCTTTCTTTGGAGAAGGCTTCTGTCTGGACAAGGTCGCCAGGGTGCTCAGGGATGCACGCACCGTTGAGGTCTCCCAGTTTGTTTTCCGGTAGGTCCTCTGGTTTTGTGCAGAGCTTTAGGGCACGGGAGATGAACACATCTAAGTCGAACTGGGGACTAGCAACCCCATCGATGGGTGTTGGGTGTCCTGGGGGCGAGACAGAGAGGCGGTGCTCTGGAGCATCAGAGGGAGGACTTGCACGCTCAGGGCCGCTTTGCGTGCTCTTGACCCACTGAGCGATCTCTAGGAAGAGGCTGGCCGGCTCATCCTCACGTGACACCGGGTCTGCTGCTACCGCAGCCATGGTGGGCGTGCTGGCTGCCTGCTTCCAGTGTGACAGGTCCAGGATGAGCTTGGGCTCTGAGTAGTGGTGGGGCTTGTTGTCACGCCACAGCAGCTTATCTAGGTAGGATGGGGACCCCACTTTGTAGTCGCAGGAGCGCCCATAGTCAGCCTCAAAGGCGCGCTCCATCGACGAGTGCGACTGTTCCAGGAAACGCTCGGAGCTGCTTTGCGAGTCTTTACGTGGGTCTACCTGAACATCCTCAGTCAGCGGCGCAGAGCCAGCGCGTGGGTCACGCTGCACCTCACTGGTATCCTGGCACCGGTCAGGCCTCCACTCAAGATCTGACGACAGGCTCACAGGGTACCTGCAAGGGTACAATTGGAGATGCGTTGGTAGACCCAGGCGGGATGGGGAGCCAAATTGCTTTATCCCTGACTGCCAGTGCATGGGGCCTGTAAGACTGCATTTCTAGCAGGCGCCCTATTGCTGCTGATCCTTAGACCGCATTTTGAGGGGCAAGCCCTAATGGGTGCTTCCTAACTATGGATCAGATTTGAGTCGTAGAGGAAGATTAAGATAAGTACCAGGAGCCGGACGGTGGTGGCTCACGCCTTTAATCCCAGCACTCGGGAGGCAGAGGAAGGCGGATCTCTGGGAGTTCGAGGCCAGCCTGGTCTACAAGAGCTAGTGCCAGGACAGGCACCAAAAGCTACAGAGAAACCCTGCCTAGAAAAACCGAAAAAAAAAAAAAAAAAAAAGGTACCAGGTATCCCTTGCTGCCCACTACTGAGGTTCTGGTTCAATAGGTCTAGATGGCCCTGCTTGTGCATATTTGTGAGACTCCCCCAGGGATTCTAAGATGTAGCCAGGGCTGATAACCTCTGCCATGATGGATGTAGACAGGTGCCCTGTAGCACCTTGCGTCCAAGCAGAGCAGATGGCGCCTGCAGAAAGATCACAGACACCATCAGGGGAGGCCAAAGATCCTTGGAATTCTGCCCTCCTACGGCTGCCCTGCAGCCAAGGAAGGTGCAATCAGATAGCCAAGAGCAAATGAAGGGCAGATGGGCAGGCAGGCAGCTGGCTGTCAGCTCTAGCCTGGAACCTTTTCTTATGACAGGTGCTCGGGAAGGGAACACAGACAAGGTGGCAGCTCCTGAACAGCCATGCCCTGAGCCAGAGGCCTGGTGCTCACACAGCACAATTAGACCAGCCAAGGCCAGGCAGCTGCAGCCCGGAGACTATGGGGTACTCTGCCTGTAGCGGGAGAGGCAGGGGAAAGGCTTGAGTGGCCTACCTCCCAGGGATACCATTAATGTAGGCATGGTTCTCAACTCAGCACTGCCCTCTCCCTGAATGGCCTTGAGATTGCGGGGTCCTTTAGGAGAAGAGCTGGGAATGCCAGCATTTTAACGGTACATTCTCTATTGCCATTGCAGCAATAGAGGACTTAGTGTTACTGCCACAGCCTTAAAGGGGAACAATTAGCACACCACAAAGGTGAAGGCCACCGTAGCCGTGCCGTGGACTTGATCATCCTGGTTCCTTGTGCAGGTGTGACGGGGAAGTCTGGGAGCAAGAGTGTCCGGGTTGATACTACCCTGAATTGACAAGCAGTGACCTTAGTGGCCCTGCTACAGTCTTCCCTGCTGCCAATCCAACATTGTGTGCCCTGAATGCTGTGGCATGGACAGTGTGTGTGTGGGGACACGAGTCTAAGAACACAGTCTAGAGCAACCCCAGCATGAGGCTGGCAGAGGAGTCTATAAATTGCTATCTGCTGACAAGAAGAAGCTGGCAAACCTGCCCCAAATAACAGTGCCCTGCCCCCTCTTGGCGCCCCCTCAATTTGAAACCTATCATCTGTCAAATGACTAAAAAAGAGAAATTGCCTCTCTGTCACTTATGTAACAAGCTGTCACATTCCCATGGCAGCAAGGCGCCCGGTTATTCCCCTTGGAACTGATGCAGCTAAGCAAGCACCCTCTCCTCTGCCTTTCCTAAACTGAGCAGACATCAGAGGGTGGTGTCCCAGTGCCTGATGGGAGAAATCCAGGCCAGGCCCTGCACTCATACTACTCCCGCAAGGACGGTTTAAAAATCTGCTCTCTAATACTGACACCTGTCAAGGGTCGGTAAGCCAAGTGAAGCTTAGCAACAAAGCTCTTAATAGTTTGGGGCACTGGTACAGTTTGGAGATGGCCCTGATGGGTTTTCTAGGTAACAGGATGCCAGTGCCTTAACCTCTCGAAGCTGTGGCTTTCTCACGGGCAATAACCGTGGCACTGCCTCCTTCAGGGACACTCGCAGGTGTGAATGATGTGCAAAACGAGAAATGCTTTGTGACAGCGAATTCTGCACTCTTTTCTTGCTTTGCATGCTTTTTGTGGCCTTTCCAAGGGCAAAATCCTGCCTGACAATGGAGGTCAGGGGCAGAGTGGCTGCCTTGCGTACTCTAGGAGAAAAACTCCAGTCTGTTGTTCAGGAAACACTACAGTAGACACACACCGACACCTGCCCAGTGTGCATGCACTGAGTCGTATGTTCAGTGGTCTTAGGGTATCAAGGAAAGCTGGGGGCTTTGGTCTGCAGAGTGGAAGTCCCTGACTCATGGGCAGCACCAAGCTGGCTACTCGCTGGGACTGTCTGGGGACAGGAGGTAGGCAGGAAGCTGAGCTGGGGAAAGGAAATGGAGGTCACGGAGGCAAAAGGGATGTGAGAGGAGATGGGGGCATGGCTCTGGACACCAGCCCTGGACACGCACCTGTCCCAGTTGGAGAGCTGGCTCTGGCTGGCAGCCATCAACACGATGTCATCAATCTCGTCTTCAATGCGGAAGGGGTGTTGTGAGGTGGGCTCATCCTCGGGGCACGAATAAGGGCTCATGTAGGGGTGCTGCAACCCCATCTCCGCTGTCAAGCGGTCCATGGGGTTAAAGGTTAGGATCTTCTCCAGAAAGTCAATGGCTGTAAGGAGCAAAGCCAGGCAGAAAGGTCATGTACCGCTCCTGTCAAGCTGAGAAGAGTTAGCATGGTGGCAGACCCTGGTACTTTTCAACTTTGTGTTTGCAGAAAGTAGTTCTTGGTTTTTGCAGCTGAACTAAAGGGAGGTGCGGACGGGTAAGGTGACATGCTGAAGGTCTCACTGCTGGGGAGGAAGTTGAGGTCACAGTCTCAACACTGGACCACTCTAAACATAGGGGGCTATTCTTGAGACACACGTGCTCACTTCACTGGGGTCCCCCTGGAGACAGCTGGGGCAGCTCGGGGGAGTGGGAATCTAGAGTATTCAAACACTACTTGTTGACTGGGTTGAAGACTTCTGGAGGAGGGGCAGGAGCTCATGGGAGAAAATGCTGAATGTGGAGATGTACAGAGAGGGAGGGGCAGGAGCTCAGGGAAGAAAGCCCTGATGGGAAATGGAGGTGTATATGACAGTTGTGTGTTTGTGTGTGTGCACGTGCCATGGCTCCTGTCTGAGGCCAGAGTTCTTTCTACAATATGTCACCCTTGGAATTCTCACCAAGACAGATGAATTAATATTCAAAATTACTCAGCACTCAGTCGTACCTTCCTGTGCCTGGCAGCCACCAGCCAGTGACTAGATGCAGGGGACTCTGAGGCGGGGGGGGGGGGGCACAGATACCTAGGAAAGGAAGGCTATCTGCCAACCGGTATGGCTGTACTCTCAGCAGTTGACAGCTGTCTGGGATGTGCTGGCTGTTCAGCATCCTGCACCGTGGCTCCTGTGCATCCCCCCTGAGTGGGACTGTGTCCCGGTTCATCTCAAGGCCTGGTTTAGGGACGTGTAGTGCTTCTCACCCCTGTCATTTCACTGGCTCCATTTGGGTTGTGTTCCAGCCCACACAGTGGAAAAGAGACAGAGCTGAGCCTGCGATACTCTTATGGTTCCTCAGGCGGAACTCAAACCTGCCCCTCACTACTGTCCTGGACCTCTTTGCAGGAAACACCAGCAATGCAAACTCAATGACTTCAGAAGGTTACCAGCTTCCCAAGAGGATGCAGTGGTCTTGTATGACCCTGGCTGGAAGACCATTTAAGTACCAGAGACCCTCTGAGCATTCCCTGACTGTAGACCTGGAAGAAATTCCACCTCAGATTGCTCAGGACTGTACAAACCCAGGCATGGGACAGCTCCAGACTGGCAAGTCTTTCCTTTCTGGGCTTCCCCTTAGTCCCATGTGTTACCCATGGCCTTTAGGAAGGTGACATCCGCTGCCATCTGCCATCCTTCTAAAGAAAGGCAGGGAAGCTGGGAGGAGAGATCCCTAGCTCCAGGCTGCTCCCCTGATGGGCGAGATTGTCCTTGTTCCTTTCCATCCAGTGCCCAACAGATCTGTCCCCTCTAACTTACCCCTGGACTTAGCTCTGCTGTCTCTGATCCCTAAACCAGAGTTACCCCTCTGTTTTATGATGATGATTGTGCCCCCTCTACAAATCCCTTCTCGTGGCACCGCATTGGCCTGGATCTTCAAGACTCTCCTGAGTGAGGATGGCTTGTGACTGGGGCCATTCTGGACGAATATGTCTCCCACTTCCAGCCCAACCCCCAGTCTCCACACCTATGGGAGTCTGTACAGATTGCTGGCCTCTGTTGGGTATGATTGCCCAGGGCAGCCTTATACACTTTCTTTACCAAACTAGAGGCAACACTTGGCATCAGGTCCCAGCTCCCTGGCCTTTCACCTGTCGTGCGATGGTCACTCAAGCTGCTGAGCAATGCTGTCACCTAGCTGGAATCTCTTCCCCTCTGGGGGTACAGCCAGGCAGATCCTTTGGCAGAGGGAACAAAGTTGAGGGCCACCACGGTTCCACTGGGCTTTTTGTCCCTCTGCCAGTTCAAGTCCATGATGCCCCATTATCTCAAGACCAGAGGTCACTGGGGTTATCTTTGAAGACAAGAGGCAGACTGGGAAACACAGTGGAAGGTGAAGTCATTAAGGCTTGAAGGGGCACTTGGTCAGCTCCAGGATCAAGTACGGACATAGAGAAGGTGGCTTGTGGAAGCCCATAGCATCTGGGCCCTTCTTCTCCTGATTGACCATGACATTCATTCATTGACTCCTCCACCTCCTCCAGTTCAGCTCCTTGATCTTTTCCAGCACCTGGTGGCTCTCTTTTGTCCCCCAAACCCCTGGACTCGGCAGTCCCTAGGATGTGTTCCTTGACATTCATACTCAACTGGGAAGGGCTTCCTTGTCTTCTGAGGTTAGACTGCCTATGTCCCTTTGAATTCTCGTGCCTAATCCAGTTTCCCAGCTTCAGGGGACTCTCATACATTTGACTGGTTATGACAAGGAGCTTTGTCTTCTGTCGGGTGTTGACTTTGCCTGGAGGCAGAATCCACCCCTCTCAAAGCCACATTGGTGAGGGGCTGCTGGGGGTGGCTGCTTGCAGACAGGAACGGACTGAGCAATGAAGTCAGATCTAGGATTCCTGGAGCTCGGGCACTGGCTCCATTTCCCACCTTTCTCAGGGGGTCGAGGGTCACATGGTAAGTGGCAGCATTCTAAGAGGTGTCTGAGTACCTGAGTGACCTTGTAGAGCAAACCCATCATATCGGCCCAGACCACTTGCCATCACTTCACTCTGTTAACAGAACAATAAACTTCAAAACATTTTTTTTTTCCTCAATAAGAAATACATCTTACTCAAGCTGTTGGGATCTGGGATCCTTCATAAAATCGGCTGAGATTGTATCCCACCTATATGTGAGACCCACTGATAATGTAGCACACATGACCTACCGAGCAACTCTTGCACCATGGGCTTTGCTGAGCTCATGTTCCCGCTCCTGTTAACTGCTACAACCACCCCACTGTGGTTTGGATTGGAACTGTCCCCCAAGGATGGGTGTTGAAGGCTTGGTCCCCAGAGCAGCGATAGTCAGAGGGAGGCCTTTGGGAAAGGAGGGCTCTGACCTTACCCGTGGATCCATCCGTAAGTGCACTCATAACTATAGACTATTAGGAGAGCAAGCGAGGTCTGATTGGAGGAAGTGGGTTCCTGGGGTACGCTCTTCAGGGGTGTGCCCTGTTGGTGGCACTTGCTCATCTGTGTGTGTACCACCTTCCCTTGATCCTGGTTCAAGATGATGACACAGTCAGTCACTGGGAACTGAGCATCCGTGTAGCCCTGAAGCTGAGAATGCACACATTCTCTGTACTCTGTCGAGCCTCCAGGGGAGAGAAAACAGGGAAGCAGACACGAGAGGAGCATGGAAGCTGCCATGTGGCCAGAAAGCACAGGTTGATTGTGTTCTTTATCCAAGTGTTGCCACCTTATTCTTCTTTTGAATTTCAGATATTTTCTGTTTTTCTTTTTAATATTTATATATTTCTTACTGGTTGTGAACCCGTAATCCCCAAACCTAAACACCTAAGTGTTCTAAAATGGGAAACTTGTTGAGCTTGTAGCTAGGAAAAACACCAGTTGCCAAGGGGTGCTTGGTGTCTGAATCTCATGTTCTGCTCTTTGGATGGAGGCCCACACGTCATTGCCCCTGCCTCAAACGGTGAAGCCAGAGCTCAGCCTCTTGGCGTGGTGCCCCGGTGCAGGCTTGGGTACCTACCTTCACTGTTGACATCGGGGAGCAGTTTGCGCAGTGGCCTCTTCACCTCCCAAGTGCTATTGACGAAGGACGGCATCACCTTGAGTAGCTCTTCCTTGTCTTCCTCCCGAACCACAGGGATGGTCTCTAGGATGAGCTGCATCTGTTCCAGCTCATGAGCCCCTGGGGAGGCAAACGCCACACGGGTAAGTTGTTTCCCTGGACAGCTGTGTATGTGGACATTCCAGAGCAGCTCCAGTTGGCTAGAGAGGTAACACCGTGGGGCAGCAGGCAGCTCTTGGCTCAGAGCTGAGGGACTTGGGTTCTAATATGCCCTCTACCACTAAATTAGCCGTGTGGCCATTGCAGAATGCTTGCTGTCTTTGGTAGCTCTGATAAATATAAAAAACAGGGATTTCTTCTGGTTGAACATGGCACATCCCTCCAGGGCTCATGTATTTGAAGGCTCAGACCCCAGTGGGCAGTGTTGTGTTGGGAGATTGTGGGCTTTTCAGATCTAGGGCTTATTTCGCTGACACTGGCCACTAGGGGAAGACTTTGTGGTTTAGAGCCCTGCTTCTGACCTGAGCTCTCTGCTTCTTGTCCACCCCTGAGACGTGATCAGCTGTGCAATAAGCTCCCACTGCCAGTGACTAGGCCACTTCAGCCACCAAGCCTTCCCTGTCGTGACACTAAGTCAGGACAGACCGCTGCTTCCTTGAGGTGTTTCTGCCAAGTGTTTTGTCATTCAGTCATCAGGGAAGTAAGGGGTACAGGCTTGTATTGTATCTACTTCTGTCTGAGGCTTGTCTCTTCCGCTAGCATCTGGCATCTCGTGTGATCTGAGTCAGCTGATGCTGAGGAGATGGGGAGCAGCCAGGCTACAGCTTTGCGCACTCTCTCCTAGGCTGAGGAAGGAACAATGATAAGGCTAGAGAGAGCCTTAAGTTTCCACAGGAGGAGCCCATCCAGGAAAGTCTCAGGGAATAACTGTTGGCTCCGGAAGGCCCTCTGAGCACACTCCTTGTGTGGGCACAGGGCGGAAGGTGGCTTCTGCCAGGTCAGAAGGAGACATGGTTGGGGGGATAGAGACAGGCAGTGACTCACCCATTTGCTCATTCATTCAATAGTTATATACTGAGTGCTGTGGTGGTTTGAATGGGAACGACCTCTGTAGTCCATCCTCTCAAGTTTGAATACTTAGTCACCAGGGAGTGGAACTGTTTTGGAAATGACTAGGAGGTGTGGCCTTGTTGGAGGTGTGTCACTGAGGGGTGGGCTTCGAGGTTCAAAAGCCCACACCAGGCCCAGTGTCTCTCTCCCTGCTGCCTGCAGATCAGGATGTTGGTCATGGACTCACCCTCTGACACTGTAAGCAAGCCACAATTATTTGTTTTCTTTTGTTACATTGCCTTGGTCATGGTGTCTCTTCACAACAATAGGATGATAACTAGACCAGGAGCCTGCTCTATGCCAGGCATCACGCTGAATGTGCAAGTTCTCCCTGCTGTAAGGCGGTTTTTCCTTCCTCTCAGCCTCAAGGCTCTTCTGACTCCTCTCTGCCAGGCTGGACCCTCATACTCATCCCTCCTGGAAAGGCCTCCCCAGCCACTCACTTGCACAGGAGCCCCCCTTTGTCCACTGGCTTCTGCAGAGTCCCAGTCTTCCACAGCTGATGGCTTGGGGAGTATCATACCTTAGTACTTCATCCAGCACTATGCCTATTCAAGGGCCCACAGCTTTGGGAAGTCCCTTAAAGAGAGGTCTTTTCTCCCTGTCCTGAGCTCAAAGAGAGTCAGCTAAGGGACTCTAGGAGGCTCTTGCAGGCTATTCTCTCTAGATGAGCACTTTAATCATTTTCTAGGGGACCAAAAGGTCAGCAATGATCAAGTCAAAGACAGATGCTGGTACTCTCTAACCCACTCCTCTCCTTTGTGACACAGAGACCAGTAACACACAGCCCTGAGCTGTCCTCCTTCTCCTTTGTGAGCCCCTGCTAGGAAGCTACTGTGTCCTACCTGAGGCAGCAAGTGGGGTCTCATGAACTATGCTGTGGAGAAAGGGCAGGAACCTGGGGGTCAGGCAGCCCTGGGGGCCCATCAACTCTTCCATCAACACCTTGGAGAAGTAGGATGACTTCTGACACTTACAATGTCTTGTAAAGAAACCCATCCTGTTGGTACACCAGGAGGTGCCAGCTCAGGCTAATGTATGGTAAGCCCTGGCTTTCACTGCTTCCTAGAGCTGGGGAACATGAATTTCTCAGAGAAGCCAAGGACATAAATCCACGTGGGAAACTGATGCTGTCATCATCCCTGGTGAGCTTTGGGGATAGATGTTACTTGAGGGAGGGACACTGACATTCTGAGTTTATTAAGGAGCCACTGGAAACCGGGAGCAGGGTGTTGCCACTGTGACCTCTCTCCCTTCTCTTCTGACATGTCCTTGGGGTTAGAGACACTCTTACTAGCTGTTGGCTTTCCTACCTCCCTGGTAACGAAGCTCTGGTTGTCACTGTCTGCTTGAGCAGAGCCTTGGTTCTCCAACACTGTAGCCTGAGGGACCGGGGCTGGTTTAGAATCCCGAGAGCCAGCAAGAGCATCGAGCATCATTTTGTGCCAACAGGTGGGAACAGGGGGAGGTTGGAGGGATCTAAGATCAAGGAAACAACCTGAAAAGCAGGTCTTGAGACCTGGTCCAGAGAGGGAGGTAGAAGCTGGCAACCCAGGGACGAGTTAGAAAGAGCAGCGGACAGTTGGCTGCTAACCAGCATGACAGGATGAGGGTAAAATGGGTTCTGCTGGATTAAGAGAGCAGTCAGGCCTACGGTCTGGGTGTACAGAGCATCTATGCCCAATTTCTTCATGTACTCCACTGAGGTGGTGGTATCAGAACACAGCAAAATGGCTAGTTATTGCAGAAGTCCTGTGCTCATAAGGCTAATTTGAGCTTTTATAATATTTTTGTATGAAATCATAATACTATGTCTACAAGAAGTATCATAAAAACCACAGAAGTTATTTCAGCAAATGATTAGCATTTTGCGGGCTCAGGGAGTGTTTTGTACATGGTTTGAACAACACTGGGAAGGAAGCACGGGGCCTTGGTTAGTAACTTACCAGCAAAGAGCATTTTCCCTGTGAGCATCTCAGCTAGGATGCAGCCAGCTGCCCACATGTCGATGGCTTTTGTGTAGTTGTTGGGGGACAGGAGCAGTCGTGGAGAACGGTACCACTTTGTCACCAACCCTTCTGACAGATAACCCTAAAAAGATAAAGTCCTCTATGTTATCAGCCAGAGATCTGCCATCCCTCCCACCCTCTTGGTTTTCCTCCCAGGGAGGATTGGAGCTCCTTCCAGAATCCCTTCTGCCCTTGTTCCTTTTTTTCTTGACCATAGCTGTGGGACCTTATGAGAGGATTCTTCATCGTGGAAGGGAGGGATCCAGGGTATCATTATTTTGGAATGAATGGCTTTCCACACCCCCTGATATAACCAAGTCTGCTCACACTGGTGCAGAGAAAAGTGAAGAGGAGCCATGTTCAAGTTCATTGCTGCCATCAACTACTGTTATAAAACACTGGAATTATATTTATCTGCTAGCTGAATCTGAGAAGTAGCCATAGATTTGAAATTGAGCCAGTGAAATTGGTACTGATGATGGGAATTAACACTGCCCCAACAGGTACCAGGCAGGTCCCTGATGAGAACAGGAAAGATCTTAAAGATACAGGCAAATGATAACACCCACCAAAACTGCCCCGAGTCACAGAGCAGCCAGGGCTTCTGTAGGACCAGGAGAGCCTGGGGATTCTACAGAGCTTAAGCAATGATTCTCAACCTTCCTAATGCTGTGGCCCTTTAATACAGTCCCTCAGGTTGTGGTGACCTCTAACCATAAGATTATTTTCATTGCCACTTCATAACCATCATTGTGCTACTGTTATGAATTGCAATATAAATATTTTTGAGATACAGGTTTGCCCAAGGGTGTCATGACCCACACACATTGAGGATTAGATATTTTGGCTGATTTGGGTCACTGTTTATGATTTGTAGTCTGGGTTCAGTCCTAGTTGCACACGGTGACAATATTTGATGTACAGACAGGGAAATACATTTAGGCAACATAGAACTAGTCTTCTCTGTAATTCAGAAACTGGGCTGGACAGTGTAGCCAGATTGTCTGTGTGGATTTCCTGGAATGGTTTATCACTGAATGAAAAGCACAGACTCATTTGTAGGTAAACGTTAGGACTAAGGGGACCATAGGAAATTCTGGGATTGGTCTTGCTATTTGCTGTGGCTCCCAGTTTGGCATCCAAATTTTTCTTTGTTCAGATATAAAGAGTATCACAGACTCAGGTTAAACCAGATGAAAAAATGAGGAAGCCCAGGTACCCAGGAGCTTTTGATGCATGAATCTGACACCTCTTCACTGGCAGAGCAAAGATGGAAGAGTAGGCCCAAGGCTGGAAGAATAAAGGGAGGGCTGAGGGGAGATGCTTGTGATATTGTCATGTGTAGATTTGGGGGTTTGCTCCTGGCTCCTACTTCCCTCCCCAAGTCAGGCCCTGGCAACTAGAATCCTTCACACCCAGGGCAGCTGATGGCAGGTCTAATTTTCTTGCATCTTTCTGTCTCGGAGTTGGTTATAAAGACATTCTCGGCTCTATCCTTGTCCAATACCGACCATAAAGGCACCTCTCATTTTTGGAAGTTCTTGTTCTACAAACCAGAAATAAACGGGCTACAAAGAGATCAGGAAGAACCTAGGTGCCCTGCTCACTCTGAGAGTTTTGTCTGACCTATTTCAATATTTTAATTTTTTTTGTCCCAGTCACCTTTCTATACAATTGCATACATTTCAGTCGGGCTTGGTCAGGGAAGTCTCCATGAAGATGGACGGGGCAGGCTTTCCTTGAAGGTGGTGTGTCCAGAGAAAGCCTGGATGTCCCACACCTTTGCACCGTATTTCACCTTATTGCAGCCCCTCATCTGTGTTCTTTGAACTTCAACCTGTGGATGTGTGTCCTTGCGTTCTGTACCAAATGAGCCGAATCCAGGGAGAGGTCATGGAAGCCTAGCTGCTGGGTCAAAACTTCCAGAGACAGGGACTTGGTACTGCTGTCTAAAGTTGGGACTCTGGTGGCACTGGGACTTCCCAGTAGGATCTGATGCTATCTCCAGCTAGACAGCATCCAGGTTCAACTGACTTTAAGGACATTGTGGGTTTTTTTTTTTCTTTTTGGAGACAGGGTTTCTCTGTAGCTTTGGAGCCTGTCCTGGAACTAGCTCTTGTAGACCAGGCTGGCCTTGAACTCATAGATTTGCCTGCCTCTGCCTCCCGAGTGCTGGGATTAAAGACATGCACCACTGCCTGGCTGACTTTGAGGACATTGTACTGGCTAGTTTAATGTCAGCCTGATAGGCTAGAATCAGGAAAGATAGGAACCCCAACTGAGGAAATACCTCTATAAGATTGGGCTGCGGGGCAAGCCTGTAGAGAATTTTCCTAATTAGTGATTGATGTGGGAGGGCATGGTGGGCGGTGCCATCCCTGGGCTGGAGGTCCTGGGTTCTAAAAGAAAAAGGCAGGCTGAGCAAGCCACGGAAGCAAGTCAGTAAGCAGCACCCTCCGTAGCCTCTGCATCAGCTCCTGCCTCCAGGTTCCTGCTGTTTGAGTTCTTTTCCTGACAGGAACCGTGATGTGGAAGGTATAAACCCTTTCCTCCCCACGTTGCTTTTGGCCATGGCGTTTCATCACAGCAATGGAAACCCTGAGTAGGATAGACATCTAGCTGGTGGTCCTTGGAGAACTAGTTACTCGCTGGCTCCCTAATCACATGTCTTGGAGTCCCAGAGGTGATCTCTTGGGGATAGCTAGGAAAGGGAAACGAGTGAAACTTCATTTCCCCTTCTGACCTCAGGATGTCCTTTAGATGGCTAAAAGATGCCCATCTTTGGCCTCCATGCCTGACTTGCAGAGCCAGAAGCTGCTTCTCACTCTCCTCATATCCGCTGGCTGGATGTTCTCAGACATGTGGTCCTACCTGGATAAAACACCTGAGACAGTGCCATCTCTGAGCTCCTCGGTCTGTCACCCCACCCATCCCCAAGACCATCAGGTGACTCTCATGGGGAACAGCTCTGGTTTGTTCCACAAATGCTCCTTCCTTGCCCAGTCTCTGTGTATCTCTCTGGCAGCATCACTAAAGACTCTGAAGAACTGGCAAAAGGGATGAGCACCACCCTTGGGCGGTCTGAACCCCGTCTAACGAGAAGGTTCTGTGGGACTCATTGGCTCTTCTTTCAGAACACACTCAACCTCATGCTCACTTCCACTTCCTACTTTCCAAGATGGGAGGGGAGGCTCTCTAGGGGTGACAGCGCTCATGGTTTGCCTCATTTTAAAAAGGAAGAGTGAGTATAATTATAGTAGTTTCACTTTTAAAAAGTCAGGTTGATTGAGATGTAATTTTTATAGAGGATAATTTGCCCTTTCCGTGTGTGGTTCTATGAGGTGCCCTTTCCCCTAACTTTTATTTTATAGGTTTATAGGTATGGGTGTTTTGCCTACATGTATGTAGGAGCTCCACATATGTGCAGTGTCCTGAGGGACCAGAAGAGGACATAGGATCCTCCTGGACTGTTACAAAGAGTTAGAAAGGGTTGCAAGCCACCGTGTAGGTACTGGGAATTGAACCTGGATCCTCTGGAAGGATAGCCAGTGATCTGAACCACTGACCCATCTCTTTAGTCCCCTTCTGTGAGTTGTGTCAAGGGAGCCTCTACTTTTCTAGTCTTGGTATTTCATAGCTCAGTTATCCCCAACAATTCCATCACATCTCCTTTTGGTCATTTCTAGCCCCAAGCATTGGCAACCATTGTTTTCTGTTCCCCTGAATTTTTGTATTTTTCAACTTTATTTGTTTGTTGACAAAGTCTTACCATTGAAGCCTTCTATGAAGGCTGGCCTTGAACCCCTGTTCTTATTTTTTTATTTATATGTGCACAACTTTTTGCCTGCATGTATATTTATGTGCATAAATATAAATATATTTATGAGTAAAAGCCTGTTGCCCTTGAAAACTAGAAGAAGGCACAAACCCCCCAAGAACTGGAGTTCCAGACAGTTGTGAGCCACCGGTTGGGAACCGAATCCACATTCTCTTAACCTACTCAACCGCCCCAGCCCCAGCCTCCAACTCTTGAATCTGCGGCCTCTGCCTTCCGAGTGCTGATATCACAAGCATGCTTCATGCACCAGCTGTCTCCTGGACTTACTTCAAACATGACACCATAGAAGTGAAACCAGTTTGTGGCCTTTTGAGTCTGACTCTCTGCACTTAGAACAGGACAGACACCTTGCCGTGTGTACAGTAGCTTCCTGTAATTCTATAAATCACAGGGATAAGCCAAAGCGTTCGGAGCGCTTCACTTCTGTGTGGCTCGGTTACAGAGCAAGAATGGCTTGGTTCTCTTTCCTAGCCAGAGGGTGGGACTGACAGAGGTGGCTTGAGAGTTGTCACCAAGAAGTCGATAGGCAGGCTCGGACTGAATGTTCTGGAAGTAATCCACCTTTCTGTAGAGCCTAGGGCTGGAGAAAACGGAGGACATAGAACTTCCTTCAGAAACACCTCCTCCCTTACACGGCAAGACTGCTCACAGGCCACAATTTTGAACTAGATTGTGATACAAGCTAAGACAGTTCTTTACTTTTCAAGGAAAACAACAACCCACTGGATTAGTGATAACCTCACTACAGTTATTTCCTTATGGATGCTGGTCCTCCAAGGTCTTTACAAGAAAAGATAAATAGGGGTGCACTGAGAAGCTAGAGGACACGGAGGATTTGGGAAGTCAGTGTGTATCCTAAGTTCTGTACCAAGAGAAGGCCTGGAACAAATAGGGACTCCACTCCTGGGTCTAGGGGCTGAACACTGGGGCCTGGCTGGACAAACCCTAGTGACGTGATTGGAGGAAGCCTAGTGACGTGATTGGAGGGTGGAGTAGTTCGTGACATCATACTGATGCTTTGAATCCAAAAGAGGAGTGATGGTTGAGTAGGTTGGAGTGACATTCAGAATTTTCTAGGAAAAGAAAACCTACAACTATCTAGGCACGGGGCTTGGTTTGTCAGCAGGAGGGCTCATAAATCAGTGAGAGGGAGGCCCTCCACTGGCCTCTCTGTGCTGCCTGTGGCTCCATCAGTATGAAGCCTGTCATCAGGGCTCAGAGTTGTCTTCTTGGGTGCAGGGGATGCGCACTGAGAGGCAGCGCATGCAGAGAGCACAATTCTGCAGGCAGGGGTCACAGGCAGGGATCTCCATAAGACTGTGAAGCATTGCTGCTCCGAGAAGATTAGCAGCCCCCACGCTCAGGCAGTTCTCCCTGACCCCCTCGCGGTATACAGAGGGCAGGGCTGGTGATGCTTCAGATGGTCTCACCTGCTGCTCTCCCTTCCTTTGGTGGCCAAGAAGGACTCCAGAGGCACAATGGGGGAGCAGGGATGGTAGCTGGATACAGTCTGTCCTTCTGCAGCTGTTCCCACCAGGCTATTTTGCTGCCTTTTTGTATAGAATCCATAGAAGGTTTTGCTTTCAATGGCTTCAAAGTGTTTGGGAAGTGATCTAGCAGCAGCTGCCCTGCACAGAGTGTAATTGTGGCCCCAGTTGACAGAAGGTATAATTAAAGCTCTGAGTGTTCCCTTCCCACGGGGAGCAGGGGGCAGCCCTCCCTGCTGCCTGTGTAGGGACCCAGAATAGTTTAGATCCATATTACTCTAGCAGCAGGGGCTGTCACTACCCCAGCAAGCTACACTGGGCAGGTGGGTACCAGGTCTGCCTGCCTGCTCACCCCTCCATGTCTCCCCTGCTCTAGCCTACCAAACCCTTTAATGGCTAGGTGGCCACTAATTCCTTACAGGTGTGAGTGAGTAGGATCCCTTCTCCAGGAATAAAACCTCAGTCACCTCCACTGTGTGGGCATGTTGGCAGGAGGGGTTGTTTCTCCTCCTGAGTGGATGTTTAATGTGGCCACCACTCCCAGGCCAGGATGTAAGGGGTTCAAATGGCTTCTCTTCCTGAGAAGTTTCCAGAATGCCTTCTGGGAACCCAACATGGGCCATTTCCCAGGGGAGATATATAGAGTATCATGTGGTGAGAATGATGAAATATTAATATGAAAAGGATGACCAGGAAATCACCATGGTTACTATGGAGATGGGACATATGCTGTGTCCAGCCTCAAGTCAGTGTTTTATGGAATCCTTCCCCAGCCTCTGTGTGTGTGTGTGTGTGTGTGTGTGTGTAGGCAACGGTTGATGTCAGGTGTCTTCCTCTCTTGATTTTCATTTTGTTTTGTGAGACAGGTTTCTCAGTGAACCCAAAACTCACCAAGTGTGCTAGGCCAGCTGGCCACGAGACCCTTAAAGCACAGGACTGACTTAGAGATGCATGCTGCTATACCGGGCTTCTTGACATGAGTGCTGGGCATCCGAACTCAGGTCTTCATACATGTCTAGCAGGCACTTTATCCACAGAGTCATCTCCCCAGCCACTCCTACCCCAGCCTTGGTTGTAACTCTTCTTGGAAGTGGAATAGCCTACCCAGGCTCTACCTGGTTGGTATCTATACACAGGGACTGCCCTGGAGACACGTGCCATCCAGGGGAGAGGTACAGGCAACAGTTAAACTGTACTTCAGGAGTGAAGGAGGCCAGAGAATGCCCTGAACACACTTCCTTCAGGGGGGGGGGCGGGCATACACATGTTCCCGGGAGATCTAGGAGGAGAAACTAGGTCAAACCCCAAGAGAAGTGTCACTTTCAGCCTCAGGGTTGGGGGTGGTGGCAATGGACTGTGGCGGATATGGATGTGGAGGAAATGTGATCCTTGCAGGGCTTGGGTTCACAGGAGCCATCCTTGTGGACGGGCTGGGGAAATCAGAAGCCTGGCACAAAGGCAGAACAAGATGGGCACATGTAGTCTACAGGACACAGAGGGGTGGCATGAGGGCCACACTCAGACACTTAAGGCTGCCATCTGAGGAGCTGCTTGTCTCTGAGGTGCACAGAGGGGCTGGAGCTGAGCGTGACATCTGTGCTCTGGTAACACTCGCTAATGGCGATCCAGTTCCGTCAACTCGTGTCCTAACTGCTCTATATGGATCAACTCTCTCTGTGCTCACAATGCCATTTGAGGGTCAGGGCTCTCCTAACAGTCATCTCAGGAAGGACACAGGACCAGAAAGGACAAGCCACGCGGGTTGCGCGTGGCAGAGCTAAGATTTAGCCCTGGCTTGTAATCTGCAGAGGAGCTCCATTGCCCCTTCCATAAAAGACTGCAATGACAGTTCATGTGGGCACTGGGCTCTCAGGACAGGTACAGAATCCAAACACAGAACAGACAGCTTCAAGAAGGCGTGCACCAATACTGTGCCTTTAGTGAATGTCCTGAAGCAAGGCTCCTCAGACTCTGGGGTACACCAAATCACCTGGAGACCTTGATTGATTAAATGCAGATTCTATTTCTCAACTCTACAAGCTGATCCTGACGTCACCTGCCTCGGGGGGTGGGAGCCCTCTCTTGGGCTAGCAACTCTCTTAATACTTTGTCTTTAAAACAACAAAGTGTAACTTTGGGGTATCAGTTCTCTCCGACCATGTAGGTTCCAGAGATTGAACTCGGATAACCAGACTAGACAGCGAGCAGCTAGACTCACTGATAGATCTTGCTTCTGCCTCTCCTCGCCTCTGCTTCCTTTAAATGTATTTTTTAAATTTGTAGACAATTTCATATATATATATATTTATATTATTTTGTTCATTTTACTCCCTATTTCCCTCTCTCACCCCCTCTTCCTCTTCTTCCAAGTCTCCTCCCTTCATGTCTTCTTTTTAATGGCCCGCTGAGTTTAATCAGGGATGCTTGCATGAGCAAGCGTTGAGTTATTTATTGGAGCATAGACAATTTATTAACAGCCATATCACTAAAGAAAATGTCTCCCCTCTCTCAGCACCTTAACCAAAAGCGCGAGCCCCGCCCCCATATTTGCGAAAGGATGTTGATAGGCCCTATCTCGTGCAGATCTCGTTGTCTAGGTAACCCTGGCTGCAGTGAGTGAGTTTACGTGTGCCATGGTCAGGCCATATGCAGAAGACAGCATTTCACGGCACCCCTCCCCGCCCTCTGGCTCTTACATTCTCTGTGCCCCCTTCTTTCGAAGTGCCCTCTGGCACTGGAAGAAGTGGGACAGAAGCGTCATTTAGGCTGAGCACTTTCGTCGATCTCTCACCCTGAGCTGACTAGGAACCGATGACTAGCTTTGCTAACAGGCTAGGGGCACTTCTGCAACGCAGCAGCAGACGGACCCATTTCAGAGGTTAAGTCTTTGCTGTGGGTCCTCATCCAAAGAAGAGCAGCAGGCTCCCAGCACCCCTGCTTAGGCAGAAACCTGTGGCTTCCTTGTCCATAGCCCTTCTCGTTCTAAAGGTATGACTCGTGTTTGTGCTGGCATGACGTCATCTGAAGCATGCTAGAACCCTTCTGAACTAACAGCACACGCACATTCCTGGGCAGGAATAGATCTGCACAGATCTGAGCCAGTATGCTAGAGAGATACTCACATCGGGTTTACTTGCTGCACTACTCACGATAGCCAGGACGCCAGCCTAGATGGAACCAGCCTAGATGGCCATCAGCAGGGAAACTAATAAAGACAATGCGATAGCCTCGGCCATAAAGAAGAATAAAATTAGGGCTGGAGAGACGGATCGGATAGTGAAGCGCTTAACGCGTGTGAGCATGAGGACATAACACCAGGACACAAGTTTAATTCCCAGAACCAACATGAAAACTGCAGCCACACAGCTGTATCCCCAGCACTGGGGAGCCTGGAGACAGATGGATCCTCGGGGCTCAGGCCAGACAACCCAGCCTGCATGGTGACCTCCAGACCAGTGAGAGACCCTGTCTCAAAAGCAAAAAAACCAGAAAACAGAGTGGGTGGTGCTTACAGAACAACACTGTTCTCTGGTTTCTCCTGGTGTAGCTCTCTTTATCTCGTGTATACACACATTCACACACACACACACACACACACACACACACACACACACACACACACTCACACGTATAGCACAAAAGCAACCATTTGAGGAGAGGTGGAAGCCCAACGAGGCAGAGGAGAGAGATGGGGGGCAGTGGGGGCTACCGTCTTGACAAGGAAAGCATCGCAGCTAGAGCGGGTTGGTCTGCGCTGGTGGGGGATGCACTGTGGTGGCATCTCATGTGGCAGCCATTAGAGATCAGAGCTGGACTGGACGCAGTGTCCTTTGCTGGCATTCTTTGTCTCTTGAGACAGGATCTCTTCCAGAACCTGGAGCTGGGTTAGTAGCCAGCTGGCCCCTGAGACCCTCCTCTCTGCCCCCACAGGGAGTGGAGGATGTCCTGAGTGAATGTGTGGTGTTGAGATGGGCATGGCTGTGGCAAGGGCCCTAGCCTCGGTCCCGTGGGAAATGGCAAAGCCTGCCACCATACTTTGGGTGAGGCCCAGAGGGGTCATGGAGCCTTCTGGTTCATGTGAATGTTAACAATGTATGCAGAAAATGTGTCTGCCATAGCCCCCCATCCCCGCAGATGTGTATGGCTTGAAGGCTGCCCACCTACAGAGATTGCTCCCACTGTGGTTAGCTAAACCTGTATCCTTGATCCAGCTGCTGGAGCCTCCCAGGTTCTCTCTGCATTAGTCAACAGCTCCCCTGCCCTTTCTCTTCCTTTCTGGAGGGAGGGTCTTGCCATGTAGCCCAGGCTGGCCTGCGAGTGGATATTGTACTTACACACTCTCCAGCTGAGCCTGCTTCAACAGCAGTCTCTTAGGAGAGGGCGCCTGCTGGACCACAGCGATGAGTTTTTAATGAGCCAGGCTTCCAGAAAATGTCTCTCTTTAGGAAGAGCCAGAAACTGCCAGGCCATAAATAAATAATGTTGGTCTCACTGACTTTTAAGCGCAAATCTGTGGAGCAGGGACTCTCAAGCCTGCTGCAGGTTAAAAGTACCTGGGGAATTAAGAAAAGAAAGTCCTGCTTTCCAGGCCCCCTGCCACATCAACGACATCAGAGTCCCTGGGGTGAGATCCAGGCATCAATAATTGTTAAGTGTCCCCTGTGGACTCCAGCGTGCAGTCATATTTGAGAAGCGGGGTCTCTCTGAGAGATCTTGAGTTCACTGGCGTTGGGAAGGTAAGCAGCAATTTCATAGTCCCTAATTAGCGCCGTTTGCTATTTCTAGCTCCGCTCAGGATGAACCAAGTCCCTGAACAGCGAGACAGCTTTTCCACACAGCTGATCCTGGGGAGACCACAATCTAGAAAATAACTCATCAAACGGCAGCGAGGATTGAGAACTTCGGGTGCGCCAGGCACGGTGCCCAGTGTTGCTTTCTTATTGGTGTATTTCATTATCAAAGTGGCCCAAGGGAGTCTAGGGAGCTGAATGGTGTGGCCAAGGTCAAACTCAGCAATGATTTGCAGAGTGGAGACATGATGCCGGCAGGGAACAAAACAGAGTCCGTGTAATAGGAGTGTGCATTTTAGTAGGAAAGGCAGCTGAGCGGTCACATGTATAACATGTTCACGGAGAGAAGTATGGGAAGGAAAACCAGAACCAAACACGGGAAGGACATGGGGCGAGTGGTCTGGGGCAGCAGCTAGCACAAGGGTGCATCTGAGTACAGATCGGGTTATCATGGGGTCACCTGGGAGAACGTCAGAGACCCTGACCTCTGAGCGGAAGTCTCACCTTTCTGTCGTCTTCTCCTAACCCAAAGGAGGCAGCAAGCTTGCTTTGCCCCCTCCCGCCTGCCAGTCTTCTGCTCAGGCCCCTCACTGACACGCAGTAATTAGGTTCTGGGAACATCTGGGGGGAGGAGGGAAGTCTCGCTGACTGAGCAATTGCTAGGCACCGAAAGGAGTTGACAGCAGCAGTTGACAGCTCATTTCCTGAGGATCCCCAGCACTCAAGAGGCTGAGGCAGGAGGATGATGAGTTTGAGGCTTGTTTAGGCTACATAAGTGCAATTTATAGCAGCCTGATCCCTCAGCTGTCAGTTTTAACAGTAGGGGGAAAGCAGGTAGGGAGCCCTAAGGGTAGATTTTAGCTGTTTCAGCTCAGCTTCTCCAGAACGCCATCTACAGGGTGGTTGCTCACTTAGCCTTCGAGTGATGAAGCACAGACGGTAAGCTAAAGGAATGGTGGTTATGCCCCAGATTGCCTGTTTGAAATTCTTGCTAAATGATAGTCCCAAACCAAAGTTAATGCCAGGAATCGATCACCAGTTAAAAGGGAGCTGTTCAGAAGCCAAACCCCACAGGACACAGGCAGTGCTTCTGTTCAAGTGAGGGCCCTGCGATCTCGGCACTGCGGAGTGCTGTAGACTCCCATGTCGCTGGACTGCGGCACTACAATGTGCCAGCTGGGTCCTCTAGGCTGCTGACCTGTCTTCGGTCAGCCCTGCTGCCAGACTCTGAATTTTACCAAACACCATCACCCCCAACTCAGAAAGACAGAAACTATCATTCCCAAAGCACTTTTGAGCAGCTAGAGCAATAACGAGGACACATTGGCGGGTGCTGACCGTGGGCTGGCCACCGCTCTCAGCTCTCCCTGCTCTCTCTTGTCTCTCCATCGCTGCTGCCCTTGCTCCGCAGAGGAGGCAGCTGAGGTCACAGTAGCAACATCACAAGTCTCTCATTAACTGTAGTGCTGGAGGCTAGGGCAGAAAACAGAAGGATTCCCAGAGCTCCCTGACCAGCTAGTGTAGCCAATCCATGAGCCCCAGATTCAGAGTCCCTGTCTCAAAAAATAAGGTGGAGCGAGATAGGAGACACTTGGTGTTAATGTACATGTATGTATGCTTGCTTGCATGCTTGCACACACACATGCATGCCCTAATCATCACCATCGTAAACAAACATGCCTCCCCAAACCCAGCCTTGTTTCGGGATATTTGTTTACACTGTGTGAAGAGGTGTCACTGTGATTGGTTTAATAAAAAGGTGAACAGCCAATAGCTAGGCAGGAGAGGTTAGTTGGGACTTCCGGAAAGAGGAACTCGGGGATAAATCTAGCTGCAAAAGAGATGCCAGCGAGACACAGAGGGAAGTATATATGGGATGGAGGAGAGGCAGAGGGCCTCGTGGCAGAACATAGATTAGTAGAAGCAGGTCAATTAAAGTTATAAAAGCTAGGTGGCAACAAGCCAAAGCTAAAAGTCATAACTCATAATTAATAATAGGTCTATGTGTCATTATTTGGGAGCTGGCTGTCCAAAGAAAGTCTAAGAGAAAGGGCCAGGTGGGACCAGGTTTGGGAATCTTTTAAAAATACCAAATTGTGAATATAAAATTAGGTATGAAAATGAATGTTTATTTTGAATCAAAGAAGTAATGGCAACAAATTACAAAAAAGTTGGCAGATACCGCAAATATCACAGAATTCATGAAAATCACATTTCCACTAATTAGCCGCTTGCTTGGCAAATGGCAGGTAGCAAATGTGTGCACATAATTTTTAATTATCTTTTCTATGGGAATTTTGTAATATAATTTCCCACAGAAAGAATTTAAAGCAGCACTTGGAAGATAATTGAAAAAGATAATATGGTCTCTTCCTCCAGAATGGATGAGACTACAGTATGGTTGCGATTGAAGACATCTCTCAAGTTCAAAACTAGATACTGGTAGATTTTAGACATGTGCAGGACGATTATCAAATATGGGGTAAATATGAAATATCCTTTTGCCTAAGAATTGTAAGATTTGGGGGCATTTTGGAGACTACTGACACCCACTTGTGGTCCCATGCTCTGAGTCACTGGGTTGGCCTTGTTCCTTTGTTTAATGACCTCCGTGAGTTGATTCAGTGTGTCACAGAGTGTTTGAGGAGGAACTTAATTGGTTAAGTGTTGGCAGTAACTGTAGAGAGAGAGAGGTAACAGAAATCCGTGTAAACACATCCCACTAACTCAGCTAAATGGATTCCTAACTCTGCCTCGCCTTGGGCTCCAGCAAATGCCTGGCTTCGGGAATTCCTTCCAGTGTGGAAGGTAACTGTGTGTGGCCACAAGGTTAGCTTTCACAAACTCCATGGTGAGGAAAAGGGCGAGAGGAGTGGGCAGGGAGGATAGGGAAGCTCCTGTGAGAATTTTTAAGCTAGGAAGGAATGTGAAGATGCATTCTAGAACTTTGAAGTCAGCCACAGGTTCCAGGGGCTTACATGTGGAGACAAATTATCTAGAGGTCTGATCACCTTGGAGAGTTTCCTCAGAGACTGAGGGGTGGGGGTGACTTCAGAGAAGCTGTCATAATTTTGAAAGGGAATTCCTCCCTCCTCACACCAGAAGGTTGGAGAGATTTTGGACACCAGAACATTCTCCCTGGTTACCCACCTTCCTTCTTGGTCCCTCTAGATTCCTTTATCAAGAGCCTAAACCCTGGCATCACTTTCAGAGAACAATGAGAATCACATTCTGCCCCCCTCCCCCCACACCAGAACAGGCAGAGTTCACTCTGCACCTTGCTCCTCCACCAGATGCAATGCGTCTGCAAGGACTTGGCTCCTCAAAAGAAGCCAGAACCAGGGAGCCAAAGACATGGAGCTGTGCTGGTCATTTGGGGGGTGGTTACAGGAGAGGATTCGTGTTTATGAGGCTCCTGCACTCTGATCCTGACTCCTGGCACTGTGATGGTTCCAAAGGAGAATGGCAATCACGGTTTCATGGTTAACCAACAGCACGGCCAAAGAGTTGGGCAGCCCAACTGTAATAGACACAGCTGGTGAGGAGGGTTGTCACTTACTCATTTTTACCCTCCACCTTTCTTTTCCTTTGGAGCCAAGGTCTGTCCCTGAACTGACTCAGTCAGGCTAGCTAGTCGGATGCCCCAGCATTTTTGTCTCTGCCTCTCTGGTGCCAAGACGGTAATAGTGTGCCACCATGTTTGGCTTTTTGCACGGGGGCCAGACATCCAAACTCAGGACTTTATGAATGTGGGTTCATCAGGAACTTCATTAAACCAATTTCTCAACGCCCTGATTGAAAAAAAGTCAAAATTCCTTGCAAATCCTCGTGAATGCCCCTGCTTTTGCTGGAGGCCTGACTCTCGGTTTACTGTGTAAAAGTTTTCAGCATGATTATTTTTCCCCCCTGGCAGGACTTGGCTCCCATCTCAATAGTGCATTGGCTATTCCCCTGCCAGATAGAAGGGTCCTCGGATGCTGCAAATCTGTGTTGAGAACACCGGCTTTGGCTCTGGGTTCAAATCCTGTGCCAGCAACTCATTTTCTGGTGACTGACAGCAATGCTCTTAGTCTCTGGCCTGGGTCCGTCATGGGCACAGCAGACTGTAGTTCCTGTGTTGCTGGCTGCCATCAGGACTAGCGGGAAACAGATAGAAGCCCCCAGCCACTTCGGACTCCTTTCTCAGGTCTATTTTGATGGGTTCCTCTATTTTGCTTGTTATGTTGTATTCAAGCTTCTTGACCAGTCTCAACTACTGACCCTCTCTTCTCTCCTCTCCCCAGAGGTCACCCACCACCTTTGCTCTTTGCACATTGTAATTGCCCCTGCCTGGAAGGCAGCTCCCTCTCTGTGCTTATCTAAGTCCTTAGAACCCATAAAGGTCACTTCAAGGGCCAGGTCCTCAGGGAGCTCATCACATAGGGGAAAATGGAATATCTACTGTGTATGTGTGATGTTGACACTCCCACAAGCTCTCTGCCCACTTTGTCTGCTAGGACTGTAGTCTAGACTTTGTCTTAGGAGATCACCTGCCCTGCATCGGACGGAGCAACAGACAATGGAAAGCGTGGCTGCTTGTCTTCAGTCTAAGCCCACTATGAAGTGTTTAACGTAGGGCTGTGTTGGGTGGAGAAGGCACAGGGTGAAAGAGCTGGCTCTGTTAGGAGAATGCCATCTAGAGGTGCACCAGAGGGCTCTCGGTGGGACACTGAGGGCCCAGAATCCCAGCGAGGGGGGGGGCTTGTGACGTGAGGGAGGGGGGCACGTTTGGCTCATGAAAGGGGTCACCAAAGATGCCAAGGACCCTGGGTAGTCTGAGGATGCTGAGTACCTGGGGTGGATGGTGAAGAAGTAAAAGTTTAACACTTGCTTGGTGTGAGGGGTTCCTCGGAAAATGTGAGTCCTGAACACCAAACACACACTGCTTAGAGGTGGGAAGCCGTGTCCTTGCCATAACCCAGGGGCCTCACACAGACCCAGCACGCCAAGTACTATGCTTGAAAATGTCTGGAGGGAAGAGGTTTGTACTTCAGGACAGAAGCCCCGGAGTCAATTTCAGATCACCATTCTCGAGGTCTCTAAGACTGGGAAAGTCTCAGCCATTTGAGGCCTCATTTCTCTCCTCTGTAAAATGGGCCTAATAACACGGGCCCTTCCTGTACTATTGGGAACCAGATGGAAAAACAGGGTAAGGGACATTTGCATGTACTGGGGGCCATGACCATCACAGCACAAATTCTCAACTGGCTTCTTTAAATGCACTGAACATAACTATTTTCTGAAGGGGCAAGATTTGGAACATTGGCTAAAATCTAGATCTTAGTGCAGCTCTGGGAAACACTGTGGAGGAGCACGGGAGAAGGGCCCATAGTCTCTCTCTTCTTGGCCTGGGAGCTGGGCCTGGCAACTCATCTGCTCCTCTGCTCTCTGTCTCCTTACCTGTCAGACAATCTGCTGCCATTTTTCTCTGCTCAGAGTGTCTCTGCTGGTCCCCATTGCTAGATGTGACAAGTGGATAATAAATGTGTGTGTAAGCAGGGCACACTGGATGTAGACTGTGCTGTGCTCTGTTTAGGGCCTTTAAAAAAAAAAAGAAGTGTGTGTGTGTGAGAGAGAGAGAGAGAGAGAGAGAAACTTTTTTCTTGCATTCTGTGTAATGACTTACAGGTGTCGGAAGGCCAGAGGACAGCTTTGAAAAGTCAATTCTTCCTACTATGTGGGACCCTAACAAACTCGGTTTGTTAAGTCTGACAACAAATCACCTCTATGTTGTCACCCTGTGCAGAGTATTTTAACCTTTTCCTGCCTGGAGCTCCTGTCTCTACTCAGGAATATAAAACTTGGACTCCAGCCACCCCTTCAAATAGTTCCTCTCCCGGGGAACCCCATAGGAGGACACTTGGTCAAGCAGGGATGGGCAGAAGCAGGTATTTTTGTCCCAAGTTCCTGAGGCCCAGCTTCTAGCTTATTTTCCTCCTTCAGTTTTCTTTCACATGTCCCTTGGTCTTTCCCATCCAAAGTAAGATCTTGGAGGAGCTCTGGCTTACTGCCTACCCCCTCCAGGCATGGGACAGAGCACTCTGTTTAGCGCTGTAATCCTATATGGTTGATGCTGTTTGCCTTTGATAGGTTAGGAGAGGCAAGCCAAAGAAGGTTCACAGTCCCTCCAACTGCATGGAGTTCCTAAGGAATGGAACTGGGGCATATATCCTCTCAGATGCTTCGGCATTAAACTTCCAGGCTCCTCCCCAGCAAAACCCAAGGAAATCCTCTCTTGTGTACAAGGTCTTATATACATCACCAGGCCAAGGGCAGAGGGGGTCACAAGGGATGAGTGTGGCCCTGCAGGGATGTTCAGGTGAAATACTCACCATCTAGATTATAAAAGACAAGGGCTGTGATTCCTACAGCAAGGACAAAAAGGTTTCTTGAAAAATACAGCCCCGCCTACTGGTAAATACCCAAGGGATCTTTCCCTTTCATAGCAAAAGAAAAAGTTACATTGTAAGTCCAAAATGTCAATGGCTGGCACTAGCCCCTCCCCTTTCTTGAAGTCTAGAGTAGGTTTTGGGAGTAGGTGTGTGTGTGGGGGGGGGTAGAAATGAGAGAGGGGAGAGCAAGGTATGTATGCAGGCACTAAGGTGGAGTGTTGGAAGATATGTCCCATCTGGAGAATGCATGTTTCAGGGAAGTTTGTCTCCATCTGCATGCTCTCTGGGCACATGGAGACCTGACCTCATTGGGCCTTGTTCTATGGTTCCACAGCCCAGAATCTACAATCTCCACTGAACCTTGCTCCCGACTCTTCCAGACACCCAAGGTTCCTAAGGACCCTATACATGCACACTGGGACTTCAGGGAAGTCTTACTTCCCAGAGCAGGTGAATCAAGAGGGCCCAAGCTGGATGGAGGGACACCTTGCACTACAGGGGTGTAGCGGGCACTGGTGGTCTGTTAGCAAAACCAGCTGTGGGTCTGTAACAAGAACAGGTGCCCCACATTTAGCAATGTGATTAAGTATAAACCATGTAGATCTAATCTGTTTAAGCCAGAGCCACATCTGAGAACAGCTATTGTTCAAAAGCATAATTCCACAAAGAACAGATGGTAGGCAAAGCTTTGGTAGCCGTTCAGGGAGTGGGGCAAAGTTCTGGCCACACGAGGGTTAAGAAAAAAAGCCTTTGTCTCAAACCCCGTCGCTCGAAATATCTTTCAAATGTCCTCATTCAATTTCCGGCCTTGGTACATAACACCCCAGGAACAGAATTTAATTTGCTATGACTGAACGGCTTCCTTCACTTGCCGGACTTTCTGAATTTTAGTTTATTATGGCGCAAGCCCACAGGTAGGAACAGGGAACCTTAAATTACATTTGGCAGCTTGGACTATGAAGGTTCAGACTAGAAACCAATTTGAAGTTAAAAGAGAAAATCCAACAATTTCTAAAAAGACTTGTTTTTGTTTTGCTGTTCTTTGCCGCTTTCCACAAAGCTGACTCTGCCATTACCTCAGGCAAGTTACATTTTGGAGTGTTAGGAGCTATGCAAGATGGCCACCATGTTGGCATCTCTCCACCTCCTTTTTTTTCTCCTCTTTCTCTTCCCCTCCCGTCCTCTCCCCTCATTTCCTTTTCTAGAAGTCTCTCTGGGTACATAGCTGAGTTCAGAGTTCTTACCTGGCTGTGACAGCCATGTATCTATGAAACAAGAGTTGATCAAGAGTCCCTAGCATTATTTGTGGATGCTCTTGTTAGGGTTCTGACCTGCTGGGTCTCTGGCAGGACTCACTGGAGGCATCAGACACCTGTCACAGAGACAATGTTCTCTACAGAGCTTGGAGCCGAGGGTCACTGTCTGGAGCCCTGCTTAAGACGTGCTTTAGCCACACTTTTAAACCAGGCATCCTCCCTAAACATAGTCTGGGAGCGGGAAGCACACAGGACTGGCAGTGGCTTCCTGGTTAAGTGATGGGAGACTTTAGCCAATCACCATCTGTTTAGTGTGTGTCCCTCTGGGGCCACAGAAAAACAGATAAAATACCCATGTGCACTTGTTTCTTCCTCTTTGTGTTCCTGCTCTCCTGAATCGCTGGAACCCTGGTTTTGGAAGTTTCCTTTCTTCTGTTTATTAAAGCTAAATATTATTTTAAGTTGGTTTGGTTAATTACAACTTCCGATCGGCCACGCCCCTTCAGTTGAGACACCATAAACTAAAGTAACAACAACAACAAAAAAAAAACCAAGATGGATATTGCTGAAATGGAAACCTGTTTTCTTTTTCTGTTGTGATACTGAAGGTAAAATCCAGGACCTGAGCCTGCCAGGCCAGAGAGCTTTCCCACCAAGCTAGACACCCAGCCTGAAAACATTTACACTTTTGAGGACGGTATAAAGCAAGCGAAGCAACAAGCCCCAGAACTTGGACTTAGAATATATGAAGCCTCTCCAAGTTCTAAATTAATAATATAACCCAATTAAAATAGGCAAAGATCTCTAGATACACAGAGACATGTAAAAGGCTTGTATGCACACCAAGGAGGCTCAGCACCGTTAACCATGGATGGATTCAAACCGCAGTGAAATTCTACTCACACTTGCTGGAGGACTAGGGAAAAATGAAGTTTGAGGTCATGGAGAGAACAAACCCTCACACCTTGTCTATGGGCTACAATGTTGCAATGGAGTCTGATAGGACAGTTCCTCAGCAGAAACACATGATCCAATGATGTCTCTCTATAAAACATGTCCATAGGAGAACGTGCACATGAGCGCCCACGCCAGTATTACTTATAATAGCCCCAAAAGAAAGAACCCAGATGTGTATCAATAGAGGGTTACGAGACAGCTCTGATATAGATTATTATTAGATAATAAAGACAAACGAAGCTCTCATATCTGCTTTACCACTGAATAAATCTGATGGCATTCTGCTGAATGCAGGAAGTTTGACCCAAAAGGTCAAAGGGTCATATTATATGGCTAAGTGAAATATCCAGCAAGGTCGACTCTATGGATACAGAAACATGGGTGGCTGCTTAGAGTAGGTGATGGGAACTTGGGGAAGGAGGTGGCAACCGGGGAATACAGTTATTTTGGGGGGCAATGAAATGTTCTAAAATAAATTCTAGCAATAGATACATGAGTAATTCTAAAAGTCATTCAATTATATGGGGAATAGTATACCATGTTTTAAAAAGTTTACAGACAAATCTGAAGCACAGTCTGACTGCAAGGAAGACCAGAACAGGTGGCTTTCTACCAACCTGCTATGTGCTGGAGCAGGGAGTGCTGGTTCCTCTGTGGGAAATCTATGTTCCCAGGGTCTGGGTCTCAGTAGGTTTCCAGTGGGGACAATGAAGCAGAGAAAGCAGTGTGACAGAACCTGAAGCCACTGCCCGCTCTGACCGGTCACAGCCGGTGTCCACTGTCCACCCTGACCGGTCACAGCCGGTGTCCACTGCCCGCTCTAACCGGTCACTGCCAGTGTCCACTGCCTGCTCTCACTGACCGGTCACAGCCGGTGTCCACTGCCCGCTCTAACCGGTCACTGCCAGTGTCCACTGCCTGCTCTCACTGGTTATTGCCGGTGTCTAGTCTCATGATTTGGCCCAAAGCCTACACATTATTAAGGACTTTGGCTACAATCCCACATGTAACCTTCAAACTAGAACCAGCCTTTAGCCAAACTGCAAAAGTGTTAACATTTAGGGCCTCCTGTTGTGGCCTCCCTATTCATAAACCTAGTACTTCATCAACCCACTGCAACAAGTTCACTCCAAGGTGTTCTCGCTCATTCCCACCCTTCCGCATGCCTTTGTACCCTAGGAGAGAAACAAGGGCGACACACACACACCTCACCCCACTCCCAATTCACCACGAGTGGTAGAAAGTCCGGTGTCTAAGACTCAAGAGTCGCGGCTAAGCAACAGCCACTATCTGTTGGGTACTTTCCTGATGCCTGACAAGACTGCAGATTTCAATTTCACACATCATCTGGTGTCTCCCCCAGTCCAGTAAGCGGACGGAGTGTGGGGATGGAGCCAGCCACAGGCAGGCTCATGGAGGTGCCCACTAACACCTGCTTACTCTACCTGAGGGAGCTGCCCTGCTTCCTGGCAGGGGTTGTGGGGGTGGGGGAACCGTGAAACTTGCTCAGTTTCCTCAGAAGCTGAAGCAGGACTGCCACTCTGGGTGGGCGGGGAGGTAAGGCTTATTATACCAGAGAACATGGCTGAGGGTCAGTTTTCCCAGGCTCCTCTATTCTCTCTGGGTAACTGAAGGATTCGGATTAAACAGGTCTCCCCCCCCCCCCCCCGCATAATGAATACAGTTTCAGTGAACTTACTTTTGTGTCAAATTTCCTGAACGCTCACTGGGAAAACTCATTCTCCCGAAGCCATGCATAGTCTCACCCCTACGATTTGGGGAATTTTGAAACTACAACAAAAATACAAACATCAATTGCCATTAACACCGTGGAGTTTCTATTTGTAGTCTATTTTAAAAATTATTTTAGATTTTTGGGTATGTGTCCGAGTGTCTGTCATGTGCATGAAGGTGGCAGGGGCTGGGGTCCCCTGGAAAGTCAAGCCAGTGCTCTTACCTACCAAGCCCTCTCTTCAGCTCCTGTAGCCTGTTTTTAATGTATATTTCTTATTTTTTCTCAGGTGCTATGATCGTATCCCCTATAAAGTTCTGTGTATTTGTATTTTGGTTTTTTCCAAGACAGGGTCTCCCTGTGTGGCCCTGGCTGTCCTGGAACTCACTCTGTAGACCACGCTGGCTGCAAACGCACTGAGATCCACCTGCCTCTGTCTCCCAAGTGCTGGGATTTAAGGCATGTGCCTCCACCACCTGGCCTGAGCACTGCTTTTTAAATTATGTGTGTGCACGTGGTGCCCACACCATGAGGCTCCTGTGGGAGATGTGTCCTCATCTCCCTTCACCTGGGCTTCAGGGAGCCAGCCCTGCTCCAACGGGGCAAGAAGTTTCCCGCTCTGGGCCATTTGGCTAGTCACTGTCTTACCTTTTAAGTTCATCACTATATAAGGCTTTTCTCTGTGATTCTAAACACCTTTAACACCATTGAAAACAGTTGCGTGACACAGCATTGTGGGGATAAACATGATTTCTTGAAGTTTAAGAGTTTTCACGTATCCATTTTTCTTAAAACAGTAATGTCGGCCAACACCCGTACTGTGCGTGTCTAGGGGCTAAAGTGTTGCAGATGGCCATGCAACTTTATTCTACTTCAGAGGGAGCTTAAATTGTACTGAGGTAGAACACAAGAGATCTGAGAACAGTGCCCCTGAGCCTCAATAAAGAGACTGTTCCTCCTCTAGCCACATCCTCTACATCTTTGTGGACAAGTGTTAAAAATGTGGGTTAAATGGCTAAATAATTACGTAAATGGGTATCTAGTTGTGTGGTTCACAGGCCAGAGGGGCCCGGTGGCCATGAGGCTGGGCCTTTGGCCTAATCTCTTTATGCACATTTTAATTAGTGGTATAGGGGAAGTCCTAGGAGGCAGGTGAAGTCCTTAAATATATTATGAAGCTGTGAAGGACAGAGTTGGATGATAGAATAAAGGTTCACAAAGATCTCTCTGAGCCAAGAAGATGAGCTCTATCAGGAGCAAAGGTCACAACCTGTGCTTGAGCTTAAAAGCAAACAAAAACCCAACCACATAAATTTAAAATAGAGAATATGGAACTAACAAATTAATTGGCCAACAGCCCACTGTGAGCCCTTAGGATGACACACTGGCAAAGAACCCACAGGAGCAGGGATGGGGTGTCGTTTACAGAGCAGAGACTTCACACTCACTCTGGGCGGATGAAATCACTTAGGGTCTATTCTTCACGGAACTTCAGAAAGGTTTTGACAGGAAGATGGGGGTCAGCGAGAGGGCAGGTAGGATGGTGTGGGCCCTGGGCAGTGGACCAGGGACTGAACGTGTGTCTTCTGCTGGGCTTGGTAGTCAGACTGCCTGGGTGACTGTTGTGCCTCAGTGTCCCCATCTGCCGAACGGTAGTGCCTATTACAGACAATCTGAGGATGAGTCATTTAACACCAGCAAGCATCGAGTAACAAGAGACAGAGGGGCCCCAGACTGCAGGGCTGTGGAAGCGACAGGGCAGGGGAGGTTAAATAGTTAAAAGCTGTCCTGAGGAATAGTTAAGCGTCATCCGGAGATGCTGGTACATGAGTCGACCAGCATTTCCTGAGCACGTTTTATGGGTCAGATACTGTGCTAAATGCCAGAAAAATGGGCATGAATGAGATGTGTCCTTAATCCAAGGGTCCCCTGGGGGATCTGGAAGAGGCAAACAGGCCACTCAAGAGTGTGGATAAGAGGAGGGGGCGAGGAGGGCGACTGACTGACTCTCCTGGAGAACTCGATGACTGAGGACATCTGAGACTCTGTAGTTTATATGGGTGTGAGGGAACAGTGTGTGGGACCGGAGCTGTCACTGCTTACGGCATTTCCAGGGGGGCACAATGACAAGTTGGTGTTGTCACTCTGGGTGAGGTGGGGGACTGCAAATTGTGCTCGAGAAAAGCGCTGGTCTCCAACTCAGCTGTATGATCCTGATTTAGATGGGAGCCAGTAAAGTCAGAGAAGGCACGGTTCCCACCCTCAGAACCTTCTGTTTTAGACTGCTGTCCCCAAAAGTCCAACACAGCAAAGGCTGAATAAAAAAGAGCATGTTTCAACTGCTGACAGTTAGACAGCGAAGGAAAATCTTGAAAGTGGCCAGAGGGAAAAGCACATGACATACAGGGGTCTAGCAGCAGGAAGGAAAAACATCTCATCTTTTTGTAAAAACAGTGACAGAAAGCAGAGAGAGAGGGCGTTCTTAACAACGGACAAAAACATGTGAATCTTGAATCCAGGGAACATAAACTTTTAAAATGAGAGGAAAATAAAGATACTTTGTTCCAGTAATAAAGAACTTGCCACCCGCCAGCCTTGTACTCTATGGGATGCTTCTCAGCATCATCAGCAGGCTGAGTGTTCCCGGACTCTGAACCTTTTGTGCTCATCATAGCAGCAGGGAGCCCAGATTGACAGGTGAGTGCCAGGTGGGTGTTCACAGAAGGGAGGTCAGAGGAGGAGCCATGGATTCCCCTGAACCATTTAGTCAGCTGTTTGCTCCCCGGGGACAATCCACCCCCAGGCATACTTGAGAAGCTGAACTTGGACTTGAGGCAGCAGCAATGTATAGACGCTGTGTACCATTTGAGCACGACAAAACAGCACACTGGTTGGTAAATAGCCGGTACCGCAAGCCCCTTTCTCCCTTGCTCAGCCATGCTTGCCAGCAATTTCCCTTTGACTACTCCAGGACCTTACCTCAGGACTCTGAATAGCTTAGTCCTGACTGATCACTGCTTGGGGTGAAGTAATTGTGAAATACCCCCTGGAGCTCGTTGGGGTTGCTTTTGGAAGAGCCTGGGTGTAGTGGGCAGAGAAGGACACCACGAGGCTGAGGTTCCTGTTCCCAGGACTTCCGCAGTGAAGGGGAGCAAGGTGGCCCTGAGAGCCCTGAAAATTAGTTTTCCAAGTTTGCCTGAGCATCCAGACACTTACTCTGCAGGACAGCCTCGGTTCTAATCTCTTCAGTCATATTTTTCCTCCTTAAAAAGGAGACCCCATAGTCTTTTAAATACATCTTTTCAGCTCCACTGATTTGGAATAACATGTTTAATAGCTTAAGAAGAAACTAACCTTCTCCGCTGGCTGGTCCCTTAGCAAGATGTCCTTTTACATGTCCATTTTCCCATGGCCTCTGTGGGTGTCTCGGTCCCCCATGGTACCAGTATGATGGGCCCTAGTCCATTGTGGGGTCCTGGGCGGGTCTTCCCCATCCTCTGCACTGTTTTCCCAGCAGAGACCATCTGGGATATAAGCAAACACTGAGACCCCAAAGGGTGCTCTCCTAATTGCAAAGATGCTCTTAAAGCCACAGATGAGACCATTCTTCCTCTGGTTCAGTTTCCAGAGTTTATGATGTAGGAAGGAAGACACTTTCTGGGTATCTTTTTGGGAAGATGGCAGAGATCATCAAGGGCAGGTAGAACAGATAGGGGAGGAGGCAAGGTGACACTAAACCAGCAACCACGAAGGCAGCCTTGGCTTCCAGTTGTCCCTGGCAGGGTTCCCAGGCTGCAGACTGTGCTTAGTCTTGTGGGCTCCTCCGGGGCCACAAATGAACCACGGCCTTAAACAAACTACAGCAATCTGCCGAGCCTTCAAACACTCGTTCCTATCCAACTGTGAAACCAGCGTTTTGTTTTTCAAATAACATCTTTAAAGTAGTTTACGCCAGAAGGAGAAGTGCGTGTTTTCCAAAAATCACCGTTCATATCTCCCAACTGTTAAAATCAAGCAGAAACACGCAGGGATCCTTTTGTTTAGGATCCCGGTTTGTGCAGCTTTGGGTCAAATGGTGCCATGGGGGAACAAGTGGTTTCCGAAGAAATGCAATTGAGGATCTCCAGAGCTGTGCTGCGTGTGCCTCACGGCCCCACCGTGATCAAGCCCTCCAGTTAAGGTACATGGTCTTCCAGGGCTGGTCTAAGAACTGCAGGGCTGAGCATTATGGGCTGTATCACAAGCACTGGCTTCCATCCACAGGCAAGACACCTCATTTCTTTCCGTCAATGGTTCTTACAGGATCAGGAGCAAGAGATTCCATGGGGCCTACATATGGCTCGACCCGAGCCTCTGAGATGAGAGCCAAGCATCAGCTGATGCTGCTGGCGTGTAACCTCCCTTAGAGACCCCACCAAGCTGGCTGGTTTGTAGGGAACTGCCAGGAGATAGACAGGTGAAGGGAAAGCTTTCTGGTCAAGAATGAGGTAAGAAGCCGGGCGATGGTGGCGCACGCCTTTAATCCCAGCACTCGGGAGGCAGAGAAAGGCGGATCTCTGTGAGTTCGAGACCAGCCTGGGCTACAAGAGCTAGCACCAGGACAGGCTCCAAAGCCACAGAGAAACCCTGTCTCGAAAAACCAAAAAAAAAAAAAAAAAAGAATGAGGTAAGAAGACAGACTAGGAAGTAGCTAGAGGTTTGGGGCTCAAAGCACCAGCCTAGCAGGAAGGGCACAGTTGCTTCAGAGACCTGCCAAAATGGAAGATCTTTTGCTGCCCAAATTCTCATGAGCCTGTTTTCTCCTCCTTTCTCACCTGGGCATTTCCCTCTGTACCCTATGGAAGCTGAGTCTGCAGGTGGTCTTCAGAGGTCCCTGTGCGGGTTTGGAAGGCTCCGGGTGACCCATTCACTCCGACAATGAGGCTCTCAGTGAGTGGATAGATCATGCCTGCTTTCCAGGGAGCTGATAACATTTCCTAGAGTTTACCTAGGGCTCAGTGAAGTCTTAAGCTTTTTTTTTTTTTATCCCTTTGAGATCATTCATCTCCTAATCTGATAAATTCAAAGGAAAACAACATTCGGATCACTCAGCCACCTCTTCTTGACACAAATAACATGGAATAATGAAGTTTGTAGGGGAAGTGAGCGGAAAGGAACTCAAAAATCAGGAATGGATATGTTCTCAGGAAGTGTCACTCAGGAAGTGTCACAACTCTCCCAGGGCCACGCTTCAGCAGATGTAAACTGAGACCTGGTTTCATCATGACATCTACTTGGGCAAGCAGCTCCGTGAGTGGCTTAGTCCCTAGAGCACCTGAAAAAATGTTGCCCCCCCCCCCCTTTCAGCGGATTAATAAGAATCCTAGGAGAGAAGCAGAATGGAAGCTGGGTGTGGGGTGCACACCTGTAACATAGCATGTAGAAGGCTAAGTCAGGAGGATATGGAGTTTGAGGCCAGGGCAGGATACATCAGGAGTCCCAGGCCAAACCCAGCTGTTTAGAGAGTAGTCCACAGAGAAAAAGGAAGCTGCAGCAGAATGGAAATATATGAGAAGTGGGCTTATAAAACTAAACAGAACAATGCAGTCACAAGCTATGCACGGCTCTTCCCCTTCCATCGGTCTACCTGTGAAATGACAGGGAGGGGCAGGGTAGCCATGAAGCCTGCACACGGATCTCTTATTCCAGGCATCATCTAGGGAAGGAAAAGGAACTCTCAACCATGCAGTAAGCTGAATAATGACTGTCACGGTTTGAACCTGAAATGTCCCCTCAGAAGGTCATGTTCTGGGGGCTTTGGGTGGGTCTGTGTCATCTTTTAGGAGGTGGGGAAGGTGGGGCATGGCTGGCAGCAAGTCACTAGTTCTGATGGTTGGTTTGAATTGTCATTTTTGACCCAAACAAGGATCATCTAAGAAGAGAATCTCCATGCGGGGCTGTCTACATCGAGCTGACCAGTGGGGTTGACCTGCAGGGTTGTCTACATTGGATTGGCCTGTGGGACTGTCTACATTGTGTTTCTTTTGGAATCTCCCATAGACCAGCAGAGTGGGTACCGGCCCTAGGAAGGTCCTATAGCAGATGAAGGATGCAGGCGTGGAAGAGACACTGTCTACCCAGGATAAAGATGGAAGGGGGAAGACCACACTGCTACACACTGCTAGGTGGATCATGCATAGCCAAGAGGTCTCTAGCTGGACCACTCTGGCCCTGGACTGGATCAGTATATGGAAAAGGTAAGTCCAGGTAAGTAATGATCCTCTTCAAGAGACACAGTGTTCACAGAGCAGATGGCCTGGTGACACCCTTCTCCAAGGACACTGGCAAGCACAGGTGCACATGATAGGAACACACACATCTCAAGAGTGTGGAGTTCCTTTTCTTGGTTACACTTTCCAGCCATGGAATCTATAAACACATTAGCTTCCTATCCATAAGGTCCTTCCCTCTGACCAGTAAAACAGGCAAAATCAACTGAGGCCCAGATCTCAGAAACCAGTAAGACTCCATTCTGAACAAGAAACATCCCCCCAATAGCATGGGACTCTGCCAGGGAGGGAACAGACCCAGACAAAAATGCCCACAGGTAGAGTGGAAAGTGGTCAGTGCTAGAAGAGAGGAAGGACCGCAAAGGAAGTTCCCACCCAGAATCCAGTGCGCTTCAGGAAGAAGAGCCCTCACTGTGTGTGAGAAGGCCCCAGTTCCTTGGGCTCCTCCCCTCTCAGGCCCTGGGAGCCTCATGCTGTGTTATAAAGCCACTTGTCTGGGTGTCAAATGGCCCATTCGCCCTAAGTGCCTCACAGTATTATGAGGATTAAGTGAGAACTGATTTCAGTGCGCAGTGGATAAATAAAAGCAGCGAGTACAAAGCCTTCCTCATCTTTGGAGGGAGAGGAGGGCAGCAAGCTAAGAACAGAAAATGAATAAGGGCAAATGGCTACAGTAGGTGACGCCTGACTGACCCCGGGATACCAGCCAGGTCAATGTGAACACACACCAGGTTAGTAACTGGCTCCAGTTACTGTCTCTAGCCTCATATAGGCCACCCCCTCTCATTTAAGGAGATGAAATGAGAACACGTGAATTCCTTTGCATGGGGAGAATGAAAAGTCCCACCAGGAAGTGGCAGGAACATGGTAAGCAGAGTCATGTGACCCCCGTCCTTCTGCAGCCCCAGGCCCCTGCACTGTGCTTCAGCTCAGTGTAGTTTTTACCAATTTTTAAGCGATTCTACATTCATGGGTATTTTTGATTCCTATCTACAAGTCAGAGATGCAGAGAGGACACAGCTCTGTCAAAAGTGGGGGAAACTGAGGTTCCAGGGGTGAGAGATTCTTGTCCAAAACAGTGCCATCAATAGGGAGCCCACCTCCTGAACTCCTCACACCGTGGGGTGGCTCATACCATGCCGCATGCCAAGACTTGTTTCAACAATTGAGATTGATGGGAAATGCCTGTAATCCCAACACCAAGGAGGCCAAGACTGATTTGCAATTCAGGCTAGCCTGGGCTACAGAGCTGGACCCTGTTTCCAATAAAACAAAGATGCCACTATGGCAAACCCTGACCCCAGGAGCCATCTTCCTGACAATCCGAAGTCCTCTGCCGACCTCCTCAGGCACACACATGGTGCACAGACATATATGTAGGCAAACACCCATACACATGTATCCAAGATAGAAATGTAGATTCTCTAGATCCATTTCTGTGAGAAAACAACTATTTAGGGTTAAAACCATTGGTTCAATGACATGACATCATAGCCCCTGACAAGAAGGGAAGGGAACAAACGGCCTGTCGTATTGGGAAGACAGAGAAGGAAGCTACCTTTTGTTTCTTTGCCATGGGCTTCTTGCCTACAGACTCGGGTGTCAATCTCGACAGATGACAGGGCTGTGGGGATGAACGCAGGGGGCAAGCACATGGTTAAGGTAGCAAAGGAACATGTGGCATTGATAAGCCAGAGGCAGTGAGATTTCTGTGGGGTCTGAAATTGGGGCAGGAGTCAAGTTCCAGCCGGTGCCGGTGAACAGGGAGTCGTGGCTCCTTTACCTGCTACTCTTTCCTACTGCACAGAGAAGAGGAACAAGGAAGATCCTAGAGATAGAGCAAAACCATATCCAAGGTCAGAGTCACCCTCATCTTCCATGGCTACTCTCGCCCTTGGCTATTAACATTTCACGGGGTACTTTACTTCCTGTGAGATGTTCTATTCTAATAATAATAAAAAAAAAGTATAAAGATTTTGCTGGAAGACTGGCTCTGTTTCAGGGTGACGGGTGACATGTTCAGGAGGGGCTCCCAGGCACCTTACAGGGGCAACATGTCTGGCAGAGGAGAACAGGCTATTCCCGAAGATGCAGCGGGTCAGGAAGGAGGCCTGGGCTTTTGGAAACAGATGGTGGTAACATGTGTCACTATCGGTGCGGCTGGGATGGTTCTGTGATGCACCATGGGGGACTCTAACAGAATCATCCTCAAGCATGACTTGACTCCACAGAGGGAAGGACCTAAGAGGGCAGACATCAGCTCATCTGTAGTGAGCACTAGTTTATCAGATTAGTGTCCCCCCCCCCTCCACCCCTGCCACCCATTGCTCACTCTTCACTGACTGAAGAGACCCAGGATGGGCCAGCCCTGCTGAGAGGAGTAGGTAAGACAGACCAGAGCATAATGTTTTTAGCATGGAGAGCCTCCTGGGGTCTCCTGAGCAGCCAGTAATGGAAACGACACAATGATGCAAACGTTTAGGATCAGTGGATGTGATAGATAGAAAACAGTCACCAACCACACAGTATAAAAGCCACAGAGCTCCGGGCTAAAAGAAAGTTTAGACACTGTTGAGTCTGACCGTTCACACACACAGCCCAGAGTCATGTGGTGAAACCAAGGAGCTAGATCCCTCATACCCAGCAACTTTTCAAGCCATCGATCTTTTCTTGCACCTTCCATCTCCCCCCAGGCTAACATCAGTCTCCTGATTCTAAGGTAGAAAGGACAAACCCTCTGGAACGCTGCGTGCATCCCTGAGGATCCCACAGGTCGCCGGGGGCAGCCTTTCCAGGCAGTCTTACCTTGTGCGAATAATGCTGATCCACAATCCTTGCCAGCCCGAAATCCCCAATCTTGAGCACAAGGTCCTCCGTGCTGATGAAAATGTTGGCGGGCTTCAGGTCCCTGTGCAGCACATTAGCAGAGTGGATGTACTTGAGCCCACGCAGCAGCTGGTACATGAACAGCTTGGCATGCTCCTCGGTCAGCGTGCCCTGCTCCAGCAGCCGGGCCAGGTCAGTCTCCATGTACTCTTGGACAATGTAGGCCACGCTGAACTTGAAGAGCTCGCCCTGCAGATCGCTGCCCTTGGGTCCTAGTACCTCATACACCTTGACAATGTTGTCATGGTCCAGGCGCCGGATAATCTTGATCTCTCGGAGCGCGTGCTTCATGCTTCGGGCATCGCTCAGAGCAATCTTCTTCACGGCTACCTTCCGGCAAGACCTGCTGTCCACAGCCGACAGCACCAGTCCGTTGACCCCAAAGCCTAGGGGTTGGAAGTCAACGAAGCGCCCTCCAAGGTCATACCCGTAGACACTGGCAATGCAGTCACCTTTCTCGGCCATCGTTGACTCAGTGGTCTGGGGCCTCTTGGGGGATGCGGAGACAGGCAGGAAAGGCCAAGTTCCAGCGAGTTGTTTCCCTGGCACACCTCATCCTGTCAAACCTCACAACTGAGGGACGCTTTTGCTTCTGGTGAGGTCACTGCTGCCAGGGGACAGGAACAGCCGCAAGTCCTTGCTCACTGACGTGCTCAGCTGGATGCTGCAACTGTTCTTACCTGCACTGGGAGGGTTTGCCACCAACTCCTATGCTTCAAGAACCCTCTTAGATGCTTAAAATGGTTCATGCTTCTTCCAGATCTGGCATTATTAGAAGGGAAAGCCAGTGTCCTTATCTTCTATCTCCTTGGATCTCGGAGTAAAATATGCAGCAACTCTCTCCCTTTGAGTCCTCCTGTCTGGCTCAAATGCAGGAGCTGCTTGCTGAGCTGTGTTGCTTTCCTTAAGTGGGTCCAAAGCTTAATAGGATCACAGACTCCCTCTGTGCTCTGAGCAGTAAGAGGGGATCCAGTTAATAGGTTCTAGAAGGTTCTGGGGGTTCCTTTCCATCGTTGCCAGGTTATCTTTCCCCGAGTTCCCTTTAGAGTCCCCAAACCCCAACCAGTTTGGTGAGTAAGAGCCGGAGAAAACTGCTCTCTCACGAGCTCTGCAGCTACACCTGCTGCCCCAAGTCCAAAAAGAACTCAGCTGCCAGGCCAGGACCCTCCAGAGGCTTCGGATGGGGGCACATCCTCTTTCACCCACTCATCCACGCCACCTTGACTCAGACTGCTCCACCGGATGCAGTAGGACCACAGGAATGCAGCAGCATCTCTCAGAGAGTGTCCCCTTCCCTGTCAAAGAAACAATGTTGGGTAAATTTCCACACTCTGGCTTCCAACACCTTCCCGCTTGCGTCTTTTGTTAACTAGCCCAAGTGTTATTTGATCTGTCCAGCCAGCTGAAACGCTGCTTGCTCAGGGGATTCCAGCTTTGCACTGCCCGGGCACCCCCATGCTGCTTGCAGCAGCGCTCTGGCAGAGGAGAAAGACGGGGTTGATTTGATAAGCCCATCAGATGGAAGGCTTTTATGTCAGCGCCTGCTTCCCTCGGGCTAACATGTGCAGACTGGGGGTGGGAATCATCCCTTTTGACCTTTGCAAGATTCGTCTGTTATGCTTTCCAGACACATCAGCCCTCGCTGGGAAGGCTGAGAGTCAACAGGACCGAGTTACAGATGAAAATGAGGACTCAATCTTGTTTTCCCACGAGGCTCCCTTCCTTATTTTGCAAATGCCTTTGAATACTTTAAGAGAAAAATTTGTCTCGGACTGAGATTTAATAGCCTTTGCATGCCTTCCTTCCCGTGTAGGTGGTAGAAACACAGACAGAACTAAAAAACTAAAACCCTTCTGTCACTCACAGAAAAGGGGCTGTTTGCCCAAAAGCCAATGCTATCTCAGGGCTGGCTCGCCATGCCAGCCCTGATCTTTTTATGACAGAAACACTAGGGACCGAAGCATCTGAGTGCTTAAAGCAGTTGGTCCCCTCTGACCTGGCGATTCCCCTCTCATGGCTGTTAACTCAAATTGCAGGTATAGGAGATGAGGTGGTAGGTGAAAACTACCAATCCTAGCCAGGTCAACTCAGAACTCTGAAGGAAGGAACATAGTGGCTTCAAGAGTGTGACTTGTTTCCCAACTGTACAAAGCTCATGGGTACACAAAGATAGGACTTTGTATGTGGCACAGAGGAAATCTAGCCAGTCTCAATTCTTAATTCCCGCCTCCTCTATGGAAGTCTCACACAGGGCAGAGTCCCTCGTGAGGACCACGTTCCCGTCTGAGCTCTGTACGACTCTACACATAACAAGTGAAGTAAAACAGCTACGAGCATAATGCTCTGAAATTCTAGCGTGTGTACACTCACGCATGCATGTGTGTGCAGGTGCGTGTTTGGGGGTGTGGCATACAGACGAGCAGTCTAGTGGATAATCAGATCCCCACCGAGGACCGTGCATGCGGGCACACGTCTGTGTTTGTGGATGCCAGAAGTTGAGCCCAGGCGCCTTCTTCAGTAACTACCCCACCTTCTTCTCCCAGGCACTCTAGCCAGGCTGGCTAGAGTGTCTAGCCAGCAAGTCACAGTCACCCTCCTCTCTCTCGTCCCCCAGCTCTGGGGTTACACACAGGCTTTTACATGGGTGCTGGGGAGCTGACAGTGGGCTCTCCTGCTCATGCCATCTCCCGAGTCGTGCCGTTACCCCCTGCCCTGTGCCCTCTGAGGATTTCTGAACAAGGACATTTGCCAAGGCTCTGGAACATAGTAAGGTGCTTAGTTCCACAGATGGCAGCAGCTATGGCTGCCTTCCGTTAGTTCTTCACACTTGGACGAGATGGAAGTCTTCTGACAGCCTGTCAAATTTACAGCGGTTCCCCCTCTGAAGGTTTTATTGGGCCCAGAGGCAAAACAGTTATAGACTTAACAAAACTTCTGACTTGGGAACAGTCCGAGTGGACAAAGTCTCATCGTCCTGAGCTGCAGACAATACAGTCCTCCTTGGCTCATGTGACTAGGAGTCACCTTTATTGGGAAGGGCCAGGCTTCTAAGTATTCCACTGAGCAACTCCATTAGTGACTGACACCTGCCCCGCTGTGTCCCTAAATGCCAACAGTAAGCCCTCTGAGGCTGCTTCTGACCCAAGTTCTCACTTCTCAGGTGACGGACTGGGCCTTGTGAGAGCTGGCTTAGTGGTGCCAGCAGAGACTGGCACCTGGCTAAAGGAATACCCTCCATTGGTATGCAAATGCCTGAGCCACCTAGCCACACACAATGCCACGGTCTGGTCTGTGTGTAGTAAGTCTTCCTGGATACCTAACTCAGGGAACCCCCCTCCATCCCACAGATCAAGAAATGATAGAGATAGATAGATAGATAGATAGATAGATAGATAGATAGATAGATAGATAGATAGATAGATAGATAGATAGATAGATAGATAGATGATAGAGAGGAGAGAGGGAGAGAGAAAGAAATATGGTTCTATCCCAACTCCAGCAGCCAGATGACACCACCTGAGCTGGAACTTCTTGCAGATCCACATTCGGGCCTCATTCGGTCCCCAAGGGTACTGCAGAAGGAGCTAATTACGCCCCCCCTCCTCTGAGGATAGATGCCCACACCTCCTCCTCTTTCCATCTCCTGCTGGGTGGTGAACAGAGATTGGAATGGCCCCTCCGACTTCACAAACAGCTCAAAGGAGGACTTGCTGGCAACTGGGGATGCAATGCAGATAATTCATGAATAATTAAGAAGGGCTTCGTTTCTTTTTAAATCTGTTCCTCTTCCTGCCCTGCTGTGTGGGGAATGTCTTCCTGTGTGTCCTGTTTCTTTTCCTGTGCTCTTCCCAACATGCTGTCAGCCACAGCACATAGGAGACATGTCACTGTGGGAACATCGTTTTCCTCCTGGATGTCTCAACAGACCCTTTTCATCCTCGCCTGGCTTCTCTGATTGTGCCTTTCAGATTTTTTCCAGCACACTTCCTGGAGGGTGGGCTGCGTCTCCCTATGTGCTACGAGAGTACACAGCATGCTTACCACGAGCCTCCTTACCATGAGCCCGAACTGTGCAGACAAGTCCATGCCTGCACTTGACTCTACAAATGCCTTCTCAGTAGCATCTGCCACCCCAATATTGCCTCTCAGACTGTCAGCAGCCTATGCAGGAGGCCTTCATCCAAGCATTCCCACCCGAGTTTCCTGTCACTCATCTCTTCTGAAACTGCTTCATTCTCCAGTTCCTCTGTAATATCTACTGCAAACCCATGCCTGTCCCCAAGGCAGTTTGCTAGGAAACATCCTCTGTCCTCTTCTGGCATGATATGCCAAGAAGCAGGGCTAGTCACCCCCAGAGAGGGGCAGGTGGTACTTAAATGTGTCCCTGGAGAGGGGAGTAGGTTCAGCAGCAAAGACTGGTCATCTCTGTGAGGTGGCAGCTCAGATCTACTCAGAACCCCAGATATGATTTCAGACCAAAGGACTTGGCATTCACTGTACGAGACAGAAAGGTCAACCTATTCACCTGTGCTCAGATGACAGGCAGCAAGACGAAAGCATGTAGCTCCCCCAAGGGCAGCACAGGCCCCCACAGCTCCACAGCAAACACAGCGCAATAAACACAAATAAAAACCTCTAAGCCTAGGCCTCCTCACAGTGGAACCCCAGCTCTTGCCTGGTTTCTTGAGGACAGCTTCCCAGAAATCCAGTGAATTATTATTCTCTCCCTGTGCAGCCTTCTAACAGATGGAGGCAAACCAGAGGTGAGGTGCTATGTGCCACCTGTCCCTCTCTGGGATTCCTGGGGCTCTGGTTTACAGACTGGCTTCGGAAGATCTAAATTTAGACTCACCCCTCTGCTCGCTCAGCGCCTCCCAAACCTTCTGCTGTTGGCTTCAGCAGGAAGCAGACACCTGGGAGGTGCTGACCTTTCCCAGCTACTGATTCGTTCCTTCTCCCCAACACCCCCAAAACCTGTAGCCAATTCTCAGATGGGACTGAAGTTTCAGACAGGTAAAACCATTTATGTGACACTTAGGCCTGACTGACCTCATGGTTCCTGAGTGGACATCAGTAAGCCATTTCTACAAAGGACCAACATATCTTTGTGGCCAGACTACTGACTACTCACAGGGGTCCTGCCTGGCATCACCTCTAGCTGGCACCGGCCACCTACTAGGTCCCTAGTGCTTCCTCCATAGGAATAGAAGCCACATCTGGTTCAGTCATGGAGAAGCTGTCTCTACTCCAAGTTTGTAAGACTCAATACTGTGGACATTTGGGTCCAGGTCATTGTCGGCAGGGTCCTCCTGGCACTGGCCTCTGCCCACTACATGCCAGTGATACTCTACAGGGCCTCCAAACACTGGCCATGGCATCGAGTCAGCTCCATTGAGCTGCTGGTCTGCTGGGAAGTTTCAGCAGAAGCAGGTTGGCATTAAGGGGTCATCCGGTACCCGACTCAGTGTCTCTCATAGGGCGCCAGTCATGCTTTCTGACTGGAGTCTCGTGAAGACTTGCTGCGTTAAAGTCGCTACCAGGCTCAACCAATATGATCTACATGGGTTCTCAAGGTCAGGCTCAACCAATATGATCTACATGGGTTCTCAAGGTCAGAACTCCCTCTTCGTTTTGTGGGGCAATTATTATTATGTGTATGTGTGCATGCTGTCACGTGACTGCTGGCACAATTGTACCACGGCACACGTGTGAAGGTCTGATGACTTTGTGGAGTCAGTTATTTCCTTCCACCTTCGTGTGAGGCCTGGAGATTGAACTCAGGATGTCAGATTTATAGAGCAAGTGCCTTTACCCACGGAGCCATCTCACCAGCCCTGCCCTTAAGGTTTAACCCGGGTCTAACCCACCACATGCAAATGGCACTCCCTAGAGACAACCTCATACAGCCCCTAAAATCCTAGACCCCCCAAAAAAATCTCAAACCCAAACCCAGTGAAAACCCTGAATCCAGAACTGTTGTGACCTGATTCTCTGTGTGGGCAGAAATTGACACTGGGTGACCACAGGATCAACTCCTCAACAAAAAGCTTTAAAGGAAAACTTTCCAGGGAGGGACCTGGGAAAAACCTTCCCCTGCAAGGAACAAGTAACCCTACCTCCTTTAGGGGGGTGCAGTTGTAGAGGAATCGATGCTGATGTGACTGACAGGGCAGCCCTCTGAGACAGTAAGGCTGGGGGACCAAGCCCAGCACACAGAAGCGGCAGGTGAGCAGCGGAGCTTGGTGACAGCCATGAGTAGCTGAGCCTCATTTATGGGTACCCAACTCCCACTTTCTTGTCAAGAGAGACGGTCAAGTCTATGAATCCACTCTAACTGCAGACCCTTAGTGTCCTTGGGGCTCGGCCACCACACCATTCAAACCTTATCAAGTTTCCTAAGAAGATGCTCATGGAAATCCCAAGAAAGGAGATGATGCCCGCTGTCCTCCTCTCTGAGTTAAGAATTAAGCAAGAGAGGGCTTAATAAAAGAGTCTGCCAGTGTGGACAAGCTTACTGGTAAGACTCCTTGCTAAGATGCCACCCCAGCAGGGTCCCTCAGCATGCACTGGGATAGAGGTGCAGGGAACATAACCTGAGATAGCTTCAGGTGCCTCCCTCCAGCCCCCTCCCAAAAGAGGCCCAACGCAGGCTCAGCGGTGGGCGCATGGGCTGCCATTCACTTTTGCCATGTAAAGGGTCCTGCGATCAGAGGGTGCTGGGATGTGTTCTAGTCCTGAGAAAGGGTAACACTGACCCTAGAGCCCCACGTCGGGTACCACGGAAGGCTTGAGGTTTGGTACACTGAGCTGTGCTACTGATTGGTACATTTTTCTTGGGGAAATGAACCAATGGCCTTTATTCTTCTTCTGAATAGGTGAGGAGAATGGTTGTTTCCCTTCCCCAGAGATAAGACCTTTGCTGGGGAGAACTCACAGGTAGACTAGGATCCAGGAATCCTGGCTTCCAGCCCCCAGATTGACTCAATGGCGACATCCCAGAGTGGCCTAGGGATTGTTGCCTTCTTACTCAAACTGTCACAGGTAGATGCAATTGCTGGGAAGAGGAACCCTTTCCCTCTGCTCTAGAAATGGCTGTCTGGCCTCTGAGTGCACCCCGGTGAGTGATTAGGCCACCCAGGAAGAGCAGGGGCAGCCATGTGCATGCATTAGCTGGGTAGCTAGTGTCAATGGCGGGGAGTCAGCATCTCTGAAACTTAGTCCAGGATGTCAATCAGGCAAGGCCCGAAAAAGTCTCATGTGTGTTTGCATCTCCTGTGGGAAAGGAAGGAAGTTTGATTGACCATGGGGGCTGGGTGGGGAAACTGAGGCTCAGAGAAGAGAAAGGACTCTCCCTAGCTACTGTGTGAGTTTCTCTGAAGAGACACAGACACTTGGACATCACTTCAGATAGGACATGGATGGCAGATCAAAATCTAACTGGTGAGCCAGAGGACAATTGCTGATTCAAGACAGGTTCATCACTAAAACGACCACCCTAGCCTGGTGAGGGCACACAAAAGCTGTATCCCTAGAGCACCCTGCCAGGCGGCCCTCCACTCTCCCACCTCTCATTGGGTGCCACCCCTCATCAGGTGCTTGCTATTTATGTAACCCTGGAGAAGGCCCTCAAAACATTCAGGGCTTCCAAGTCTTAAGAGGGAATGCTTCAATTTGGAGGAAATAGCCTGAGGACACCAGGCATCTCCTGTGGGAGGACCCAACTCTGCACAGCTGCTTGTCTGGACAGCAGCCCCATTCAGTCACCCCTTAGCCTTTGGATGCCCATAACTGCCAGGATACTGGCCCCGACCTCAAAGAGGATGTGTGGAGCTGGTGCCCAGCACTGCACCTGGCACCTGGCCAGGATCTGAGAGTCAGTTATCATCCTATCATTTCAGTCTGAGGAGAGTCAGGTAGATAAAGACTCTCTCCTCCCATTGGGTGTAACCAACACAGCAAATGACTCAGAGGTACGGACGGACTTATGCTACACACATATGCAGGATTCCACCCACTTAAGAGTCCAGGTGATACGAGCCAGCGTGTGGGCCTAGTGTTAAAGGGGAACAACCAGGCAGAGAAAACAGACAGGAAGGGAGGGCTGGGATTGGGGGGAAAGACTATGGAACTATATACCTCCATACCCAGGGTAGCTGTCTCCCTTCCTGAGTCACCCAACTGTCACTAGCACTTGGTGTATACCACCATCCCCCCCTTCTGCCGCACCCCGATAAAGCCCTCATTACAGAAGATGCAGAAACCTTGACATAGCTAGCAACGGCAGAATCCATGTGCTATAGCACTTAGATCGCACAGTGCTCCCTGGATCAGAACCTGGTCTCCCCCACACGATGGAGTTAGTTAGCTGGGAATATGGGATGGGACTGGAACCCAGGGCGAGCTGTTCCAGCTAGTACAGGGCAGTTTGGCCAACAGTGGGCAAGAAGACAACACATGGAACATTCTCTTCAGCTCTTCCTATCTACCTGTTCCAGGTGAAGAACTTGGGGAGTTGATGAGTCTGGAAAACCAGCCCAAGCCAGGTTCTGCTGTTTTGGTATGATCTGGAGCCCCCATGCCAGGAAGGTTAGGTGAGTCAGGTAGGGCAAGGGGTAGCCTGGGAAAGGTCGTAGCCACCCCAGACTGTATAGCCTCTACTTCCAAGTTGACCTCACCAGTGCGATGGGATCGGGCAACCTGGAGCCTGAAGGAGAAGGCATAGAGGAGTGGGCTTCTGCACTGTGGCCAGAGCTGCCCCCCAGAACACGAAGGCAGCAGGGTAACATGGTGGTATGCAGTCATAGAATAGTGAGAAGTCACCTCCCCAGAACTGGGCATGTTCCACCTCCGGCAGGCTGAGTACAGTCTGCTCACTGGGGCACACAGAGGAGACAGAGACTCGAGTGAGCTTCCAGCTGAGAGAGTTGCTTTCAGAGCCAGGGTTTATTTGACCCCTAAGAAAATCATTTTCTTTTTCCTAGCGACATGAATTGTTTCTGGTTCCGAAGCTGAAACGGTAAACTAGGATTTCAATGTGCGCAGACATAGAGGCTCCCATTCCCTTGGCTCCAGGGGAAAACCTCCCCTGCTCCTTTGAGTGGGCAGTGAAGGTGCCTGAGCCTAGACCAGTGGTTTTTCAACCGTGCTAATGCTGCAGCCATTTAATACAGTTCCGCCTGCAGTGATGACCCTCAACCATAAAATTACTTTTGTTGCTGCTTCATAACTGCAATTTTGCTACTGTTATGAATCTTAATGTAAATACCTTTGGAGATGGAGGTTTGTCAAATTGGGTCGCGGCCCAGAAACACTGGCCTATGGTCTCTTCAGCTTAAAAATTCTATCTCTTTCCACCTCAGCCCAAGGCCTGGCTGTGTGGCCCTTCATAGGGCTGTGACCCAGGGAGCCACAGGGCTGGGGTATCTTTCAATGTCAGGTCTGCTTATGCTACCTCTCGTCACCGTGGCTGCCGTGAGGTAGAGAACCACTCGGCTCTGCTTCCTTGTAACAGAACACTAGGACTAGCTCTCTGCCCTCTCCTGCTGCCCCTGTACCCCTCTTCCTTTCTGCTTCATTTCCGGAGGAAGGGGAGAGTTCTTCTCACTCTCCAGCTGTGACTTTTTTTGCACATCTCTCTGTGACAGATGTTCAAGCCTGAGCTCCCCAGGGGTCACAGCACCCACACCCCATCTCAGACGCGTATCTGTACTCCCCTCAACCCTAACCTCTCTGAACTGCACGGCATGGCCTCACAGGTTAGAGCAATTGTCCTTAGTTACCACATTCCTAGACCATGAGCCACCACCCGTGTGTGACTCCGTGCTTGGGGTTGGTGTGCTTTGGGATTAGGGCTTCCTTCTTGTTCACAGTGCACACGCCTGTGACAGCCAGTCCACAGGCTTTTACTCCTCAGCAGAGTTTTCCTCCAGTAGACTGAGAAGCTCAAGAAAAGTGTAGTGGCTACTTGCCCCTAAGGTCCCCAGCTGAGTACGTCACCCGGCACACTAAAAGATGAAGACTCCATGAAAATGCAGGCAGGACTGGGGCTAGGTCCCGAGAACGGAAAGTGCTTGGAAGAAGGGCTCAGAGCAGTGACTTCTGGAGGAGCAGCTCTCAGAAGCTGGGATTTACCAGGGGAGCCATGGACAAGCATAGGACAAGAGCAGGAAGCCTGAGTGGAGCAGGGTGAGGGAGCAGCTAGTGGCTGAGCAGAGATGCAGGGGCGGACTTAGAGATCACAACAGGACAAGGCCTAGGAGCTGAGGTGGAAGAGTGGCCAATGGTAGGGTCCTGGGGAGCCTGGGGGGAGGGGTCGCGGGGTATACAGGACTGTGGGTCCAGAGCACAGAACACGAGTGTCATGATCAGAAGAGATCGTTAGCGGTAGAATCCTGGAAACTGTGACCTAGAGAGCGGAGCCACCCTGTGAAGCTCCCTCTTTATCTTTTCTTCTCTGGCTATCAGGTCACATAGCGACCAATTCGGGATGCTGAAGCCTGGTTGGTTCTAAGACTGAAGACAAACTCTCCCCTCTCTCTTCTCCCTTCCTTCTTCAGGCGCAGCCCCAGCGCGAGACACCACACAGTTCACTGAACCATTCTGAGGAAGCCCTCCTTACGGACTGTTCTCTGCTCAATTCTTCTGGAAGTCTCAGCTGCTGTAGACAGCTCTTTTATTGTTTGGTAACCCCACAGACAGCAATAAAAGTAAAATGAAAACACATTTGCAAAGCAACTTTCCACTGTCCAAAGCGCTTGCCCATAGTTCTACTTAATATTTAATATTTCCATGCAATATTTATGCAACATCTCCATGCTTCAGGCAGCGGGGATGCAGGTGCAAATAAAGCAGGCGCGGTCCTTAGCCCCTAAGAAACCTCCAGTTCAGAGGTGGAGAGGCCGATGTGATACAAAGATCAGCTAGAGCGCAACTGTGATGCACTTCTGATTGGAAGCCACACAATGCTGAAGAGCAGAGGTGGCAAGAAGACCAATTACTTTGGCAAATAGTGGCAGACTGCCTGGAGAAGTGACATTTAAGTCAAGACTTGCAAAGTGAATCAGGGCTGAGCAGTGGAGGCATTGGGGGCAGGGTGTCAGTAGCATGACCTCGAGAAGTGAAGACTGACATCGGAGGGAGAGAGAAGGCTGGTGGGATGGATTCTGAGAGCCATAGGTGGATAAGTAAGGCCGGGGGAAGGCCAGCCTGGGTCAAGAAGCTGGTGGATCTGATTGAATCAATACTATTTGATTCTGCTTTAAGAGAGCCTGAAGAAGAGGCATCAACCCCTTCTGCCATTTGAGCAGGAGGAGAGCTGAGAGCATCGGGAAGTCCGGGGAAAGAGGCCACTGGAGGACCTGGGGATCCTCCTTGCACAAGCCTGTTTTCTATGGTTTTGTCTCCATCTTACAGAGAACTGAGGCAGGCTGGTTGAGCAAGTTGCTTAAGTCTTTACCCTGCATAGGGGCAGAGCAGCTGCTGGCACTTAACTCTGCGAACCTAACTTAGCTACTAAGTGAGTTGACGGCCCCAGCTTTGTAGGAGCACAAAGGTCCTTTGCTCCCACAGGTCACTAGGGAAACCAGGAATGTTAAACACACAGGGGCCTCTTCTCCACGGAGGAGATAAAAGGCCGGCTGGTCTGCCCAGAAGACTGGGAGTGGATTTTGTTAATGACCTGGAGACCTTTTGGCTACCTGCGGAGGCAGACCTCACCCATCTAATTCCCCAGAATGATTATCCCAGCTCTCTCTCCCTAGACAGTTACCCATCCTAAAGGGAGATGTCACATGACCTGCTCACCTCTATGCTCTTGGTCAGACATAGATTAGATAGACAGACACTAGATTCTAGGCCTTTTAGCTATAGACCCCACCCTCATGGTCACGTGTACTTTGCAAAGGAGTTTCTACATAGTCACACCTTTACTATACACCTGGAACTGGACTGATGGTTGCCTGGAAACCCTTTCCCAAATTGTCTTAAACATGTTGACAACGAACTGCCTGGCCTTAGAATCCCCAAAGTCTGACCCAGGTTGAGGACGCCAGTCTGCACCAGATTTTCACTCTTACCTCCTCCTGGGGTTTGCTTCCCTGCAGGTCACAAGAGTTTGGAACTCTTCTGATCCCTAGACAAGTATGACTTTGTTCCCAGATAGCTGTGTTATCAGTGTTTCCAATTTGGCAACCACCTTCCCTCCTCCCACCTTCATGCCCCTCCTACAAGATCAACTGACAGTACTTCCCCTGTCTCCGGCAACATCCCCAGGTGTTGCTGTTACCAAGGCAACCATGTTAACCAGCCCACCATGGCTATCACTCAACACTATCGGATTCTGCCGCCTGCTTCTTCCCTCTTCACAACACATGGAAAGTTATCTAAAGTAAGGTCTCCCCTTCAATAAGCAGAAATTCCAAATCTTGGCATCAGTCCTTCTGGGCAGAAGCTCCAAAGGTGGAGATGTGGCACAGATGTACAGGGCTCTGGCTGGTCGGGCATTGGTCCCCCTCCACACAATAACAGGGGTCTGACCAATATTAACTCTCAGCTGTGGAAGCCACTGTGGGGGAAAATGATCACACAGCAAGAGATTTCCAGGCTTCAGAAAGGGAAGAGTCCAGAGTGCAGTGTGGTCAGTTGAAGCAGGGAGTGATATCAGCTAGAACGAGGTTGTCAGCCCCTATCACCGCTTCCCTCCGACAAAGAGGCTCAGACTAGGGCCAATAAGACAGAGATGCTAAGATGCTATTTCTGTCGCCAGTACTGGCCTCTCTGGAGAAAAGCAGCATTGCCTTCCTCCTCACACTCTTCTCTAAAGCCCAAGTGGAAGGCAGGAGACGTCCTTCAGAGTTGCCATGAGCAATAAGGGATGGGAGGAGATTGAGGAAAAAAATTCAGCAGCTAGGGAGATGGTTCAGTCAGCAAGGTGCTTGCTGGGCAAGCCAGAGGAGCTAGGCTTGGGCTTCCTTGTAAGAAGCAGGGCATAGTAGCACATACATGGAACTCTAGTGTGCAGAGGCAGAGATCCCTGCCTGTGGGAGGAGGATCCTGACTGTGTGTTTGTGGTAAGGCCAGCCAGCAGAAGACAGGACAGCAGTCATTCTGCAGGACCATCCATGCCATGTCTCGTAAGCCAGGAGAGACTGTTAGGAACCAAAACTAAACGTGTCTGAACCCAAGCTTCCCCCAGGTCAGCGGCTGTGACTTAAGCCAGGACCCAGGTAGGGTCCTTGGTTGTGCACCCTGCACCCAAAAGTCATTTCCTGGCTGGGCCTGCTGGGGCTCCTGGTTCAGTGGACTTGGGGTAAGACCTGAGAATCTGCATCCCTAAGTTCTGCTGATCCAGGGACAGACTTTTAAAAACTGCTCATTGAGGGGGCTTAAAGCAGGAAGTGTGAGGGGATATGAGTGGGTTCAGACTCCCCTTTTCCCAAGACATAAGTAACATTAAAGCAGGATTTTGTGGTAAGGCTTCTGCTCAGTATGAATGAAGCCCTGGGCTCTATACCAGATATACAGATACACACACACACACACACACACACACACACACACACACACAGATGCACATGCAAATACAATTCTTCCTTGTCTCAAGAATGAAAAAGGCAGTTAGTGAGGTGACTAGGTACTGTGAACCTTTAGTCTCTCCATGAAGGTTCAAGCTTGAGGATGGTTACCAATGACCCCCATGGTCTCCTGGATGGTATTAACCACAGAGACCATCCAGGCTTGGACCACTATAGAGCCTGAGCTCAACTACCATATTCCCAGCTCAGCCAGATCCCACAGGCCAGATCTATGGCTCAATGTTGTTGAACTCCTGGTAAATAAAGATAATTACATGATAGGCATATGCTGTTTAGGGTGCTGCCCTGCGTTTATATCTGGGGGAGAAGCTACTTCCTGAAGAAACTTGGTTGCCTAGGTAGATTTCAACAGTTTCTCAGCATTTTATTTTACTTAGTATATCTGTGTGGTCATTATATAAAATAAGACACAGGAAGCCAGCAGAGCCCATACACCAGCCAAGTTTTTCTAAGCCAGTACTTTGTAGTTTAATTTAGAATGATCAATTGAGCAGTCACCCAAACCCTATTTCTTAAAATTCCCCGGGGTGGAATTCTTCGGCTTGGTGCTAAGTGCGTAGGCTGGCTCTCAGAGGCTTCAAGTAAATTTCCTCTTCTCGAATACAATAATATGTTGCTGCTGACAAGCAGAAGCCACCATACAGCCGCCATACAGTGAAGGAAACAATTAGCAAATTCATTAATTAGGATTCTACTTGCACGTCTTCCACAACGGTTACCATTTGTTTATTATAATTACAAATCTCCTGTCTTTTACTAAAGCCACTAATGGTCTTCAGGACGTACTGTTATGTTTGCAGAGCCAAATGTATTTTGTTTTGCACGAAGAAAAAGAATGTCTGTATAGTGTTACATCTGAAGGGGCCTCAGATGCTACAGTTGAACAGTTTAAAGTAACAGAATCTTATAGCAAGCCAACACACACACACACACACACACACACACACACACACACACTGCAACAGATACAATGGACGATGCCACTTAGTGTACTCACCTTGAGCCATTCAATTACACAATCAGCCAATGAGAACACTGAACCTTATTCTTAGGCAATAATTACCTAGATTATTTCTACACACTACTGAGAAATTCCTTACGTTTCTAATAGCAGATTAGGTTATGACAGATGTCATACCAATTTTCATTTTTCAAGAAAAAAGCAGTTCACATCGAAAATCTCAAGTTATTTTTAAGCTAAAAGAGACAGCAGCACACAAACAACTGAGGACAGTTAAAAAATCAAACAAACGCATGATTGAAACTGAGAAGCTATGAGTGCTGTTTTTAAAAGGCATACCATATAGTTTGCAAAGGGCAACTCTAATCTGTGTAACAGCATGGCACCTTTACATATGAGCTGCAAAGCACAGATCTTTATGAACCTCTTCACAGATGAGAACTGGGTTCAGGGCAGGCAGAGAGGCCAGTCCAGATCCCAGTGGAGGTGGGTGACAGCGTGAAGAAAGCCCGTACATATCTCCCGGTGAAAAGCCAGCCTGCACTGACTGCTCAAGGATTCAGAGCTACAGGGAGAAAACAAGAGGGGGAGGGGGCATGAGAAAGGAAGGGAGAAGAGAAAAAAGTAAAAAAGAGAGAGAATAGAGGGGGCATTCTGTTTGGAAAGAGATGCCATCGGGTCTTCGTGGGTCAGGAATGGGGGTGATGTGTGATTTTGAGTCATAAACAGGACTTCTCATTAAAAAACCCCTCCAGGCCACACACAGACACGACAGACAGACAGACAGACAGACAGACAGACAGACAGACACACAGAGTCAGATAAGAAATTTAGTAAATGCTGTGGCAAATGCCCCAGTGCTTTTAAGGGAGGGGCATCATGGACCGGAAGCTAGCCTGGGTTACATGGTGAGAGCCTTCCTCAAAAAAGTAATAGACGGAGCATTTGAACACGAAGTGTTCAGCCCTTCTCACTTTCCCCCACTCCCCACTTGACAAAACACCACGCCCCCAAAGCCACCGCAGGGACAGCCACAGAAAGGAGTCTTCTTAGAGCACAGACTGTGTATGGAAAGGGGAGAGGACAGATTCCTGTCTTGGAACACAAGTAGGCTGGCTCAGGTTTAAAGGTTTCTGTTTCTCTGGTTCATTCCCATTGGCAGTCACGGAGCTTGGCAGAAGCCCTCAGGGAATTACTGCTTCCTTTCCGTCAAGGCTGCTCACTTTTACCCACAGGCTGGCCTGAGCTGCCTTCTCCATTCCTCCGGTTTCTGGAACAACCGGGTCATTTCAGGTCTGGGTGCCCAGGCACTCACTCTGTCCAGATAAAGGAGGTAGCTCTGCCCTCCCTGCCTACCCGGAGACCTCACAGCATCCCCAGATTGTGCCCCGAGCAACAACCTCCCTTGTGTGGTCCATGGATGAACAGAGGGTCTTGAGTCCTGGTTCCGCCTTCAGCCATAGCATCTGGGTAGACTGTTCGGCACTCTAAGCCTCAGCTTCCATTTGGGAGAAAGGGAACCATGAAGCCAACTTCCAGGGTAATGTAGAAAGTGAAGGTCATGTAGTAAGGGCTGTGTGTGGTGCGGGCATGTACAGGCACGCAGGCAATGGTAGCAGCTTATACTCCACGGAGCCAATATGCCACTCGTTTCTTGGTTCTTCCTTCCAGGACTGGCCTTCTCTGAAAAGGCCCCCAGTGTGTCTCCACTGCTGCTGCTCTATGGTTATTGTGCTAAAGCAAACCAGGTCAGCAATGATCCCTTCTCCTGGTCTCTGGACTCCTGCATGGTTTCCATCTAACTGCTGAGACCTTGGGAAGGTGTCCCAGGAGGGAAAATGAAGCCTAGCAGGGAACACAGAAACCTATGAGGTAGGAGCACAGCAGCATTTGGTGTCCCCAAGACACCTGCTTGTTGCATTTTTTTTTTAAAGTGTTGATGTCTCCCTTAGCCAGCTAAGAAGGGAAAATCCATTTTTGAAAATCAAGCTAACATCCTTAGGTAAATATGTCATGCAAGTTTGAAGGGCTGCAATGTATCATAATATTTTTCTAAGACTTCAAGGCATCCAGTGTTAACTTGAGGACTGTAAACCATGCCATGAGCAATCTAAAATAAGGGCTTTTTTTTTTCCCACTCTAGAAATAGCTGCCAAACAGACAGATTCCATCCTATATCAGCCACACATTGCCCGCAGAGCCTCAAACTTCACCATTGCCCAAGAACAGAAGAATGGGAATGAAGTTAGAACTGGCAGCAGGACAGGACCCAAGATGCTCTTAAAACCGTATAACATCCACTCGTCAGGGACTGAACTGAGTCTTTCAAGTCTCAGTCTAAACCCGTAGATTGTCTAAGTACCTAGATTGTGACTATATTTGAAAATAAGACCTTTAAAGAAATAATTAAGGTAAAGTGGGGTCATTAGTGAGATCCTGACCCAGCAGGATAACTGTCCTTACAAGATAGACAATACTGCCAACAATGGGCAGAGTAAAGGGGTGGCCACAGGGGACCCAGAAAGATAGAGACCTATAAGTCAAGGTTAGGGCTGTGGAAGAAACTACCATTCATGGCTTGGAGTTGTGAGGAAATAAATATATTGCTCAGTTGCCCAGGCTGTAACATTCTGCTATTGTGGTCCTAGCTGACTCTATGCCTCGACGCAGGGCTTTCTCATTCTGCCTGTAGAGAACAGGTACTTAAAAGTAGCCACAGAGATAACTAGCAGAGTTAGACTTCTAACCTTTGACTTTGACTTCTAGTCTCTGTACTCTACATGAGTTACTTAGGTGAGGGTTTGCTTCTTCTAGCCCATCTCTGATGTGAATATATTTTATTACCATTGTTTAATAAAGAAGCTGCTTTGGGCCTATAGCAGCACAAAATAGAGCAAGGCAGAAATTCCAAGGAGAGAGAGAGAGAGAGAGAGAGAGAGAGAGAGAGAGAG
>NC_022020.1:58376785-58412674 GCF_000317375.1 Microtus ochrogaster
AGAGAGAGAGAGAGAGAGAGAGAGAGAGAGAGAGAAGGAAGAAGGCAGAGCCAAGGAGACACCATGTAGCTGCCCAAGGAGATAGATGCACCGGAACCTTACCAGTAAACCACGAGCCTCGTGGAAAAATACAAAATAATAGGAATGAATTAATTTAAGACGTAAGAGTTAGTTAGTAAGAATCCCGAGCTAATAGGCTGGGCAGCATTTTAATTAATACAGTTTCTGTTTGAGTATTTTGTGTCAGGGCAGCCAGAAAACAAACAATCAGCCAATGCCGACACATCTCCATTCCTTTCTGTCAATCACCGACTCTCTACCAGGGGTCTATTGGCCATGGAGACTCAGGTAGGTAATTTTTTGCTCTCTTCCCTGCCTTCTATGTGATCTTTACAGCCTGCTTGCAGGAGCCCCTCTGTTTTCTCCATCTCCAGTGCCTGGGGATTCCACATATTGGTGTGGATCCCAGGCACCCTATTTCTTTCTGGAGGGCTCAAATCACCCTCCCCTCCTAGCTCATCTCCATTTCTTTCTGCTACCCATGGACCCACAGAAGCCCTCTCTATCAATGACCCCAGAGCCATCTGATCCATAGAGGGCAACAGCAACCAAAGAATGGAATACCCACCCAACAAAGGCAAGACTAGATATCAACACCAAGAAACACCTCTGACATCATAACTCCAGACACCTAGATCCCAATACAAAAGCACAGACATGACAGCCAAGACAAAATGCTTCTACAAAACCTCACTGCTGTAGGCCCTGAGCAATGCAACATAGCAGAAGAACAACACGAGATATTGAAATAGCAATTATGAATATGTTTAAGGGCCCTAAAGAGACTATGAAGGAAGTTAATGAAGCCTGTGAAAACACAGTGTCATGAAATAAAGAAAATCAGTAAAGCTATGAAAGTGGAGTTTAACAAAGAAGTAAAATCACTAAAGAAAACCCAAACTGAGATAAAAGTGGAAACAGAATATTTAGGGTGCCAAATAAAAAGCTCAGAGGTAAGCCTCACCAACAGATTACAGGGCATGAAAGAGAGACTCTCAGGTGTTGAAGACAAGGTGGCCCAGTCAAGGAAAATGTTAAATCTAAAAAGATCTGGGCACAAAATATCCAGGAAAACTGGAACACCATGAAAAGACCAAATTTACGAACAGGCACAAAAAGCAACACATATTTCTTCAGCTGATAAACAGTTTCAACAAAGTGGCAGGATACAAAATTAACACAAAAAAATGGCTGGCAGACAGACTGAGAAAGAAAGCAAGAGAAAAAATACCTTTCACAATAGCCTCAACACACACACACACACACACACACACACACACACACACACACCTTGGGTTAACTCTAAGCAAGCAAGTGAAAGACTTAGATAAGAAAAACTAAGATTTTTAAAGAAAGAAAGTGAAGAAAATATCAGAAGATGGAAAGATCTCTTATGTTCACAGATTAATAGGATTAAAACACTGAAAGTGTTCACCCTAGCAAAAGTAATCTACAGATTCAATGCAATCCTGATCAAAATCCCAATACAATTATTTATAGAAATTAAAAACCCAATTTCAACTTCATATGGAAACATACAAAATTCAAGATAGATTAGAAAATACTGACTAATAAAAGAACTGCTGGAGGTATCACCATCCCCAATTTCTAGATGTATTACAGAGCTATAAAAATAAACACATTGTGGTACTGGCATAAACAAACATATACACTGATAAATGGAATCAAACGGAGGACCCATGCATAAGTACTCATGCCTATGAACACCTGATTTTTGACAACAAAGTAAAAAAATACACATTGGAGGAAAGATAGCACCTTCAACAAGTAGTCCAACTGGATGTCTGCAAATAGAAAACTGAGAATGAATTTAGATCATATTTATCACCCTGCCCAAAACTCAACTCCAAATGGATCAAATATATCAGCTTAAGACCAGGTATCCTGAACTTCATAGAAAGAAAGGGGGAATAGCCTTGAACTCACTGGCATAGACAAAGGCTTTCTAAACAGGCCATCAATAGCACAGGCACTAAAAACAGCTAATAAATGGGACTTCATGAAACTGAAAAGCTTCTATATGTCAGAGGACACCATTATTCCGATAAAGCAGCAGTCTACAGAATGGAAAGATATCTTTACCAATCAAACATCTGCTGGAAGAAACCCTAACCCTAACCTTCCAGCAGATGTTTCTAGATTATAGAAAGGACTAAAAAACCTGAACATCAAGAAAACAAATAATTGAATTAAAAAGTGCAATACAGAATGAAGCAAAGAGATCTCAAAAGATGAATCAGCAAATAGCTGAGAAACACTTAAAGAAATGTTCCACATCCTTAGCTATCAAGGAAATGCAGGTTAAAATTACTCTGAGATTTCATCTTAGGCCAGTCAGAATGCCCAAGATCAGTAACATAAATGATAGCGCGTGCTGGTGAGGACACAGAGAAAGGGTAACACTTAGTCATTACTGGTAGTCATGCAAACTTGTACAGTCACTATGGAAACCAGTGGGGTCGTTTCTCAGGAAACAACCTGGGAATTATCTATCTTAAGTTCCAGCTAGAAAAAAAAATTTATGCTGAGTGGCATAATCTCAGAGCAAAACAAACAACAAAAAAATCCCCACAAATACTGAATGTTTTCTCTTATATGTGAATGTTAGCTTTTAAGTTGTCAATATGCGTGCTATAACCCAAGGAACCACAAAGGTTAGGGATCTAGTAAGGGCCTGGGGGGAGGAGAAACTCCCAAGGAAGGGGAAATAGAACATATTGTTATGGAGAGACAACAGGGAACTATTTAGATGGATTAAAAAGCAAGGGATACGGAAGAGACTGGTAAAGGAGGGAGTGGGGGACAGCTAACACTAAAGACCATTTGAAAAACCATATGGAAACTTACTTCTGTAGAAGCTTTCTAAAATCTATACATCTATGAAAGGAATCTAAATGGAGCCATCAAAGTAACAGGGGAGACAATGCCCCAACCAGACATCTAAAACCTCCACCAACTAAAACCTCCAGTGCCTTGTTTTCTTTAAAAAAAAAATAACAATAACAACAATGATAAATTAAAAAAGAAAAAACCCTCCAGGGCCAGGAATGGATTACATTTTGTTGAGTGAGAGTGATTGGCCAAAAGGGCACTCTGGAAACTCGGAAGCATCAAAGGTTGTTGCCAAGGATACTGGTTGCTCTCCACAAACTGATGGTAAGACCCTATTGAAAACAACACTTGGAAATGTTACAAAACTAGGAGTCATCAAGCTGATTGACCAACTAGAGGCTTCACCCCGACTCACTAACATTTATGGTACTGGAAGGTAGTTTGCACTTTACCAAAGGATAAACATCACCCAGCTATCAACCCTACAACCTAAAACAGTGCAAGATAAACTTGTACAATAGTGGCACAAATGTTATGGGGGCAACCCACCACTTTCTGATTGGACTTAAGGACACTCTGCAAGATGGAACCTATACCTGACACTGTTAAAGTGACCAAGAATAGACTAGGTTGGTTGTGGATTCTAGTAGAAAACTATTATTCTGCTAAGTGAGCATAGCAATAAAATAACTCTTCATGACGTACTGCTTGCTATACCCATAGCTCAGCCATCATCTGAAAAGCTGCTTGTGGTAGTCGGGAATTAACACAGAGACCTACAACTGGACAGTGTGCAGAGTGAGACTTTAGAGCACTCTGTCCTAAATGGGATGTCTCCATCAGACCCCTTCTCCCCACGCATGAGGGATCTATGTGGAAGAGGAGGTGGGAAGGTTGTAAGAACAAAGAAGAGGGATTGACTCCATGGACACAGTGCCTTCAGGGCACAGCAGGATGGACACACAGACACACTCACAGAGACTGCACAGGTTCTAGCCTGATGGGGTCCCGGCACTGAGAGGGCAACGTGGATACAGCTCCTCCCACCCTAAATAAGAAGCTGTGTGCAAGTGGTACCTACTGTCAAGGAAAATCCGTTCTGTCCACTGGAGTCCTACCGGGCATATGAGCCACACTTCTGGGCAGGCACCATACCCAGGAGTGGTTGACCAACACAAAGCAAACTCAGTGGGAATTTTGTAGACTTTTTGTATCATTTTGCTTTGTTTCAGCATTTTTTTGTCTTGGTCTTTTACATGTTTATTGTGAGTTTTGTGTGTGCGCGCAGGTGTGTTTATTGGGTTTTTGCTTTGTTTTGGTGTTTGCTTTTTGAGGTTTAGGAAAAACATAAAATTGGGTGGGTAGGAAAGTGGGAGGATCTTGGAGGAATTGGAAAAGGGATAAAACATGATCAAAATATATATCATATAGTGTATAAAATATTAAAGAAGAGTGAGGGCTTAGAGACCTGGGTTTAAATCCTGGCACGGTCGCTTCTCCAGCTCTGCTGTTTAACTTCACTATGCTTGAGTTTCAACATCTAGTTTAAAAAGGCCGGAAATCTCTGCTTTGTTTGCTTAATGGGGGAATGAATAATTTTAAAGTGAACTGATAAAATATACATGAAATACTTGGTGCTTGGCTATGTGATGTTTGAGAAATGTCAGCCAATCTGATCATTGCCATTATTATCCCTATTATCATTAATATTACTGAGGAATTCTCAACAACCTAGCCCAAGCATTTTATTCTACATATGATCAGGAAAGCAAGGCTCGGAGACAGAAGGCCATAGAAGGTCATGAAAGCAAGAAATTGAGGTCTAGTTCAATTAATTTCTATGGTTTTAGGAAGATTCAGAGAAACAATGTCGAGAGGCAGGGTTTGATTTCCAGCGGATTTAAGACTAGGCAGAGGTGGAGTCGAGCTGACCAGGAGGCTACTGCAGAAGCCAGGAGACTCATCCTCATCATGACTTACACCAGGCCAGGATGACGGAAAGACCGCGGACAGGAATATGTGAGTAGAGGCACCGAGTGTGACCCGGGTCTGCGATGGAAAGCTAAAATCTGAGAAGGAACAACTGAAGAAATGGCTCCAAGACTAAAGGCATTTGTCCTGCAAGCCCGGAGACATGAGTTCGATTCCTGGAACCCACATAAAAGTGGAAAGAGAGAGCAGACTCCGGAGGATTGTCCTCTGACTCCACATGCGCATGGCAGCATCTGTGCCCATACCACACGCCATGCACATAGATGGTAACGATGATAAATAAAAATTAAACCAAAGGAAAAAAAATTCCTGTGAGAAAAATTAAAACACGTTTGAGGGCCAAAGTGACAAGAGGGAACATACACCTCAAAAACCCTAACTCGGCTTTGGGGAAGTTCTAGGAGATGAAGAAACATCAAAAGATTGCCAGAGGAAAAGCAGCTGATGGATGTAGGTATTAATAGATCTTTAGGAGGAAGCTAAAAATAGAGCCGAGCAGACATATCATGCAGGCTGTTTCAAATAACGGCGCCTCTAGAAAGCACATGGGACTCAGGAAGGAGAGGCAGCCCCCTCCCCCCTCATGTTCCCACAACCATTCAAGGAAGAGAGATAGGAGGAACTACCTGATCATACAGCGGCTAGGCTAGGACAATTTGGAGCAGTTAGGAAGGAACAATGAGCCGTCCAGCTGGCCACTATCTACTGAGCACCTACTTGGTGGCCCTGTTCTCTCTGTTTAGCACTAGGACAACCATGAGTGAAGTCAGCCACCACCTCTGCGTGTGCCCTTCCTTGAGGTGGGCAGTGGGGGATTAGTCCAACAACCCAAATGAAAGGGGAACTACCGACCGAAGAGAGCTCCACCAACTCAGGGTTCCATAAAATGAAGATTACCAGCAATTAACCAGGCAAGGAGAAGTAAAAAGATGGAGAAAATATTCTAGATAGGGGAAATGGGTGTACAAAGGCTCCAAGGATAGATGGAGACAGAATTCGGAGATGTAAGAAAGCTAATAGAGGGAACGCAAAGACAAAGGGTATAGTGCATTAAGTCTGAGAAAGTAGAGTAGGAAACCAGGGGGCGATGTGGACCAGACCACTGGGCCTTGTAGGTCACAGGGGCCTGGAGGCCTAACCTCAAGGTTATTGTTATTATACAGTGTACCAGGGAACTCTGCGGACTAGCCCCTGTCACCTAGTACACCAGAACACAGCAGCCCATGAAGTCATGTGGATCAGAAAAAGGAAAGAACAACATTTTAATGATTGGACCACATTTGAATTTTGAAGGGATGGCCTTGACCACAGAGCAGAGAATGGCTTGGTTGCTATGGGATACACTCTGGTAGCCTCTCCCTATGCAGGAGCTGTTAAAGCAGTGTGGGTGACTGAAGATGGCATCTCGACTCGGGGGGCACTGATGGGGACTGGAAATAAATGCATCAAGGTACACAAGAGACATTCAGTGTGGGAAAATCCCCAGGGAGAGCGAAGGACCAGGCTGCTGCAGTTGGGTGGAGTAGGCAGAGACCAGGTGGGAATCCTGTTTCCAAGTCATACTCCTAGATGGATGGACTGCAAACAGCCAGGTGAGGAAACTGGAAAGCGCCAAGCTCTGGGCTGGGTTTACAGTAGTGCTGTATGGTGTTGTTCACATTGTGAGATAGGAGGCACTGGCGGCTACACAGAACGCCCTTGTGCCAAGCACTACGTGGAGCTCTGGAGAAACAGCGGTGGATAAAGCAGGTTGCTCGCCCTCAAATAGCTCATGCTTAGTAAGGGCTGCTCTTTGGAGTCACCTGGGGAATTTGGCAAATAAAGTCTCCCATCCAGAGAGACTCAGCTAATTGGCCCGGAGAGCTGACAGGGCATCAGGATAGTGGAAGCTCCCCTGGGGAGTCAGGGCTGAGAAGCAGGGTTCCCGGGTGTGAAAGGTCTATCCTGGACTGTATCTAATCATACAGAAGGGAAGTCACAGATGAATCATATCTTGGGCCTTAAGAATTTACAGCAGAAATATTCAAGTACATGGGTACAATGGGAATAGTGTTATTTGGATATTAAACCAATATATCTTCATCCCTAGAAATTCCTGGTCCCTGAGTGTTTCCTGGCTCGCTAATTATGAGTGGAGCCTGGCTCACTAAGAGAATTCCTTCCAGATACATAGAAATTCCTCTTCTGCATCTGGCAGAGTTAACTATGGATAATTGGTAACCCCTCCTCTAGAAAAATTGATACCTCAAGAAGAGGTATTAGTAAAATGAAGAGTGGGTGTGACCCATGCCGTTCATCAAGACATGACTTAAACGCTAAGGAATTTCAAAGAAATCTAAGCCTACCCCTGTCTGTCTGATCACCCGCCCAGTGTCCAGTTACCTTGTCCAAGTCACCACAAGGGACAAAGTCAGGCTTCTGGCTCCTAGGATGGACCTCACTGTCCTTGACCCAGTCTGACAACACACATCTCTCAGTTTTCCTCAAGAGCAGAAGCCAAACAGAACACAGCGGGAAAACAACACCCGTCCCAGGCAAGAGCTCCGCACCCTGTGCCAGGTGTTAGCACCCCACCCTCCTCGGGAACAGAGCCAAGCACTGTTTCACACACTCTGATCTTCTCTGCCTCACGCTCACAGTGGGTGCTAGCATTCATCAACATAATTAGAAAGAGAGAAACAGTATCTAAAACACAGAAGATGGCACATCTATCTAAGAACAGCAATGACCTGGAAAAAACGAACACTGAACCTCATCCTCCACCCAATCCTGTTACCTTGCTTCCTGCTCTGCCCCCTCGGATTCTTCCTAATGCCCCGCCCACCTATAAACAAGCCCCCAACAGTGGGTCCCTAGATGTGGCTGGCTGTTTTCTTTATACCTTAGCTGTCTGAAACAAAATTCTTGATTCACATTTTCCCTGCGGTTATCAGAGGTAAGATCCAGTCCCCACAGCCCTGACCTTAATCTTTCTGAGGAGGCGATAGATGAAGATCAGACAGGGTTTCTAACCTTAGTAAGAGTTAAAGAACTTAACTTTATCCCTAGTGCGAAGCTGCTGAAGGTGCCTGAGCTGTAAAACCAAGGCGCTCCAGTGAGGCTAAAAGGCAGCTGCCTGTCCAAGGGGATCGGGCTGGGGAGCTACTGAGCAGAAGGAACCTGACAAGAAGCCAGCCCTCAGTGTTGCTGATATCAGAACATTCTGTGAGTCAACACCTGCTATGAGATCTATGTTTCCTGAAGCAGGACAAAAGACCTCATTGGACCCTTCTGCGGGACAGTCCAAAGATCAGGCTCTTTTAGCTAAGGCCGGGATGCCTGGGGAGGCATAAGCGTCCATTCTCAGAAAGCCACTGTTACTAAACAACAGGTCATGACAGATCATTAGCATTTTCCCCCACTAACCATTCCCAGGCAAAGGGTTTCTCCATATCTCTAAGGAAACTCTAGATTCTAGAAGGGGCTGTTTCCTTCCGTCCTCTTTCATATCATAAACCAAATCTTTGCTCATCGAAGATAAGATATTTGGGAGCACAGGGTGACAGGGACACCCCCAGGTCTTCTTTACTCAGGGACCCAGATGTAGATCTATATCTCTGTTAGGACTTTCATTAAATTACTCCATCCAACCAACAGATAACCAAGGTCATCACCATAGTAATAATCATAAAGACCTACAAGACACTAGGAACTGTACTAGGCACTGTGGTCCATGGACAATCACCAAACTAGACTCAAAGTCTGTCCTTAGTGGATTATTAAAGTGAGAGGCATAATAGGACAGAAACGAAAGAGGGAAAAGGTTGAGGAAGTCCCAGAGGCAGAAGAGTTGCAGAAATGACCCAGGGGAAAAGATCGGAAAACATGTCTTGACAGGCAAGGATGACATCTTAATTGCACCTTAGAATGCAGTCTATTAACCAGAAAAATCCTGAATCTAACAATTTGGAAATTAAGCAACAACAGCAAGAAGCATGTTGGTGTCTTCCAATTGAAGAGGAAGAAGCGCAAGCGTCCGTTCCCCACAGATACCCTATGCAGCCCACTGCCGCCCAGGAATGTCTAGTCCGTGGGCGCTGAGCCCCTCTAGAAGCGCTTGAGCCATGCATGTGAAGTGACTGGAAAGCACACATGCTGGGCTCTGCTGCAGGATGGCTGGAATCTGCTCTCTCCCCCTTAGCATGAAAACCTTCCTCGGAATCAGATACTATCTAACACACACACATACACACACACATGCACACGCACACACGTACACACACAAAGCTCTTCTTGCTGATGCGAGCTCTGTGGTATTGGTCTTCCTGGGCTAGGACTCCATCAGCAAGTGCATTTGATTTAAACACTTTCTCCACGCTTGGGCTCTGCACGCCTTCCTCGTTCCTCTCCCTGGGAAGGACGCTGTAAAGTCAACAGCTCTCTGCTTTACTAGGACTTGTGGCCCAGCTGGAGATTTAGAAAGTAATAATTCAAGGGGTGTCAGAAGACAGAGTCCGGGTGTGTATGTAGCAAATAAAACATGCAAATACTGACACAAAACAGTATCGCAGAGGAAGCCCAGAGACCTCTTTTTGTAGGAAGTCTGGGACTCTGGACGGGTTTGAACGTGTGCAGCACTTGGATGGAAACTCATCTTCATTGTTTTTAAATCATTTATATAGCTGATCCCTGTTAGCTGTGGCAGTGAACAATGAATTGGGGAACGCTCACCCACTGCTGGTACAGGAGACACGCTGCTTGCTCACACTAACACCAAAGCCCGAGACCACTTTGATAAGTCGCCTCCTTTTTCTGAATGCACCACACTGTTTCTCATTAACACTGATGGTTCAATATTGTGAGGTTGAAGGTGTGTGTAGGCCAGGGAGGTGCAGTAAAGAAACTGCCAATATGACCGCTCCACGATATGGTTAAGGTTTTTATTGTAGATATGAGAGAAGAGCCAGAGGCATCTGGAAGATTCCAGAGCAGAGAGAGAAAGAAGTAAATTGAACACGGCTAGCAGGCTAGACATGGCCAGGGCCAGGAAGTCAGAGTGGGAGAGAATAGTGGTGATATCGAGATAGCAAGAGATACAGAATAGAGAAATAAAGCAGGGAAATAGTGAAGAATGGATATCTGGGGCAGAGGGGAAAACCTTGCTCTCAAGAGAGACCTAATGGGTACCTGGGAGGAGGGACTCTCGGGAGGTGGGAAGCCACAGGTTATGGTGGAGGTTTTGAGATGAACAATAGGTACTTGTGATCCTGGGGGAGCCTGGAGGCCAGCATGGACTTTGATCTATCTGTGGCCACAGCGTTTGTTCCTCCTGCCAGAGGTTAAAGGAAATGACTCCTGGAGATGACTAGATGTTGGCTACATGCCTGGAGACCTGAGTTCAATCCCTAGGACCAGCATGGAAGGACCTCAGCCCAAACAGTCACACTCAACACAGTAAATAATTTATTAAAAACAAGGCAGTTAAAGAGGCTATCGAGCTCACAGTTCGGCAGTCTATGCCCAAGAACAAGAGACCTGAGAAGCTGCCCCTCGCCTCAGCTGTGGAGCTCACAGGCCCAAGAGTCTAGCACCCACACACCTTGGAAGAAAGAGACCCGGTGGCCCCAAGCTGTATTGAACCAAGGGGTGTGGGCCCAATGGCACTGACCATGGCATTCTTCTCTGGGCAGAAGACAGCCTGGTGATGGGAACAGGAGGCCTGCAGTCCACCATGCTGGAAGGGCACAGCACAGCCCCGCCCTACCTAGATCTTTCATCCATCAAAGACACAAGCATGTTCAGGACGGCTCCCCAGCTAGACAGGACAATGTCAAAGAAAGCTGAGTCCACGTCCTTTACCACTCAGAAAAAGACATGCCTTCCCAAGAAGAGACAGGATCTGCAGGAGACCATGGACATGATGGAGTCACAGACACTGCTGCTGACCCTGCTGTCTGTGAAGATGGAAAACAACCTGACTCTGCTGGAGGAGAGGGCTGAGAAGGACTTGGCGGCCTTATGCCGTGAGAAGGAGCGTCTACAGTGGCAGGTGCTGGAGCTGCGGCTCCAGCAGAAACATCAGGAGCTGGCTACCATCCTGGATGCCCAGATGGAGGTGTGCTGGGCCCTCTCCAGGCTGTAGCAAAGCCCTTCAAGGAGCAATACAAGACATTGGCCACAGCCTTGGACACCACTCGACATGAGCTGCCCGTGCAGGCCATCCACATGCAGGGAAGTGGGCAGGAACTCCTAGATGATCTGGAGCCGGCTCTAAAGACCACCCTGCAGCTCCTGGGCGAGCTGGGCATCTCCTCCCCGGACGCCAACGCGCAGGTGCCGACGCCAGCGCGCAGGTGTCACGCCTGCTGGAGGAACTCAGGGACTTGATTACCAAGAAGGACCTAGAGCTCTACAGGATCTTCGGTCAGGTGCTGGAACTTTCCTCCCAGGCCAGCAAAGAGGCAGCCTTGATAAACCAGGAAGTCTGGGAAGAGGCCAAACCTGTAGTCAGTGGTACTTCCGGTCCAGACGCCCTCGGGGGCCCACAGCCCCTCCCAGGACAGGACTCCCCCCAGTGTAGGACTCCCCCCACTTTTTCGTTGTCTCTGTTCCCTCTGGGCCTTTACCTCAGATTGAAGGACGTTCCAGCCATGCAGTTTTCTGAAATTTTTGTGCATTTTTTCTTTTTCTGCACTTTCCACTTGGGACATCAGCAGCATTTGTGGGTTTGGGTTTTTTGAGACCAAGTCTCCCTGTAGAGCCTGGCTGTCCTGGAACCGAGTGACTGTCAGGTGTGGTGGTACGTGCTTTTAATCTCAGCACTCCAAGGCCAGCCTGGTTTACTTCCAACCAGGAGTGACTTTCAAGACAGCCAGGGCTACACAGAGGAACCCTGTCTTAAGAACTGATAATAAATTCTGATTGATGTGTGCTAAAAAAAGAAAAAAAAAGGGAAATGACTCCTTTCAGTCGATGGAAACTGGTCTCCTAAGTTCCCGAGGAACACTGGCTTTTACCTCATGGTCAGGAACCCTCTAGTCCAGTGAGCTCATTTCTCGATACATGCATGTATGGACTGCCTTTTGAGTTTGGGGAAGCGGAGTTGCCTTTGAACCTGACAGTATTGACCTCACATAATTCCCGGCGAGCCCATGGCAGCCTTCCTGCATTCAGCAACAGTTGACAGCGCTTCAGCACTGTGTTTAAGGCTGTTTCTGACTATAAAATCAACAAAAAAAAAAAATAGCCCCCAAATGTAGCATTAAATAAATCACAAGGACACTTGGTCCAAGTAAGAGTCAAAGAAGGAAGGGAGAGCGTCGCTTGTCTGTTGGGTTGAGCGATGCACGAGTCAGGCCAACAAATGCACTCACCGGTCTGGATCTACCCATAAGTAACTGTGGACGGGCTGGGCGTGCTGCTCTGGGGACACAAGTCAAACTTGGCAGGCAAGAAAAGTGGCAGGCGTGGTGCTAGGGATTCTGCAGCCTCTGCACATCTTGGTCCAGAAGGGATAAAGGAGCCGCAGTAGAATCACACGGAGGCTACAAAGTCAGGGAAGACAGACAGATGGGAAAAACCAAGGAAGAGCCCACAGAGGAGCCAGAAGCAGGTGGGGCTGTGTAATGGTCTCAGGTGGGTCTGTGTAAGGGTGCCTGCTGAAAGGAACAACAAGAGCAGCTGTGGGCAGGGAAGCTCGAGGTCTCGCCCACATTCTGCTGCCCCTGAATCCCCAGGATGACAGGGAGAGGTTGGTCTAGACAGAGAAACAACTTCACTGCCCCTACCTCAGTATCCTCCTAAAACAGCAATCTGGGATCAAGGTACCTAAGGGGTGGGCTCGCCCGACTCCATCTTCCATCAAAACCAATGAAGTCTGAAAGGTTCACCCTTGGTAATCTGGTGGCCTGTCCCTGACACTCACAGGCCTAAGGTGTCCAACAGTGGAGGGTGTGGTCGTCATACGGTGGTTGGTGGGTAAGAAACAGATGGAGGCGGAACTCTCGAGCCTGACTTGAGGCTGGCTGCTGTTGCCTCCATTCTAACCGCTCGGGAGCAGATTCTGTATATCCAACTTCTTAGGTAGGCGGTTAGGTGTAGGAAGGAGTGGTCAATAGGCCCCTCAAGACAAGACAGAAAGAACCCTAGGTGGGGCAATCATTAAGAGACAGACCAGTCTGGGACCCCTGAAATAGAACATGAAGATGGCTGTCTGGAGACGGGTCAGCCAAAGGAGCACCCATAGTGCACTGCCATCTTGTCTCCTTTTAAATTTAGAGGCACTCAAACCCCTATAAATGTCCTTATTCCTTACACACCTACTTAGCAGACTGCATTCTGGGTAAAACAGGCTTCTGAGAAAAGCAACAAAGCAACTCTCCTTTCCTGGAAATGCCCAGGTAGTTGGTTTTTGTTTTTTTACTCTTTGTTCTTTGGGGGCCCACCACCCAGCTCCCACATAATCACAGAGGCTTATTCTTTCTCATGAATGCCCAGCCTTAGCTTGGCTTGTTTCTAACCAGTTTTTCCTTAAATTATCCCATTTACCTTTTGCCTCTGGGCTTTTATCTTTCTCTAGTCTATGTATCTTTCTTTACTTCTTAGTCCACGGCTCGCAGTGTGTAGCTGGGTTGCTGGTCCTTGGTATCTGCTCTCTCCTTTTTCTCCTCAATCCTTTCCTCCCAGATTTCTCCTATTTATTCTCTTTGCCTGCCAGCCACGCCTATCCTTGCTCCTGCCTTGCTATTGGCTGTCAGCTCTTTATTAGACCAACCAGGTGTTTTAGACAGGCAAAGTAGCACAGCTTCACAGAGTTAAACAAAGAGAACATGAAAGAATGCAGCACATCTTTGCATCATTAAACCAATGTTCCACAGCACAAACAAACGGAACACATCTTCAACTAATATTCCGCAACATGCCCAGGATGAAGGAGACAACAGAGGAAAGGGAAAGAGAAGGGAAATGTGAGCCGCACGTCTGCCAGGATCAGAGCCATCGTTGCTTAGCCCAGCCTGATCTTTTACTAAAAAGTGTGTCCTTGCTTTCTCGCTTGCTCTAATTAAACTCCTGGCTAGTTACTCTACCTCTGTCTCCCATATGAATTCTCTCTCCCCTTTGGGGAACACAAGAATCGAGACAATGCAGGAGTAAGGACCGGAGGAAACTCCAGATCTCCCTGTAACAAACACAGCATCCCTGCAAGCGTGAGTTAAAAGTCTCTGCCTTCCCCAGCGTCCAGCTGGGCAGCATGTGGATCAGTCTGGGCCACTCAGCCCTCAAATCCTACTCTGCTACTCCAAGGTCATCACCCATGCCCTCTCACCCCCGCACACACAAACTCAGGACCACACGTCACATGATACACTCCTATCATTGTCCTGAAATTCCCACCGATTCCTGAGCAATTGTACCCCGGTAAACAGGCACTGAGTGCCTCTGATTCCCCAATCTCCTCTACCATGGGTTGCTTTGGTGTTGGCTGGACTTGAGGACCGGGGACAAGTCCTTAGAAGAAGTAGCAACTACTTTGTTGAGAACTTTCCATCCTAAATGAACATGTACGTTTCTATTCTGGTGATGGAGCCAGCCAAGGCGTGTAACTTAATCACGCGCTTGTTTGCTCAGTCTGGCTGCAAACTGTGTAAACTCCATCCTCCCAGGAGCTTTCTGCTGCCGGCTGGGAATTAGCCACACACGTCAAGCTCGTTACCTGATTCTCTCCGGGTTCTGCTCTTTGAATCTCCGGCCCTTGGTATGCTGCATCTCAGTTCTAAGCAAAGCCCTCTAGTGTATCCATGAACTTGAGCACTTACCCTTGAGAAAGCGCAAACAATGAAACTCTAAGCTCACAGTGTCCCTAGCCACCCCCCCCCCCACAGGTATATGATAAGGCTTAAGTCTCTTGAAATCCCTTTCTAGGCTGTTTCCCACATTTCTGCTCCCAAGATCAATCTGGATAGAAAATGAGATGGAAAATAAAAATCAACGAATAACTACAGGTGCCAGAGCCTCAATTTATTAAACAAACATTGTGTTTGAACTACTTATCTGAGCTTGACATCATGGCCAAACAGATCTGAAATTGGCAGTTCGTCAGGAAAACTGGGGTATGAAAATATCTAGTGCTGTTGAGAGATACAGAAAAGGCCACGGGAAGGGGCAAGGGCAAGGGGGAGGGGTTGGCAGGTTGGTTCTAGCCCCGCTGCTGTTACTAATCACAACCTGGAGCTGGGGTATATCCTCCTGTTCTCTGAGCCTCAGTTTCTTTCTCAAACATTTTCCAAAAAAATTATTTGCTGAGAGTAAGATTCAGTAAGACCAAAAGCAGATGTAGAAATTCACAGCTAAGCACGAGGCTGAACTCCTCGAGTTTATGAGCAAAGGGGCCAAGACCATGATGGGGAAACCCATAGAGACAGCTGACCCAAGCAAGTGGGAACTCACTGACTCTGGACTGACAGCTGGGGAACCTGCATAAGACAGAACTAGGCCCTCTGAATGTGGGTGACAGTTGCATGGCTTGGGCAGTTTGTGGGACCACTAGCAGTGGAACCAGTATTTATTCCTAGCGCATGAACTGGCTCTTTGGAGCCCATTCTCCATGGAGGGATACAGTGCTCAGTCTAGATACGGGTGGGAGGTGGGGGGGAGGGGCTTGATCCTGTCTCAAGTCCTGTGACAGACTTTTTGACTCCCCATGGAAGGTCTCACCCTCTCTGAGGAGTGGATGGGGAGAAGGTGGGGGAGGACAGGGAATTGGCATTGGTATGTAAAATGAGATTGCTTTAGGAAAAAAAAAAAAAGATTCAGCATGACCATGGGTCCCCAAAGCACTTCCTGAAATCTTACAGCCTTACACCAAGGCTATAGAACAATGTGCTGTGCAGACTCCCAAGGCTGCAGACAGTCCAGGCCTGTTTGAGTTTAGCTGGTCCTTTGGGAACTGCCAGGACCCTGAAAAGATGTCAAGAGAACCCAGGCTCCCAGGGAGGTGAGATCAAAACGCAATGGAAAGAATTTCCACTCCCCACGGCCGGCCTGCCAGCCCTTGGCCTCCTAAAGCGATCAGATGCTGAGCTGAGCCTGGAAGCAGGGAGCATGGCAGAAATCTCCCACTTCTAATTACTTCATGATTCCTACATATTTTGGCGATTGCTTGAAGGCTGTTTCATTAATTTGCAGATTTGCACTATTTTTTTTTTCTCCCTCTCTGGCCAATTAGCTGAGCTAGCTGCAACTGGGCATGGGGAAAAGTAACCATGAAAACTAAGCCTCCTTCTGCCCTAGCCCCCAGTGTTTGGGAATCATAACCAAGGGGAGCGGGAAGGGGAGCTGGTGGGACCTGGCTCCCTTTGCTCCCTCTGCTTTAAGACAAGGTCCCCAATTCCTCTTAGTCTGTCTAACATCAACACCCATACCCTCCAGGTCTGTGAGCTCAGGTCAGACTCAGCGTGTCAGGGAAAAGGCTATGGTTGGCAGACTTATCCACTCCATAAACTTTCTCCCATCCAGCCTGTATAAATTAGGAAAGGACCCTATAGGGCTGGATCTCCACTGTGACCTGTAAATACCATTCGAAGAGAAGACCTTGTGAGACCCTGCAATTGTGTCGTTTCCCACACAGGATATCCCGTGCATGGGATCTGCTTCAAGTTCTGGCGCTGATTAAGAATGAACACTGAGTCCCAGGCCTCTTTCTACCCACCTGTCATGGGATGGTGATATGCCATTGCAGGGCACATTGCTGAGTACTGAACACTGTAGAGTCCTAAATACTGAAAAGGGTTGATCACAGGCAGAGGACAATTGCAACCAGGTCACTTGGTCTGGAGATAACCCCCTTGGACTCTGCTTTCAAATGAGAAGGGTCTCGAGGCTGGGTGTTGGCAGGAAGTGAGGGAGATGGCTGAGATCTATCTTCAAGGCCAGGCCAACTCTGAAATTGGTGGTGGAGCAGTAGGGGAATGGTCTGTGGGCTCACGAGGCAACTGCTGGCCACTGGAATGTCCGTGGATTATGTCCGTCAGCTACAGAAAGAGGTTTCAACAGAATCCAGCTGAGGAAACAGCAGGAGCTGGAATAGAGGCCAGGTGGAGGGGGCGGGAGAGAGGGAGAACCAAGAGCCGCAAGAGTAACACCCTCTTTTAGTTACAAGTCAAATGAAAACCGCCATTTGTCTTGTAGATTGATGGGAGCCCGTGGGTAGCCAGGAGGCTGGTTTCCCTGTGGAGCAGGCTCCTGGTAATTTACACCTACATGATGAATGCCCTTGTGCCGTGTTAGTGAGGAACCCACGGGTCCAGTCCTTCCGAAACACGTGGGGATCTGGAGGCACAAGGGAGGCAGTGGTTTATTCTGAGAACTTAGAGAGAAAGCTGGAACCCGTCTGCCAGCACCTATGAACCTTGCCCAGTTTCCACCTCCCGAGGCAGAAGCTTAAAGATGGCATGGAGGAAAGGGAGGGGGAAGGGCACGAAGAGGGAAAAGTGGGCTCCTACAGGCTGGATGACACTCCCCACTCCATCTCACAAGGACACAAAAGGCCCGGAAGTCCACTCCATCCATCCAGTCCACCTCTCTTCTTGTACAAAAGAAGCTTTGTGAAAAAGGTGGAATATTCATTTACACTGTGTGAATATGGCTCTGATTGGTTTAATAAAGAAGCTGGGACCTGAGTGATGGTTTAGAGGTTAAGGGCAATGGCTGCTTTTCAAGACGCCCTGAGTTCAATTCCTAGTATCCACGTGGTGACTCACAACCATCTGTAATGAGATCTGGGGCCCTCTTTTGGCCTGCAGGCAGGCAGAACACTGTATACATAATTAATTAAGTAATTAAAAAAATAAAGACGCTGACTGGCCAATAGAGGAACAGGATAAGGTTAGATGGGAGATCCAAACTGAGAATGCTGGGAGAAAGAAGGGCGGAGTCAGATGAGTCTTGAGCAGAAGCAGAAAGAAGATGAGCTTGCTGTACTGAGTAAAGGTACCAAGTCACAAGGCAAAGTGTAGATAAGAAATATGAGTTAGGGGGCTGGAGAGATGGCTCAGTGGTTAAGAGCATTGCCTGCTCTTCCAAAGGTCCTGAGTTCAATTCCCAGCAACCACATGGTGGCTCACAACCATCTGTAATGAGGTCTGGCGCCCTCTTCTGGCCTGCAGGCATATAAGCAGACAGAATATTGTATAATAAATAAATAATAAATATTAAAAAAAGAAATATGAGTTAATTTAAATGTAAGAGCTAGCTAGTAATAAGTCTGAGCTATTGGCCAGGTGTTTACAGCTCATATTATGTTTCTGGGTGGTTATTTGGGAGCCACTGCTGGCACAGGAAAACTCCACCCACAGCATTTTCTCTAACCATTTGGTCCATAGCTTTCAGTGGCTTTATGCAGTATAAAAACAATTTTATATGTCAATTAGTTTGATTATTCTGGATATTTCTGTGAAATTTTTGAGTTTACAAATTTATCATTAAAATTTCAGGATATGGACTGGAGAGAAAAGAGGGACTCAGTGGCTAAGAGCACTGACTGCCCTTCCAGAGAACATGGTTTCACCAGCACCATAGTTACAATTCCAGTTCCAGGGGACCCAACACGCTCTTCTGCTCTCTGAAAGCATGAGGCATGCTCAAGACACACAAACATGCATGTAAACAAAACACCCATAAACACATTTTTTCCAAAAATCTAAACATTTTAAAACATTTTTTTTTCAGAAATTAAGTAAGAAGACTAAGTAAGTTTTCAGATTAAAATAAGAAAAATGAAGCCAGGCTGGGAAGATGGCTTAGAAGATGGTTCAGTGGGGCAGGAACACTTGCAGGACAAGCGTGAGGACTTGAGTTTGAATCCCCATTACCCATGGAGAAAGATGGACACAGCTATGCATGCTTGTAACCCCAGGACTGGGGGATAGAGCATGAGGGGAAGAGAGATAGATACTGAGAGCTCAACGGCCAGCCAGCCTCAATGAGACAGCATGCTTCTCGTTCAGGACAAGACAGCGTCTCAAATGAAGGACAAGGTCAGCAACAGAGGAAGATACCTGGTATCCTCTTCAGCCCCCTCCCATACACCACAAAAACATAAAAATATTTTTAAAAAGAGAATAATCTCAAAGTCCTTCCAATATTTCCTACAAATAATAGGCTTTAAAAAAAGAAAACAGGATCCTTCAGGACAAGCTGTACTGCAAAATTAAAGAAAAAAAAAATCTGTGACCATGGAGCCTGCTCGATCAAATGAGAAGCCTAGTGTCAGCATTGTGGGCTCCCCAACTTTCTCAGGTGTTGATTTCCTTTAAATAGTATGCTCTCCTAGAACCTTAAACTATCGGCAAGGTATAATTTGCTGTATAAATCTCTAGGAAGTCTTAATTTGACAGGTGCTTTTGTACTGAGCTTCCCTTTAGACAGGCAGCCCCCAAAGCCTGTGCGCACGTATCCACGCATTCACCAGATGCCAATTACATGCAGCTGTGCACTGGGCAGCACGGGGTGATGTTGGCAGGTGGAGACAACAGGGCCTATGTGTCGTGCCGCTTGTTCTCATCAACCTCCTGTCTCCAGCATTTCAGAATAATGACCAAAGGCGGCCTCCCTCATTGAGTGCCAGAGCGGTAAGCCAGCAATTTTTTTTTTTTTTTGTGTTGGTGGAACTTGCACGCTAACAAGAACACAGTCAGTGCTAAGTTACTAGAGATAAGACAGGGGGCACTAAGGGTCGGAGGTAACAGACAGGGCAGACTAAGCCTTACCTTCTCTTGGTCAAGAGATTATTTTAGGCTTCCTTGAAAAGATACAACTTGACTAAAACCTGAGAGGTAAGAATAAACCACCGTTCGCCTGTGGGAAAGAAAGCTAAGAAAAACAGTAAGATCAAAAGCCTTAAGGCAGGACAGCGTTTGAAATATTCGGGTTATAAACTTGTGGAGATGAAGCCAGCACTCGGCAGCTGAAGCACACACATAGACAGTGTGTCACCGGAAGGAATCCCAGCTCATCCCCAGGCGCCCTATGAAGCCATGAATTGGTCCAAGTGAAAAAGCAATATGACCTGTGGGTTTACAAACCCCCTCTGAATAATCCCTGCAAGAAGATAAATGTCTTTGAAGCAAGGGTAAACACGGAGAGGCCACTAAGGTACCCAGGGTGGAGATAATGGTAGTTCAGGTGTAAATGTCAGGAACAGGACAGCGTGTGGAGAGAAGCTGACCTGCTGGGATTTGCGGGTAGAACTGCTATCATTGGTAAAGACAGGAATAAGGACATTTAGGGACAAGCCCGGTTGGGAGGAGTCTTAGTTTGTAGAAAGTTTTGTACTAGTGAACAGTGTAAGACTGTGTAGCTCCTTACACTTCAAACCCTGAGCCCTGGTTGGCACATGTTCAGGCTCTGAATTATAACCCCCACCTGAACCTGAGTCTTCTGGGGACTTCCCTCACCCCTGACAATAAATGCAATAAACACCCATCCTGGTTAGCTTTTATTTCAACACGACCCATGCCAGAGTTGCTTGGGAAAGGGGAACCTCAAACACGGCACTTTCTCCATCAGATTGCCCTCCGGCACACCTGTGAAGCACTGAGGACATTGCTGGTTGATGTAGGAAGGCCCAACCCACTGTCAGGGCGGTGCTACCCCTGGGCAGGTGATCTTGGGGTGTGTAAGAAAGCTGGCTGATCAGCCAGAGTGAGCAAGCCAGTCAGCAGCGTTCCTACATGATCTGGGGGTCAGTTCTTGCCCCCAGGTTCCTATCTTGGTTTCCCTCAACCACGGACTGTCACTTGTAAGTCAAATAAATCCTTTCCTCCCCAAGTCGGTTTTGGTCAGTGTGGTGGTTTAAATAAGAAAGGCCCCCATAGGCTCCGAGATTTGAATGTTTGGTCTTTGGCACAGCCCCAGATAAATGTTTTCCCTTCTAAGAGTTGCCATGGTCATGGTGTCTCTTCACAGCAACAGAAACGCTAAGACAGTGCTGATTGTCATAGCAACAGTGAACACACCCCTTTCCAAACCCTAGCAGCTCTCAGACTGACAAACCATACCCAAAGTCTTGGTTGCTCCTGAAGGGCTGGCTTGCTATGCACCTAACCGTCCTCTAGTTAATAACTATCCATGTGTCCAATACTCCCAGGGCTCTGCTCTTGAAAAACGTACATCTTTGGGGGACAGTGTCTGATATAATGGCATTTATCTCACCTTAGATCATCGCTCTCACCCCAGCAGCCAGGAACCAGCTTGGAAATGTATCTTTATAATTCGGTAGAGCTCCGTAGCCTTCCCAAACCTCAGTCTCCTCATCTGGGAAATGGAGATGGCAAAGCCGGCTGACAGCTGGGTGGAAGTTTGAACAGTGCCAAGCGCAGGGCCTGGTGACAACAGACGCTGGACAAAAGGAAGCACGGCTTTTCTTTTGTAACTGTTTCCCAGGACGCTGTCCCCTGGCAAGTCAAGCAGCTAGAAGACTTCTCGGCTCAAAAGGACCAGAAATAAGATTAAATAATTATTCTATGAGATCTACTTATGTAGATAGACTCTCCCAAAGATGGAAGGGAAACTTGAAAAATAGCTTGGCTGTTTTTTATTGGTATGCTTTTTTCCCTTTAGGGTTATTTTAATGTCTATGTAAAGGGTTTTTGTATAATTTTGTTTTTCTGAGACAGGGTCGTCTGTGCCCCCAGACTGGCCTTGAGCTCTCTATGTAACCCAGGCTGTTCTAGAACCCCTGATTTCCCTGCTTCTACCCCCGTGTGCTGGGGTTACAGGTATTTGGCACTATGTGCGGCTCATGTGGTATCATTTTTGATAGGAATACAAGCACATGACATTCTTCATAGCGAGTTACACTGCACCACTTCCCGCCCCTAGTGAGAAGCAGTCAAAATCAGTGATGCTAATGCTGGACCTTGACCCCCGATTGCCACCATGTGGATGTGGACCTGAATTTCTAATTTGGAAACCTAAGGATCGACATCTTAGGAAAGAAGTTTCTCTGGTAATGAAATGCCCCCCAAATCTGCAAGATCTAGAAGGTCCAAGTCCTGGCTTGGCTCTGCCGCGGTCTTAGCCACTTTACTGCTGAAGCTCCAACTTGGTCGTTAAGGGAGAAGGGGTCAGTCATGTCTCCCATGGAGCAGCCATGCCAAAGAAGAAAAGCTGGCTGGAGCTCCTGGATTCCTGAGGAGAGCTAAATAATCTTTGGAACAAATAAATATTCAGCAAGTGATTGGGCCCCAGCACAGTGAAATGCATGCCTACTGTTGCCAACACAAATAATGAAGTTGCGCAGCCTGCATTTCCATGGGAGGCTAGCATCCAATTTCTGCTCCATGTCTGGTCCATGACATAGCCCAGCATCCCTGCTCATGCCAACCTGCCAGCCTAAGGTTGTGCCCACTCCTCCACTGGGCTACAGAGGGAATGGACTGCACGGGGAGTGGGGCGAATTGCAAAGCAATTAGGCTTAGCTTCACTTAAGAGATGACGAGGTTAAAAGGAACCCACGGCAGAGATCTAGCATGAGGTGGTTTCCACAGAGGGCATGTGTGTACACTTGCCATGTTGGGACAGGAAGGGTTACTGAGAGACAGGAAGAAAAGGGCATTTGGCAGCAATGATCGCTGGGAGCTGCTCTTCTCGTTGGATGAGTCAAGGATTCAAGGATTTAAACTGAATTCTGAGTGCTGGGTAAACATCATAGTGACTCACAGCAAAACAAATCATGGCTGATCACTTTATTTTTTCTCAGAAAGGGTCTCATAATTGCAGACTAGCTAACATATTACAGATAGATATTACAGATAGATATTACAGATAGATAGATAGATAGATAGATAGATAGATAGATAGATAGATAGATAGATAGATAGATAGATAGGAGTAATTGGCTTGGTCATGTTTGTTCAAGTTTATAGAAATTTGAGTCTTCGCAAGAGATCATTCAAATTTTTCTTTTTTTTTTCTTTTTTTTGCAAGGGACATGGACTAATTAAAATGATACGTTTGCCATTTCTCGGCTTCCACTCACTTCTTTGCATAAGTGCTATGTGACAACCTAATAAGTTTGGATACCAGAGAAACATGCTCCAGAAAGACAGGCACCCAGACCAGGGGTCTAAATTCCGTGGGGGCTGAGTGTGTACCATTCTGGCAGGCAGACAATACTCCTTAGGCCAGTCTTTGCTAACGCTGGGTGTAAGGATGGTCTTAGAGGCCTCAATGTGTCCCTTCCCACACCCCTACCAGTCCATCCAGAGGATCTGTTCTTACCAGGGGAGCCACTGCTTGCTTATTCAATCCATTTTTCCAAAGATAGAAGTGGGTCCAGACATTACCTCAACACAGTGTCGCCACAATTTAAAAACACAAATACCTTCAATGCTCAGAAAATTTTAATAGAAACAAATTGAAAATGCATGTGTGTGACCAGCTTGCTCTATGCTACAGGAACAGTCACTGGGAAAGGTTAGAGCTACAATATATTAGGATAACGTGACCATAAGCAGTTATGCACCAGCTCCCTGAGAAAGCGTCACAGACCACAGGCAGGCGAAGGTCTCCAAGGGATACCAGAAATGAAGAGAAAGCCCTAGATGCTAACCCTGGAGACAAGGGTTCAGTTGCCACCACTTTCTTGGTAGCCCCTGGAAGAAGGATCCAATCAATGGAGGCTTGCTGTAGAAGGTAGATAGGAGGCATTCAGTAGACGCATACACGTATGATTTTCCTGTTGTCTTAGGGTTTCTATTGCTGTGACGAAACACCATGACCAAAGGGCAAGGTGAGGAGGAAAGGGTTTGTTTGGCTTATACTTCTACATGGCTGTCCATCACTGAAGGAAGTCAGGACAGGAGCTCAAACAGGGCAGGATCCTGGAGCCAGAAGCTGATGTAGAGGCCATGGAGGGGAGTTTCTTACTGGCTTTCTCCCCATGGTTTGCTCAGCCTGCTTTCTTATAGATCCCAGGACCATCAGCCTGGGGATGGCACTAGCCACCATGGGCTGGGGCTTCCCCACATTGATCACTAATTGAGACTATGCCCTACAGCTGGATCTCATGAAGGCATTTGCTCAACCGAGGCTCCTTCCTCTGATGACTCTAGCTTGTGTCAAGTTGACACACACATCGAAAGAAAAAGTTTTGGTGCAAAAGAAGAAAGTTTTTCAAAAAAGTTGGAGCTTCCCTCCAAAGGAGCCAACTGATCTCGCAGAGCTTCCCATCACGGGATGTGTTCGAGAAGGAACAGGGATGACCTCTCCAGGAAGACATGGAGAAGATCGTAAGATTCTGTTAAACAGCCACAAGAATGGGATATAAGAGAGATGAAGGTGTTACGAGCCAGAGCAAAGATGTAACAAGAATGTTCTAGTGAGGACTTCAGGTCGTCCGACGATGGGAGGCCAGAAGACCTGTCACCCCCTCTTCTCTGGCTTCTCATGACATGGGACCTATGTTTGGAAACTCCTCCTAACTCCAGGCTCACGGGGGTTGGCACTACAGCCCTGTGACTCTGTGAAGGACAGCAGTACCACTCTCTGGAGAGGGTGACCAGGGCTATAAACCAGATCCTATCAAGGATTTAACAAACTGGAATAAGCCAGGAAGGGCCTAAAGTCAGGGTTAATCGGTAGAAAGTCACTGGCAACAAAAGGCAAAACTGTAAGTTTTCCTGTGTCCTTCTCTAACTATCCAAAGGGCTTCAAGTCTGCACCTTCTTCTCCTGCTGTGTGCAACAGGAGCATGGAATCATTTTCCTCCTTAACTTAAAAACATATATCAAAACATAAGAACTTTCTTCTCAGCCAACTTCAAGTACTTTTTCTCTAAAATTCCATTTATATCAGGCTCAAAATCAGACAAAATCCATAGTCAGAAAGGGAAGACAGAGAGAACTTAGGAAGGGGAATGAAGTCTTCCACACCAGGAAAAAAACTTGCAGTCCTACGTGGTACACAGTATTTACAGTTGTAAAAGTCATGCACGCCTTTAATCCCAGAACTCAAAAGGCAGGTGGATCTCTGGGAGTTCGAAGCCAGCCTGGTCTACAAGAGCTAGGTCCATGACAGCCAGAGTTACACAGAGAAACCCTGTCTTGAAAAACAAACAGACAAAAAAGACACCAAGCTGTACATATAAGGTTTGTGGACTTTTATTCATGTAACTGACTCTTCAATTTAGGCTGAGGAGAGCGCCTGAAGGCTCCGGCCCTTGCAGGCAAGAGAAACCAGTATTCTCACCAAGACAAAAGAGGTCAACAGTGTGACCATCTTGAAGGGATCCAGCATCAGAATCTCCCTCAGCCGTTTGACTTAGGTCCCCACATCTGGATGACGTGGGCAGGTGCCTCTAGAGCGATAGTACCATTTCCTCTGGGCCACTTTAACTTCCTCTGTAGAATTTCAAGATCAGTGCTGTGTCATTAAATGGCTCCCAGGGGTTTCTTTGAAGCCAGGGGACAATGTTGCAGCAGCCAGAGAGGGGATGACAAATCTCTGAGGTGATTTCTGCAAGGTCACTCTGGCCTAGGCTTGGATAAGGAACCAAGAGGCTTCTTGCTAATAAGAGATCTCTGCTGCTCCCTTATTCACTAGAGGTAAAGGTGCACCTGGGCTTGCTCCCAAGGGAGAAGCTGTGTCTCCAAGCCAACTCACTGGAGACCCCTGCAGCGATGTGAACACCCCTCCTTGCCTGAACTAAAACTCCATCTGGACCTCTCCAATTTGAGACAGTTCCTCATGGATACAACAGTTCTCTGCCTGTTGGGTTCATCTCTCTGTAAACAAAGGTTAGCTGGTTCATAGCCAGGCCATCCCTCATCATATGTTGCTTCCTTATAGTCCCTGAGGCAGGGCTGGCTGCATCATCTGTGGTCACTGAATACCTAGTGACATGTATGTTATCAAAATTGGATCATCATAGAACTCAAGCCCATAACAAGCACAATACGCCCAGAGCTATCCTCAGCACCAAACGAGTGTGGGGAAAAGACTGTTATTCCTCGAGATGCTCACCACCAGACAGGAGGAGGAGAAAGGGTGGCCGGAGTTGGCAGTGTTTGTGACAGCTGCCTGAGCACACAGCCCTTGCATACCATCTGTCGAAGCTCACCACTCCACAAACAAAGAAACGGCAGCAGGAGGAGGCATCCGCTTGACTCTCTGCTCTGAGCTGTCCCTTCTATTCTGTTTGTGGATGCTACACTAGAAATCTGCCACTCTGCAAACCATGGCTCCTCTGACAGCTGGCTCCCTATTGGTTTCTGCCAACAGGGGGACAGCATGAGCTACCGCATGCACGTAGGAGCTGGGCTCTTCTGACAGCTCCTGCAATGCTCCTCGCCTTGGCATTGGACTCAGTTCCAGCTCCTCATTTTCCTACCCTTCACCCCCAGCACCAGCTACCATTGCATTCCTTACCCCAATATCAGCCTCTGCAAAGAGCTGACCCTAATGTCGGAGGCTCAGAGTGATCCTTCTCTTTTAACCAGGGACGGTACCCCTGATGAAGTCCCCTTTCCACGCTCTCTCCCTTTGTTCCTTCAGCTTTGAGGGTGGTGGCTGCTTCCTGGATCTGCCTCTGTGTGTCACTGCCAGGTCCTCTCGTGACGTTCATGTCTTTCCTGCCCTCCTTTAAACGCTCCATGAAATTAACTGGTGTGATGATGATGTTCTTCTAGCCACAATTCTGACTGGTACAGAAGACGAGCGCTCTGCCTTAGCTCTCTGACCACTGATGCTGATCTCAACCAGGATCCAGCCTCCATGATCCCAAATCTCACTTTTCCGTCCACGACACCCAATACATTTACAGTCCAACATGACATACAGGAATGTAGTGACGTAGTGGTGTTTAAAGATAAAGGTCTAGATCCAAACTTTGACTTCACCATTTACCAGCTATGTTATCTAAGACAAGCCAAATAACTCTCTGCCTCAGTTTCCCCATTTGTAAAATAGAGTTGGGAACAGAACCTATGTGGTGCATGATGATAGGTTATCCCCAAACCAGAAAGATAATGAAGCAGCAGATGCAAAGAACCAGATGCTGGAGAGGTCTCTGCCCTCATGTACTCACCTAGAAGCAAGACATAGATTTACAAAGTGGACACACACATACACACACACCCCTCTGTACCAGGGAGATCAAAGGTTAGCCACCAAAACTAACTTTGAACCCTTCTTGTTTTGAAGGTGACGCCTTGGGAATCCATGTGAACAAGTGTTCCTAGCTCAACTTCACCTGTCAGTAATTGCCTGCCTTTGCCCAGACTCTCGAAGTCACTTTCCTGAAAGTCCCCTGGTTTTTGCTGACTGTGCCGCCTAAGCAGGACTCCGTGTTTTTCTCTGAGACCCACTCACATATACAGGAAGTATACATCTTCATAATTACTTGCTTTTCTCTTGATAATTTGCCTTTTGTAATTGGGGTCCCTTCCAACTTGTAGGCCACGGGAGCTATGGTCAATACCTTTACACAGCCACAGGGCGCTGAAGGGCATGAACACACACCAGGTGCGTCTAGCTGTACCTAGGCATCATCCCTGTCCTTAGCAACAGCACGAACATGCACCGGGTGCATCTAACTGTACCTAGACAGCATCCATGTCCTTAGCAACGTCATGAACACGCATCAGGTGCATCTAACTGTACCTAGCTAGCATCCATGTCCTTAGCAACGGCATGAACATGCACCAGGTGCATCTAACTGTACCTTGCCTGCATCCATGTCCTTAGCATCATTATTAACAGCAAGAAGCAATGCAGTGGGCTGGAGGGGCTGGAGAGATGGCTCAGAGGTTAAGAGCACTGGCTGCTCTTCCAGAGGACCTGAGTTCAATTCCCAGCAACTGCGTGGTGGTTCACAACCAACAGTAATGAGATCTGGTGCCCTCTTCTGGCATGTGGGCATACATGGAGGCAGAATGTTGGATAGATAGTAAATACATAAATCTAAAGGAGAAGAAGAAGAAGGAGAAGGAGAAGGAGAAGGAGAAGGAGAAGGAGAAGGAGAAGAGGAGGAGGAAGAAGAAGCAAGGCAGCATAGCCGAGAAGGCAGTTCACTGTGGGAATTCACCCACATGAACCTCACCTACCTGAGCCTGAGCCCACCCCCCATCCATAAGACATCTTGCATGGTAGAGGACTAAGCACGATAAAGCACACAAACGTTCATTCAGTGGGCTCGACGCCCTGGGGCCGGGTCAAGCTGTACTTACAGTCAGCTTCCAGGAACGACTTCCGATAATCTGCAATACAGTGTTGTGAAATTAACAAAGACGTGAACCCATGAGGTGGAGGGAGGCGGGGAGTGAGCACAGGTACTCTGCTATGATCCTGAGTGGCAACAGTTATTATTTTCAAATACCAAATAAATCTTGTTTCCCAGCAAGCATGTCAAAGAGGGAAATAAAATCACTTATGTAATTCTCCTTTTTGATTAAGGAAAAGTATTATTTTATTGAAAGAAATCCATGATACTGCATCAGGAAGTAATTAAAGGGGACTTTAAGTAAGGAATACTGAATAGCATGCTGGGCAGTATCTCGAATTACAAGAACTCATTGTGAAGCTTCTCATTGCACACATTATTATTAATAACAATAATCCCAACAGGGTTAGGCGGTTGCAGCCTGAAATTGCTAAATCACCAGCATCCCCCTCGAAGAGGACAGCCACAGCTTAGCCACTGACTCGACCAGCCAAGAAGGAAATCACACAATTTCCTCAAGACGGTTCCAGAAAGAATTTTCCCCCTTTCAAAGAAAGACAAGAACATGGTTGAGAATGGGAAGATAAGTCTTGGAGATGACTGGTGAGATTCGCATCAGAGCATTTTCAAAGGCCCGGCAGTTCCAACATGATGTCCTCTCTAACGGCGCATGTTGGAACTGCCAGCTCAATCCATCCTTCGGGCATTTCCATCTGCTGCCCCTCTGATCAGATCAGCATTCTTCCACAGTCAAGATCTTTCATTCTCACCCTGCAACAACACACTGGACCGTATCAGAATAGCACCTGCAACCAACGACAGCAACAAAATGGCAAAACAGAGCAAAGGATGAATGAAAAAAAGCCAAGCAGGGTGTGCTGTGCCTGCCTGGTATCCCAAGACATGGAAGGTAGAAGTGGGAGTATCGGGAGTTTAAAGTCATCCCCAGCTACACTAGTTCCAGGCCAGCCTGGACCACACAAGGCCCCATCTTGAAAAACCACAAAGCAAGGGAAGGCCAACCCAAAGGCCCAGACTCAAGGCGGGATACACAGAAGGCAAGAGTTAGGAGACAGAGTTAGAATACACAAGCCTCGGTTCATGACCTTGACCATTTATAAGATCATTTGCCTCTGGAAAATGTCATTTTGTTTTTCTGGGAAATTGGATATGCTGCTATACAGTGTGTCAGCTTTGCCTTGTGTAGCAGTGCTTGAGAAGAACTATGGACCATGCTTATTTTCGCTCATGGTTTCAGTCTAAAGTTAATCAACTCCATTGCTTTGAGCCTGAAATGAGGCAAAACATCATGGTAGCTGGTACATGTGGCAGAGGAGCTGCCCACCTTGTGGAAGCCAGGAAGCAAAGGATGAAGAAGGGGCAGGGAAAGACCTCCCTTTCCATCGGCCAGTTATCTACGTCTGCTGGCTAGGGCCCAGGCCCTAACAGTCTGCTCAGCTACTGGATTAACTGATGAGTTCATCCGTGGACTAACTTACTCATGATCCAATCACCCATCAAAGCTTCACCTTTGGACACTGCTGTCTCAAGGGCTCAGTCTTCAATGGACAGGGTTCCATAGACCATTTATATCCAAGTCACTTCATCCTATACTTGCTGGAAGGAAGTACTGGAACCATGTCAGTAGAGCCCTCTAGGCGAGCATGACAGACACAAGAGATGATGGCACGATGGTGACAACTATCTAGAAAGATGATCCTAAAGATGATCCCACATTCATCAGGGAGAGATGACAACCCCAGCACTGCCATAGCCGAACACGCCAGGCTGATTTCTCCTCCACACAACAGGCATTGGCAGAGTTATGGTTCAGACAGTCGCTTAGTCAATTCACAACTTGAATTGACTTTGATTCTACATAAGCCTCCAGGATCACAGCAGGGGTGGCAGATTGGACTCTCGGAAATTCTGTCCAAATGTGTCACCTCCCTTCACATGGGGGACCAGTGGCCAGCAAGACTGTATAGCCTAGCTGTCAATCAAGTATCTGGGGCATGGCTATGCCTACCGTGTATTCATATCTGTGTCTGTTTGTGTCCTTTCATGGCCAAGCTGGCTTCTTGCCAGAGTCCTTCAAGAGAGTCTGACGACCATTTCCCCTTGCAGCTCGTGGCCCCTGTTTATTATCTTTCCCTTGTCTAAGTACAAGAAGACCCAGAAGAGCTGGGATAAACGTATTTGTAGGAAAGAGGAGCTTGGAACAGAGGCATCCTGGAGTTGAGGCCCTGCTAGGATAGGGTCTCTGTCCTTGTCTCCACCTCCTGCTGGTACGGTCTGGGAGAAACAACTCCAGTCCCAATGATTGACCCCAAATAAGAACAATTCAAGTCTAAACTGACGCCCACGGAGATCAAAGTGCAGTTGCTTCTAAAGAAGTAGCCCTGAAGAAGTCGCAACCACATGAGCAGGGCAGCAGTGTCCCAGGTGCAATGGAGACACCAGTCCTACTGCCTGCTTTGGTTTAGCTGCCAGGGCAAAGGGCTGCCTCCAGGAAAGTGGTAAAACCTGTGTTTCACCAAGGCCCCAGGCAGGGGATTGGGTCCATGGTATTTTTCCTTTAGAGCAGTGCTATATATTCCTAGGAACCCTCCCTCCAATGGTTTTCCCTAAGAATATCAAGACTTGGTGTGGGAGGTCCATCTGTATGTGTTGCTTGTATTGGTTGATGAGTAAAGAAGCTGTTTGGGCCTATGGCAGTGCAGAACAGAGCAAGGTGGGAAATCCAAGCAGAGATAGAGGAGAAAAAAGGCAGAGTCAGAGAGATGCCATGTAACTGCAGAAGGAAAAGACACCAGCCATCAGCCAGACCTTACCGGTAAGTTACAGCCTGGTGGTGATTCACAGATTAATAGAAATGGGTTAATTTAAGATGTAAGAGTTAGCTAACATATGCATAAGCTATTGGCTGAACAGTGTTGTGGTTTATGTGTAATTATTTGGGTCTGGACAGCGGAGAAACAAACGATCAGTCTCTGCCTACAAAGGCTAAACTTGGTTTCCATGTCGGCTCCGTCTCCATTTGGTCATTCACCATCTCTGACCATCAATTTCCTCCCACCTTGTAGGGCTGATAGCATCTGAGCTAAGTATCTCTCTGCACACAGTCTAGAGTGAGGAGTCAGGAAGAGGCAGCAGTTACAGCGGCTTTGTCAGTGTGAGATCAGCAACCTCCTGCCCCTCACCCCATCCAAAAGGAAAGATGCCCAGTAACTGAAGCACTCACCTCTTGCTTAGTGCTAGCTCCTTAGGCCTTCAAATCTCTCATCTCTCAACCAATGTCTTTATTAGTCTCAAGACAGGTTGGAGACAAAAATCACACCCTAGGGTCTGGCAGGGTGGGAGATTCTGCCCAGGGTCATTCTCCTCAAGGTAGTCATTCCTGAGTGGCCACTGAACACAACAAAGACCTGCGACAGGTCCAGCCCAAAGCAAAATAGTCCATAGGCCTTTCCCCCTGTACAAAAATATGTCTGCTCCATACTTAGCAAAACAACCACAGAAAGGGCCTCTGGGGCACGAGGAAAGGAAGTTAAAAATAGAGCTCAGGCAAGAGCTGCTTTAGCAACCAGTGTCCGTCCCTGGGTCGGATCCATCATCCAACAAGCTCCGTGTGTACTCATGTGGGGAGGGGAGTGGGGGGAACCCCGGAACTTAGCAAGAGGACACTTGGGAGCTGTTAATCTAATAGAGCAAGGTTTGCACTCAGAGATTTGTGGGTGTTTTACAATTAACTGTCCCAGCCATGTGTAGCAATGCCTCATTTATCCAGTTGGATCCGGGAACTGTGGGTATGTTCAATACATTGCTTCAACAGCTAACAGGACTATGATTAATTACTTCCAGCATCAAAACATTAACATTCACCACTCCGCTGGGAATGTGCAGGCCTACCACTCACTTTCTGGCCTTATTAAACAAAGCACACTAGAAGCCATTTCGTCACCTCCCCAGCTCAGGGCCACCATTACAAATATCAACTACTACCCTGGGTGTTAGGACAATGACATTATTTGAGTTATCAAGATATGGGGACATGTTATCTCTAACTGAATGATCCCATAATTTATTAAGTTCTATCTGAATCTGACAGCTTTTATTATTTCCCTTCACTCTTGGCAATCTACTTCCTATTGCTGGGCATGTCTGCCTCAAATTCCTTCTCATTGGCGCTCTTTAAGTGTGATGATTCATCTTTTGCCAGTTTGACTGGATTAAGACTGACCTAGGGAACCGAAGCACACTTCTGGGTTTATCTGTGAGGGTGTTTTCAGAGGATTAACTGGAGGGAGAGACCCACACTGAATGTAGGAGGTGCCTTCCCAAGAGCTGAAGGTTGGATGGAATAAAAGGGAAGAAGCCAGGAACTGTAGTGTTTCCCCGTTGTTTCTTGGCCTTCCAAAATGTAAGCAGCCTGAGCCTCATGCTCCCGCTGCAATGCACCACGCTGTGTATGATTCCTTCCCAGCCATGATGGGGGAACCCCCTGAAACAGTGAGCCAAGGTACAACTTCCCTCTCTATGGTTGCTCCTGTCAGCCATTTTGTCACAGCAGGAAGAAAAACAATTAATGAACTAAGCCAAGAACTCGGGAGGCAAATTAATCTCGTTAGAAATCTGTGCACATAGAAGAAAAACAAGCTCCAGGTGGAAGGATCCCACAGAGCAAAGGAGAACATTAATACAAAGCCTTGTGACACCTGACTTGGGTAATAGAAGGCTGTTACAGGATAAAAGGAATGAATATTTACTAGTACTAATTACTAGTATGACAAGATGCCAAGCAGTGGTCTGAACTCTGCATATGCAAACTAGCTTTCCCACAACAGACCACAACGAGATTCTATTATAATCACGTCACAGGTACACAGTGAGGCATAGAGAAGTCAAGGTTGACCAGATGGAGCTATCATGGAAAATCAGGCTGTAGAGAAATGACAGTGTGGTGGTTTAGGAACAGGCACAGTTCCTGCAGGAGCCACAAGAATATGTGTGTGTGTGTGTGTGTGTGTGTGTGTGTGTGTGTGTGTGTGTGTGTGTGTTATACACAGAGGAGACGTAGGAGGAAGGCAGAGTATAAGCAAGAAACTGACATGAAGCTTCTTAATACAGAGTCCCCTCTTTGGGGTGGCAGCAGGGAGAGGGGAAAGGAGGGGATTCCTTGGCATTGTGCCTGACAGCTCAGGGACTCCGATGCAGCTATTACTCTATGGAACAGAGGGCTCACAGGGGAATGAACCAGCTTAAGTGGAGGTCTGAAAAGGTCAATAACTCCCTGCCCCATCAGACCTCTTAAGAACAGAACCAGGAATGGGGACAGACCTGTCTGCTGCCAGCCAAATCAGCCTGGCAGGGTGTTCTGTAATGTGCCACAGCACTGGCTTAGCTGAGAAAGTGGGAGATAGATTCAAGCAGGATGTAGATGAAATACAACCAGAAGGTTAATATTTATTAGCATGCTTGGTACACACAGAATCACACAAGCAGGCATGGTGGTGTCACTTTGTCTTGACAGCTTCTTCTTAGGATGAGGTAAATCTTTCCCACAGGTCCCAAACAAGCCCCTCTCATGGCTTCTTTGGGGTGAGGTATGCCTTCCTCAGGTCATGATGAGCTGAAGTTCTTAACTAACTAGATCCAACTCTGAGTTCATGTTGGGGTAGTAGGAACTCCCCCTAAGATGCCTGGCTGGGGAGGGGGAAAGGCACCTGAGTAAATTGACATTCCGTTGCACAGACCACCAGACATGGCTGCTGTAAAGGCAGCTAACCTCCATGGGACACGAAGGTGCACACCATAGCGGAGGGAAATAGGCTAATACACAAAGTGTACCAAATACAATGTTCTCCTTCAGAATTCAGGATCATCTCGAAAACAACAACTCCTAAGGAGACCCTGTTTTGAAAATGCAGATATCACTTAATTATATATCATAATCGGCTTGGCACCCCTTAGAGGAAAGTGCTCCATTTAGAGGCTTTAATACAATAAACGGATTAAAATCCAAGGCTACTTTCGCAAACATCTCTCTAAAAGACTTAGGATAGCGTTCCATAGGCAAGCAGAAAGCACGCGATAAACGTGCTTGTGTGAGATCCCTCGTGCTGGGCTCTGCCGATAAGATCAGTAGAAATACAATCAGAGACGCGGACTCCGTGGGTAAGCACAAACTGCCGTGTTTAGTTCCACAAATCTCAGCTTAGAGGTCAAGTAGAGACGGGCGAGCTCTTTTGAAAACCGTTCTCTTTACAGCTCAGTGAAATGAGAATTAGCAAGATTCTGTGGGATTTCTAATGAGGATTAATTCGGTGATACTCTCAAAGAACAGAGCAGACCATAAGTACAGTGTGGGACTGAACTGTCTCGTGGACGGGCCAAATATCAATTCTGCTCAAAACATATCCATCCAAATAATACTCTGCTCCAGGAAGTTTGGGGTGTGCTTGGCTTAGGGACATGCTTTCAAAGAACAGAGAAGGGTAAGAATAGTCAATGGGGAGGAGCTGGACAGGGTCCATGACACCGTCACGTAGATATCATGACCCCTTGATATATGACACAACAAGAAGCCACATTGGTGGAAGTCCCAATGGATCCTGAGTCCCGGTGAGAGACACTGGACACTAGACTAGCTCCTGAAAACGGGGGAGGGCCTCTGTGAAAAATGTGGTGAAAGCCGAACACAGTGGGACTTGATGTCAGCCCAAGAAAGAGAAAGGCACGAAGGAAAAGTAAACGCAAAATGTATCCATGAACTGAAAGCCACATAACATCGAGTTTACTTTCGGATCTTCCCCAAAACACGGCAATGACTCATTTTTAGGTCTCGTCTTAAAAGTTTGGAAAAGGATTTCAGTGAGAGGTAGGCAAGGCCCCTGGTGGACAGGAGACTCGGGGATGAGTTACTTAATGTGAGTAAAAGCAGAGGCGGATTGACCAAGGTCACCAGCGAGGAGCAGCCAGGGGACACTAAAGAGAGCAGGGGGGCCACGATCTGGCTTTCTGGCTTCTGTGAAGTAACTGACAGGTGGTCAGCAAGGCCGCACTGGTCAGAAGTCATCGAGAAAGCGGACTGTATGGAGTTTAGACCAGTGGTTCCCTACCTGTGGGGCTCGATCCCTCGGGGGCAGGGTGTTGGATGACCCTTTCACAGGGACCACCTAAGACCATTGGAAATACCAGGTATTTACATAATGATTGATAACAGTAGCAAAAAAATCAGTTGTGAAGTAGCAACGAAAATAATTTCATGGTTGGGGGTCACCAAGACATGAGGGACTGTGTTAAAGGGGTCGCAGCTCAGGAAGGTTGAGAACCACCGCTGTGATCTAATTAGGCTTGCAGCAAGCACATCACCTTTCTAGTTGATCTTTTTAATTGTTTTTTTATTTTATTTTATATTCCAATCACACTTCTCCCTCCTATCCCTTCTAGTTGATCTTATGTTCCTTGGCAGATTTGGGAAAACAAAGCTGATCTAGAAAGACTCAATGGGATCTTGGTCTAGAAACAAACAGACAACAATAACAAAAACAAACAAATGAACCCAAACACCAGCAACAGGTGAACCTTGGTTTTTGAGGAAGGCACATCACACGGAGAGCGCTGCTAGGAGCAGACAATGCTTCCTGGATTCCAGTCGGGTGATCTGAGGAGCTGCCTTTGGAACAAGCTATCTCCAGCCCATGCTGCCCCCTTCCAGAGGACCCTCCAGTGGGTTTACGGAATGTACAGTGTGCCTAGAAAAGTTTAGTAAAGATGGTGGTGCA
>NC_022020.1:58412819-58420121 GCF_000317375.1 Microtus ochrogaster
CTCCAGGATTCCCTTTATTGACACCAAAATAAACCTTTTGTAGGAATGAGTGAAAACACTAGAACGTGTACAAGGAAAATTTCTGGAAAATATTCTATGTCCTCATTTGGAGTGGTGGTTTATGGGTGAATGCCAATAACTGCTCATTACATTAAAACACCTAAGTCTGCATAATATGAAAAGTATAGTAATGATAACATTTGAAATTGACATGTAATGGATGTCATCCGCATGGTTTGAATTTTCTACTCCTACTAATGTATTCTGAGACCACATGATGTTTCGTGGTTTGGGTGGCTTTATAATTCTTGTGCCATTTATTAAAGTTGTGGGTGGGAATAACAGCCAAGCTTCTTTTCTTTCGGGCCCCGGTCTAACTTTCCCACACAGATGTAGCTTTTAGAAGCGCATCTCATGCCTGGGGTTTGCGGCTGCTGCTTCAGTTCTGTGGTCTGTGTATATGGAGAGCATGGAGAGGCCACAGAGCTCCTGAGCGCTTCCCTAACACCTTCACAGACTGGAGCCCCAGGAAGAAGTATACAAAGTGCCCTGGCTGTGGTGCTCCTTGGGAAGATGAGCTAGGGTTGAACTATGATGTGTGGTAAACCAGAGACAGGACAGATCCCAGGTCAGTTAAAGCCAAAGTACCAGGCAGAAGATCATTCGGGAGCCAGGCAGAGTGTAGCACAGCAGTAAGACACCTATTCCAGCATTGGACCTACCAGGATTTGGATCCAGCAACCCACCCACCCCTACACACACAGACACAGACACACACACACACACACACACACACACAATACAATCTTGAACAAGTCCTTTTTCTCACTAGACCTCAAGGTCAGTTCGCAGGGCTGACAGACACACCCAAGCTCACGGAGGTGTCATAAGAGGTAAACTGATGAACTTATTTGCAGCTCTAAAAGGGTTCTGGCACTTAGTTCTATTTGATGCAGAGCTGTTATTTTCCTTTCTGAAATGCCACTTTTTTTTATTCAAGTTCCATTTGTTCCTTCCAGAGCCGCACATAGGCCTCCTGAATAAACAGGAGGTGTTTCCCGAAGGAGCAATTCACAGCTAAGGAGAGACACTCAGATATCATCAGCTGCAACTTCAATCAAGAGCAAGTGTGTGATGATGACGTTCTAAACAATCGCAGGCCACTTTAAGACCAAAACGGTCATATTGTAAGACTAGCAACCCTTGGTGCCGGTGTATAGAATCATAGTATCTTCAATTTCAGCTGTAACCATCATTAGTACTTCTTAACATTTAGGTGGAATTTACACAGTTCTTAAGTGATTTAATAGGCTTTTGAATGCTCCACCCATCCATAGGGCTATTACCCCAATGAAGAAATAAAATACGCTTACAAGGCTGCAGTGAAATACACCAATAATTTCACTCAGAAGGTAGAGGCAGGAGGACTGCCACAAGTTCAGGGTCAGCCCAGGCTACATAATGAATGTTTCTATTGCTGTGAAGAGACACCATAACCACAGCAACTCTTACAAAGAAAACATTTCATTGTTGTGGCTCACTTAAAGTTCAAAGATTCAGTCCATTATCATCACAGCAGGGTGCAGGCAGACACGGTGCTGGAGAAGGAGCTGAGAGCCCTTCATCTTACAGGGAACAGGAAGTGATATATTTTACTGGGTGGTATCTTGAGCACGTAGGAGATCTCAAAGCTTGCCCCAACAAGGTCATACCCACTCCAACAAAACCACACATACTAATAGTGCCACTCACTGTGAGATTATGTTAGCCAATTACATTCAAACTATCGCATTCCACTCCCCATAAGCTAGTAACAACATCATAATGCAAAATGCATGTAGCCAGACTTTAAAAGTCCCCGTAGTCTATTACAGTCTCAACAATGTTTAAAAGTCCAAAGTTCAAAGTCTTTTCTGAGATTCGTGCACTGCCTTAACTGTAATCCCCTGTAAAGTCAATATCAAAAAGCTGATCACACACTTCCAACATATAATGGCACAGTTCCCTTCCAAAATGCAGGGAAGGGAGCATAGTGAGGAAATGCTGGACCAAAGCAAGACCAGAAACCAGCTGGGCAGACTCCAGCTCTGCATCTCCATGTCTGATGTCAAAACATTCTTCAGATCTCCAACTCCTTCCAGCTTTGTTGACTACAACACACTTCTCTCTTGGGTTGGTACCACTCCCTGTTAACAAACAGCTCTCCTGGGCAGGATCCCATGACTCTCACATCTCCAACATCTTGGGGGTCACCAAGGCAATCCAGGCTTTGACTTCATACAACGGTCTCCATTCAGGGACACCCCTAACACATGCCTGGCCTCAGTGGCTTTCCTTAGGCATGGAGGCAAATTTCATAGACCATTTCTTCTATCCTTAACTTGAAAGCTAGAACCATGTGGCCCAAGCTGCCGAGATCTGATGCTTGCTGAGGCTAGAACATGGCCCCTCATTCAATTACATCTTCACCAGCTTTCTGGTTTTGATTGTTATCCTCACTGCCTAGAACAGGCTGGCCTCAAACTCAAAGATGCTCTAGCCTCTGCCTCCCAAGTGCTGGGATTAAGGTGTGCACCACCACACCCGTCTCTAAATTTTTCTTTAATTCCTTTCATCTGTTGGAAACTTAGCTGAGTGGAATCTTGCCTTGAAGTTACCACTCCCATTTCTTAAATTGTTTATCTCTTTGAACACAGGGCTTAGCTACATTACACTTCCTGTTGCCTTCTGATCAAGATGTAGCCATATCTGCCTGCATGCTGCCATGCTCCCAGCCATGATGATAATGGACTGAACCTCTGAAACTCTAAGCCACCATCTCTATTAAATGTTTCTCTTTGTAAGACTTGCCGTGGTCATGGTGTCTCCTCACAGCAACAGAAACTGTAAGACAGTGAAGCATGATCTTCAAAACCAAAAATAAACCCAGGAAGTAAAGAAAACACTTCCATTCCCTAGTATGTTTCCTCGTGTCTCAGTCTGTCCCACTCACCCTCAAAGCAGCTCTATCACCACACGGCCATATTTTCTAGCCTTGAGCCTCACAGTGTAGTATATTCAGAAGGTATTCTTTCTCCTGAATGTTTGAATGCTGGTTTTGAGATGTTACAGCATCTGTGGGTATTTTTCACTGCTGACTATTATCCCATTTTCAACATCATACCTCTGTGTGTTCAGTCACTCGTGCATCCTTGGATTGATTTTAATCTGGGACTAAGCTGCCAGAAACATTCTTCAGCCAGTCATGATGTACATGTGTCTTCACTCCTGTATATGTTGCTGAGTCAAGGCTAGACATGCTTAACTCTATATGAACTCCCAATACTTCCTCAGATGACTGCATCTCTTTACACTCCCAACCGCAGGATGTTTTCAGCTTCTGTACCCTAGTGTGGCCAGTCTTTAGATATTCTAGTGGCTGTGCGTGATACCTCATTGTGGTCAAAATGTACACTTCTCTCATGAGAGAAGACGCTAATTCCCCTAAGTGGCCATTAATAAACCAAGTGTCTGCTCAAGTCATACATTCTTCTGGAATAACAATCTCTTCTTATCACTTTGTTAGAATTGTATAAATACTTTACTTTAAAATTGTATTATCTGCATGCATTATAAATATTTCTTTCTAATCTATTCAGTACCTTTTTTAAACTTGCATTTATCATTTATTTTATGTGCATTGATGTTTTGACTGCCTATATATCTGTGCACCACGTTAGTGAACTAAATAAAGATGGCTGTGAGCTGCCATGTGAGTGCCGGGATTAGAACCCAGGTCCTCTAGAAGCCAATGCTGTTCGCTGCTAAGCCATCACTCCAGGCCCCCTATTTATTTTCTTCATAGCATATCTCATGAGTGGAAATATCAGACGTCAACCAACTTCTGCTTGCCACTCTTTTGCTTGATGGTGCTTTGTGCCTCTAATTTCTTACTGATTCAGGATCTTAAAGGTAGTGTCATATCCTAGAGAAGCTTTTGCTTTAGCTCTCACATCATGTCAGCGATGCTGCCTTTGGTACTCAGAGTAAGGTAGGGTTTGTTTTACTTACAGATACACATCTAATTCCCCTACCACCTTCTGATAAAAATCCTTTCCTAACTGGCTTCATGTCTTATCAAAAATCAATTGCATCTGTAAGGGGCTATTTCTAGACTCTCCGCTCAGTCCCATTGATCTATTTGTGTCTTTATTTGAGCATTACACTGTCTTTATTTCTGTAGATTCCTAGTAAATCTTGATAGAGATTGCGTGGGTACTGTGATTTTCTTTTAAAAAAAAAATAGTGTCTTGGGTTTCCAGGGAAATATTAGACTTTCCCAGTCAATTTCCTCTAATTAGCCTGCCAGGGCTGTAAAAGGTTCATTGTGTATCCTGGTCCATTGGGGGTGCGGGGAGGATGGACGAGGCTCTCTCTACTATACAAATGGCAGCAATCGCCAACCTCGGTCGGGGCTTGTGCTCAGCCTGGCCCTTGCTTGTCTTCACAATGACCCAGTTTCACACCACACATGGAGGACACCCTCTTTAGAAAATCCGAACAGAGCTGTCCAAGTGGATGCAAGTAATAATCATGGAAACTGTTTTCTCCAGAAGGAGCCGAACATAAATCGCAGCGTTCTTCCCCGGGGTTTTGAAGCGGGCATGGAGCCAGCAGGGATGGCATCCATGACAGAAGAGAGATAGTGGGGAGAATTCAGGATCACCAGCCTGAGTAACGACGGAGGGAAGACATGACGGCTTGTCAGACATACTTGAAGCGGCATGTCATGAGAAACTCTGCAGCAGAAAATTGTAATAGGCTAAGGGTGATGATATAAAATGGGAGAGAAAAACGTATCTCATCAGAGAGGGCCACAGAGCTAGAGGTTAAGTGCACAACTGTGGGAAGAGGTCACCTAAATTCTAATCCCGGGTGTCACCTCTAGCTGTTTGACCTTGGGCAAGGCCCATAACCTCCCCAGGTCTCCATTCATTGCTTTGTGAAATAGGGACATAGGGTATATGGGATGAGCAGCTGTAGTTACAAGGGGCTTACACCAGTGTCAGGTACATGGCGGGGTTCTAAATAGATAGGTCAAAAGTTCAGAAATGGTATAGAAATCGGGTAAGTTTTTCTCTACAACTGTCCTAAAATGTCTGAAGTGCCATCTACTGAGAAAGTGGCAGGCAGACAGTAGCTGGGTAGCTGGACTCCACCCCTCTATGCCTCTCTCCTGTCTTCAGTTCTAAGGTACAATGATGCTAAGTCAAACCCTTGGAACTTAGGAACAGAGTAAGAGGCAAAGGTAGCCTTCCCTCCACCTGTTGATAGTCCCTTTTTTTTCTATTAATACACCCCTGCACCACTGCACAGAAACCTAAATCGGTGAGTGTGTGTTCAGTCACACAGTTTGACAGGAAGAGAAAGATGCCAAGCAGAGGACTTCAGATCAGTTGGCTAACGTTGAGTTGCTGTGTCTGCTGTCTGAGGGCCGGGGTCTCAGAGTCTCTTATGGAAATCAAAGAACAGGGTGAGCGGTAATGAGCGGTAATGTCCTCTTCCTGCCTCAAAGAGAGTGGGTATCGCAGCCCTCATCCCCACCCTGGTATTTCTCTTCTGGCTCTCCACTTCATCAGTTCCCATTGGTCTGAACAGTCAGTCATGTCCCCCAAGTACTTCTTGCCAAGAAGGAAGAAAACACAAGTTCCCAAAAGTTATTTGGCATATCCTTGAACCCTGATCTCGGCTTCATTATCTCGTCTCATGAACCTCTAGAGGTCCTCCAAGTTCATTTAATATTCACATCAGGCTGAGGCTACAAGCCTTCAACACACTTCAGAACACGCTGTTTCTGTCTTTCCCCTGTATTCCTATGTAAGGGGCTATTTCCGGACTCTCCATTCTCTATTCCTCTAACCACCTTCTAGCACATTGCTCTACTTGAAAATAAGCTGCTTAATTAACTTCTCAGGCCGTCGTAGTCTTTCTGGTCATTAAAATTGTGCACGCTACGAACAAGGTGGCTGTATTTGTAGTGGTTGCAGCAGTCTGAGCCCACCCTTGTTTCCCTTCACAGAGGAGACTCCTCCCAGCATTAAGAGGTGTTTTTGCTAGCTATGATCCCTCCTGGCCCTGCTATCCTCTTACATAGGAGAAAAGCCCTGTGAGCTCAGGACTGAGGAGCACACAGAGAACCAGAGGTCCAAGCACTACCCTGGAACCACCTGCCTCCGTTACCAGTATGTGACCAGGGCTGTTAGCATCATCTTCCTGAGGCTCTTTCTTCCTCTGGAAGAGGCAAAACATGGTGAAATAGTTGTGGTAACGTTCACTGTACATCAACTTGGGACACACTGAACCAATGCCACAGGCAGACAACAGTGCACGCAACACCTAGCAGCCCTGAAATACACTGAACAAACACAAGGCTTGATCTGTGCAGCTGGCCCCCTGGCTGTGCAGGACAAATAAACTAACAACAGGGCATGCTCCAAAGTAACCCAGCTCTGCACCGTCACAGATGGCATCCTCAGCAATTTTACGGGCCCCAAATTTTACTAGGTGCTAAAAGAAACCTCTTTCATCAGTATGGTTACTGCCAAACGCTGCTGCTCAAAGTGTCTACATAAAGAGTTAAGGGGAAGTTGTAGCATCAAAAGGCCGGAGGCCCAGGTCCAGTCTCAGTGATATTCTAGTGTCATCTAAGTCTGTCAGTGTCTCTGGTTCCTGAGATGTCACCAGTGAATAGGTTTTCTCTGAGAAAAAAATAAAGTCATGCATAAAAATAAACAGTTTGCACCACGAATATCCAAAGCACTTTTCCCTAATGTTCAAGAGAAGGCAAAGGATCAGGCCAACCACTGTACGAGTATGAATCCGAATAACCGTTATCACATTTTAAAAGAGCTTAGTCAAGGAAGATTTCGACCTCTAGAGTCCAGAAGCAGAGGCACAAAGCACACACTGTTTGTGCGGCTACCGCCCTGCACTAGTAACGGCTTGTCCGGCACTCATCTATCCCGACTGCCAACAACACGCTAAGTGCTATCCTCTTGACAGCTCCATGACTCAAGTCCAAAGGGCCATGAATGCGTCCCTGGCAAGCAGAACACATTGTCCCTGACTCCACACAGTTCACAGTAGAGCTTTGATAAGCCCCGTTGGCCAAAGAATCATTGATCCATAGTTCAGCTTTTCCTGCATGGTATAACATTGTTATTCCACTCCGATGAGGTAGCTCTGTTTACCTTTCAGTTCTGATTTCATCCCAGCAGGAAGGCCCATTAGTTGCTGTTGAGAACGTGTCCTCATTAACTCGTG
>NC_022020.1:58420910-58433591 GCF_000317375.1 Microtus ochrogaster
AACCATCCATTCCTGCCCAGCTCTGATCCAAACGGACAGAAATGAAAGCGCTTCTTCTGCCACTGAGCAAGTGCTGTTCTGATTCTTCTCCTTACGAGACTGTGGTGGTTTGAAAGAGAACGGCCCTCAGGGGCTCATGTTTGAATACTTGGTCTCCAGTTGGTAGAACTGTTTGGGAGGTGTGGCCTTGTTGGAGGTGTTCCACCGGAGGTGGGCTTTGAGTTTTCAAAAGCCCACACCTTTCCCAGTGAGTTTTTTCTCTGCTTTGTACTCATGAATCAGAATGTCAAGTCTCAGCACCATGCCTAGACACCATGCCTGCTGCCATGCTCCCTGCCATGATGCTCATGGACTCACCCTCTGAAAATATAAGCCCCACTAAACGCTTTTAGGAGTTGCCTTCATTATGGTGTTTTCTCACAGCAAGAGAAAAGTATCGAAGGCAGGTCCATCCTCCAAGGGCTTACATCCTCCTCCAAGGAAGACGTCATCACCAGAGTTGGATAAGGACATACTCACTGTACTCCTTCAGCTGCCTCAAATAGCAAGGTGTTCCACCACTAACTGGACTTCAAGTTCATACCTTTGCATCTCAACCCCATGAAGTAGGCCACTGTTAAGCTAAGCATGGGTCTCACCCAAGAATGGCTTTTTCCTCCTGACAGCTGTGTGCTTGGCCCCCACCACTGACACAGACAAAACTCAAACTGGGAGCAGGAAAAGGAGAGCACAGTGAAAGAGAGGACCCCGTCTGGCCTTTCTACTCCTAGACTGAGTTCTTCGCGTCCCTGAATTTCAGCTTTCTGCAAGAGACCAATCAGACCGAATGGAACTGGTTAGGGGTCTGCCTACCACAGAAACAGCCCGTGTCTGCTCACCGAGACAGAGACATCTACTACCACGTACCGTGCACAGACAGAAAGCAGATGGTTAAGCCCACCAAGCAAGCATGAGGTATTAGAAACATCAGGACGAGCAGGACTATAACAACAGGCTGGCCAGTAAGATATCTGTGGAACTGGTATGGAAATTAAATGAAACTATACCTCTGAGTCGGGTGTGGTGGGAAAAGAATAATAATACATTTATGCGCTTTTTATTTCTAAAAGAACCGGCTATGCTATAAATACACTGCCAGTGTGATTCTGCAGGTGAGCAGACAGCCACACAGAACAAGAGGCTCCAGCTGTGAATTCTCTGTTAATTGCAATCTGAACTCTTCTACCTGGTTATCTCGCGGCAACGGGAGCTACCAAAAAAAAGCTTTCTCAGGGAGTAAGGTTGTGGCTGAATGGATGGGTGGGAACCGAGCGGGAGAACAATGCAGTAGCCTCAGCAACTGGAGAAATGTAGATATGATCGAGGGTTCCGGACACACCCTTTGGGGTGAATGTGTGTGTGTGTGTGTGAGTTCAGCTTTGGGGGTTTTAAGAGGGACTTAAGACAGGGACTCTAACTGTCATAAAACTTACCAAGTTGGCCCCTCTGGCTGCCCAATGGGCCCAGGTATCTACCCATCTCTTTTCCTCAGCTCTGAAATTATGAATGTGTGCCACCACACTCAACCTTATTTATTTATTTATTGATTGATTGATTGATTGATTGATTTTCCGAGACAGGGTTTCTCTGTAGCCCCACGCACCAAGAGGAGGGTTTTATTCCCTTCCCTATGAATCTGGGCAGTAGAAGTGATGCTTCTTCTGAGATTTGAAACCACGTGTGTCTTAAGAGAATGGACGACTTCAGCTTCCTTCCGCAGATGCTGGCCTCTATGTAGGATGCTCAGCTACCTTGAGATGGCCTTGCTGAACAAGCTCAAGCTAGACCTAGACTGGGCACAAAAATGAGCATGCGTGCCTGTGACGAGAGTAAGACCCTATCTGAACCAAGTGTCCAAGAGCAGCCAAATATAACCTTATGTGATAATACAGGGAGAAGAAGCAGCACCCAGCCAAGCATTGCCCAAATTGCAAAGTATGAGAAATAATAAATCATTGTTATTTTAAGCTACACGGGAGTGGATAACTGACAAGGCAGACTTCATTTCACTTGGGAAGACTGATGTGAACGGTGCCACAGACTATCTAGACAGAATTCCACTCCCCTCTGTACATTAGGTAGCTAAAATCACCCAGCTACAGCCTCCTGCTTCAGTTGCTAACCCTCCATTCGACCTTCATCATGGGTTTCACCGGATGGGAGAGACTTGGCAAACCACACTCCAGCTCTGACTCGCCCTTCCAAACTTTGGACTGGGTACATGCTATAGTTTATCTCTTATAGGCCCTGCAAAGGCTGAGTTTCTGGTCTGTTGCTACATGAGGAGCGGGGTCTGCTGGAATGTCTTAGTCATGAGGGGCACCGCTCAAAGGAGACAGTAGGATCCCAATCCCTTCTCTTTCTTTTCTATTTGGCATCGGGGTTGTGAGAGAAAAGCCTTGTCCTTCTGCTCACTTCCACCTTGAAGTGTTTGCTGTCCTGCCATGGGACCAAAACAATGGGATCGTTGGTCATGGATTGAAATGTCCAAAGCGGAAGAAGCTCCAGCTTCTAGAAAGGGTTACTAGAAAATCAATATAGAAACTCAAATAATTTCACTATAGAAAGAAAGGTCTCTTAGGACGGCCAATGAACCAAGCTAAACCTTTCCTGGCCACTAGCTGTGCAGTGACGGAAGCAGGCTAGGAGTGCACCCGATGGCTGTGCTGTTCCACCAGGACTGGCACACAGAATCTCACCTGTGGTGGAGGGCTTGCCGAGCATGCTCCAGGCCCTGGAACTGACCCCAGCACTGAGAACAAAGGAATGGACATAGGTGACAGAAACGTAGGCCTCGAGTTCTGGAGGCTGGGAGGAGACCAAGGTTTTGGAAGGTCTCTGTCTATTAAGTTCTGTCACCAACAGGGTGGAAAAGGAACAAAGCCCCTTCAGGACTCTTTATAAGGGCACTGATCACATTGCTGAAGGCAGAGGCCTCAAGACCTCCCTTCCAAAGGGAAGAACTCTCAATACTAGCTTACTGGGGAGCAGATTTCAACACAGGACTTTTATTGAGATTATAATATAGTTACACCATCCCCCACCCTTCCCTTTCCTCCCTCCAAACCCTCCCAGATGCCCCTGCTTGCTCTTTCAAACTCTGGTTGGTCTGCCACTCTCTAAAATGACCAGGCTGGCCTCAAACTCAGAGAACTGCCTGGCTCTACCTTCTGGGTGGGAGAACTAATGACGTGAGCCGCCATATGCAGCTATGAGCACGGGAATTGTGGGGGACGCACTCGCACGCAGCAATCTCGTCTACCTCTCTCTCAGCTGCAGTTTATCTATAGGCTTCTCACGATGGTGGAGCTGACAGAAGACACTTTGAAAAATATAATGCTCTGCTTTTACCAGCCCTCACTTCACTATTTTTTCCATATTGAAATTAAAAAAAAAAAAATTGTCCTCAAAAACACCCTGCAATTTGAGGGTATCACCACCAGATGGCAATGGCATGCAAATCAGAATCTCCGAAATCCTAAGTAACTACTCAATACTTTGTGTGTGTGTATGTGTGTCCTCAGGAATATATGGAGGTACTTGCTTGCAGTCAGAATACTTTGAGGATTTCCCCTTGACTTGTGGGAGAGAAATTCTTTATGTAGATAATGTAAGGAAAAAGGAAATAAAAGTATCCCAAACCAGCTAACCACGTGAGCTTTCCACATCACGCTACATCTTCTGGACAGTTGCATAAGTAATTATTGCCCCATATTTACAGAGGGAGACCCCAGAGTTCAGATTGTCTGCCCCACTGAAATTCACAGCCCGGTGTCTGAGGGACCTAAACAGATCTCACCTCCGAGGCACCAAGAACTTCCAGGCGCTTCTGATCTCCTCAGAGAGAAGGACACGACTTCTGTTTTGATTTTCTAGTAACCCCACCTCTTACATCTCTTATAGGACTGCTAACTAGAGATAATTTGCTTCGAGAACGGCAGTTCGGGATTCCCATTGGTGGGCTTTTAGCTAAGCTGACCAACTCAAACCTGGCAGCTTTGACAAACCAGTATTGATCAGAAAGTGGCTGGGAAATGGCTTCTAATCTATTTTTTAAAGCCAGGAATTAGAATTTCAAAAAGCCCTTGGAACACAAATACTGGTCCTTTATGAACAGATGGATATGGGCTTCCTCCGTTGCTGCATGGAGGGGCCCTCAAAATATGTTTTCCATTCATGGTAAGGGTCTCTTCTAATATGGTTACACTCAATTCAGTGAGCCCCTTGTTGAGAAGACACGGCCCATGTACAAATGGACACTGGCTCAAAATGGCACCCAGGGCAGCGTCTGAGGAGGAAACACAGGCAAGAGCAGAGTTGGATTTCTGTCTACCATGGACAGCTGCCAGGCAGCATTTGACTTGTGGGACAGTAAGATTCCCAGGGGTCAAAACACACTTAACCCTGCTATCACAGAGAACTAAGAAAGAAGAGAAGAAAAGAGGACACGAGGGGGCTAGAACCCCTACTCATCTCAACAGGGTACTTCCTGAAATACCCAGCAGGGCATTTCCTTGAAGATCAGGAACTAAGGGCAATTGTATCAAGGGTCAGGGAGATGAACTGATGTTAACTCTAAGCCATTTAGTTGTTCACAGTCCAAACCTAACCAGAATCAACAGGGAGCTTTTGAAAACACTGTTTTAGCTAGACGTATGAAATACATCTGGGGCTGGTGCCAGGCAGCTATATTATCCCTCTGTGACCAGGAGTACATACCAGATGGATCTAAAGCATAATTTGAGATTAAAACATGGTATCTCCTCTTCCTCCTTCTCCTCCTGTTCCTCCCCTCCCCCCCACTCCTCCCCTACCCAACTCTCTGACCACTCAAATGCAAAACTAAAATAGAAAGCAAGAAAGCTTTTTATAAGAGAGGCATTTGACATTCGACATTCTCGTCCATGGTATATAAGGCGGCTGTGGGTACAGTTCCTTGGAGAGGCGAATACGGGGTGAGGTTATTGGCATGCATTGCTTGTGGGATCAATATGTCTACTAACTTAGTATTTCACAGACAGATCAATCTATAAGCATCACATAAGTCATTTACCATCCACTCCTTTTGTTATCTGTGTAAGCTCTTGAGTTAAATGAACTCCATCAGTGATCATCAGAGATAAATATAGGACTGGATGGCTCCCATTGCCTAGTGCAATCAAGGTCTCCTGGTGTGGGAAGCAGGGGCACATCTCCATGAGGGCTTGTTGCTGGGTCTGCCATATGTACAAGAGCACAGGTGACTGTCCAAAGTTGGGGACAAAGTTTGTGAGTACAGGAAAACACGAACCCATTCAGGACCTTACTCTCACCAGATCAAGGAATCTGCATTGCCCAGGTTATAAAAAGAGGGAGTTTTATATATATATTTAAATTATGGCCAGGCGGTGGTGGCGCACGCCTTTAATCCCAGCACTCGGGAGGCAGAGGCAGGCGGATCTCTGTGAGTTCGAGACCAGCCTGGTCTACAGAGCTAGTTCCAGGACAGGAACCAAAACCACAGAGAAACCCTGTCTCAAAAAACCAAAAAAAAAAAAAAAAAAAAAAATGAGGCTGGAGAGATGGCTCAGTGGTTAAGAGCACCGGCTGCTCTTCCAGAGGTTCTGAGTTCAATTCCCAGCAACCACACGGTGGCTCACAACCATCTGTAATGAAATCTGGCACCCTCTGGAGTGTGGACATACATGGAGGTAGAATGTTGTATACATAATAAATAAATAAATCTAAAAAAATAAATAAATAAATAAATTATGAGCCATGCCACAGAGACTTGTTTCTTCAACTAGCTTCATATTGTGTAGCTTCCAGGGGTACATGAAGTGAGTGGGAAGTGATTCGATCTCCGTCATATTCTCAGAACAATCCTGCAGGTGCGTGCTACTATTTAAAGGAGAAGAAAGAAAGGCACAAGAATTTGGGTGGATTCCCTGGACTATACAAGCAGCAGCCAAGAGGTGTTGTAAAGTAGCAAGCAGTACATAGATGCTTAGATGTGGTAAACTGTTGGGTTTTTCTCCTGGAACCTCTCCCCGCTGAACACCCAGCATCAGTCCTTTGGCAGAAACTGTAGCCACTGTGATGAACATGAAGCCACTCCTTCGCCAATATGCTAGCTGAGGTTTGTAAGACAAACATTCATGCTCCCAAATTTACCACTACAGAGAAAGAAGAAAGCTTCGGGTAGGTGAGAACTTGAGAAATCTGCTAGTCCAGGCTTCTCAAACTTTGTTTGCATCAGGACCCATTGCAGGGATTAAATTATAGATTCACGATCACTGTGTATGTAGGGGGCAGATATGCACACTACTTTAAAAACTCCCAGGTGTGGCAGAACAGGCTGAGGACGACTGGCGTGGGTTAGCCATTACCCAATGAAGGAATTCACTCCTTGATAGAGATACAGGATGAGGTGTTTTGGAAGCAGTGAAGTCATTACTCACAAGGTAGCCCAGTGCCTTCTTGGATACTGTGGGTGACCACAGCAGATTCACGCTCCGAAAGGTCATGGAGCATCTTCTATAACCAAAGAATTTACAATCTGGAGCCACCAAACATCAAAATACATAGCATCTTCATAATCAACTAGCCCAGTGGGTCACATCCGAGGAGCCAGGTCATGCAGACTGGATGGATCAGTCTGTGAATTTCTGTGAGCATTTTCTTATGTTTCCCAAGTTATCCAAAAATACCCCAGGATAAAGGATCACTGAGCACATCCCTATTCATTTCACAGGTAAGAAACCTAGAGCCCAATAGAAAGGAAGAGCTACAAACCACTCAACAGTTAAAACTAATTATTTGTTTGTTTGTTGAGACACGGTTTCTCTGTGAAACAGTCCTGGCTGCCCTGGATCTCTCTTCATAGAGCAGGCTGGCCTTGAACTCATGGCCACCTGACTCTGCCTCCTGAGTGTTGGGATTAAAAGCATGCGCCACCATTGCCCGGTTAAAACTAACTCTTCTTTAAGCTGTCCATTCTTCCTGTTTCTGCAGAGTAGAGACACAGTCAACACACAAGACCTTCCCAAGGATGGTGGTGATTAGCTGGTGCATGAAAAGCGTGTCATTGGCCTGTGAGATCTGCAAAGGCAAAGAACATGGAACATCCTTAGGTCCCCAAACTCCTAGAAGATGTAGTGCACTCTACTCGGTAACTGCTGTCAGACTAACTCTCTGTTATGTAACCCTGGGTCCTGACCCTTTTCCACATTTAACCCACAGGCACAGGGGATTGTCTGTGAGCCCCCCACATGAGAAATAAGTTCTTAGCAGAGGATGGCCTCAAGTATTCTGCTTGCTCATTTAGGCAGACCCAGGAGCCACACTTTCTGTAATGGTTTAAAATGTGTTGAAGGGGCTAGAGAGACAGCTCAGTGACTAAGATCACCTTGCTTCTAGAAGAGGACCTACATGGCAGCTCATGGCTGTCTGTAAATCCTGGGCCAGGAGGTCTGATGCTTTCTTCTTCTGGCCTCTGCAGACACCAAGCATATACATGGTACACATACATACTTGCAGTCAAACTTCATGCACACAAAATAATAAATATTTTTAAATTAATGTGTTCACATTAAAAACTATATATCTTATTTTGCATGTGTGTGTACCATTGTGGTGCACATAGGACTGTCAGATGATAACATACAAGAGCTTGTTCTCTCCTTTTACCAAGTGGATCCCAGGGATCAAACTTAGGTGGCTGGGCTAGACTGTAAGTGCCTTTACCTGCTGAGCCATCATCTCTCCAGCCCCCAGCACTTGCTTCAGAAGGGTCAACAAAATTCCTCTTTTCTTTGAATGTGAATAGACTTAGTCTCACCTCTAATGCATAGAAAGAAGGATGCCTTCCAGGTGGTGGTGGTGCATGTCTTTAATCCCAGCACTAGGGAGGCAGAGGTAGGTGGAACTCTGCAAGTTCAAGGCTAGTCTAGTCTACATAGTTAGTTCCAGGACAGCCAGAGCTAAACAAACAAAGCCCCACATTGGGTGCCATTTGTAATCAGAGACAGCTCATTCATTTGCCAGCCACCCAGACCCAAATAATTACACAAAAACCATATTAATTATAATACTATTTGGCTAATGGCTTAGGCATATTTTTAGCTAGCTCTTATCTTAAATTAATCAATTTCTATTAATCTGTGTATTGTTACTAGGCTGTGGCTTATCAGTGCTGGCATATTACTCCTTTCACAGCGACATGGCATCTCCTTGACAATGCCTACTTTCTCTTTATATCTCTGTTCAAATTTTCTGCCTGATTTTACTCTGCTAAACCATTGGCCAAAATAGCTTTATTCATTAGCCAATAAAAGCAATACATATACAAAAGAACATCCCACATCAAATGACAACATTCAGCCTGGGCCATAAAACACTCTCCAAATTCCCACTTGCACTCTCTCGCCCTAGGAAGACCCGACAGAGAGACCTATGTAGACATGAAGAGGTGTCCCTCCAATACCCATCTGAGTGACCTTAGAAGCAGATCTCCAGCCCAAGACAGCCTTCAGATGTCTGTGGCCATAGCCAATGTGTAACAGACATCTCATGACAGATCCTGACCCAGAATCACCCAACTAAGGTGCTGTCAAATTTCTAATCAGTAGGAACTAAAAGTTGAAAAACAGCACTAGCTTTTGGGAACATTTAAATGATAAGGTCACAGCAACAGATATCTAACACAAGTAAAAGCACTAGTGTACTTGAGGATGTGGTCCAGATGGAATGCCTGCATTGCTCACAGAATAAACATGAGACACTGCTTCAGTCAGTCCTGCTGGGTGAATCTATGTGGAAAGGCCAGGAGCAGTGCTGGGTGAAAAATAGAAAGCAAGTGTATTCAGATACTGAATTGCCTTAAAGCTGAAAGAGATTTATACACACAGTTACATGACAGCTATTGCAGGAAGCAAGGGAGGGCTGTGGGGGAAATTCCACAACAGGCTTAAGTTCTTCCCTGCCCTAACAAAGCACCCAAGAAGACAAGATTTCTGCAACTGACATAATTTGGAGAAGAAAACAATGGAAGTCTAATGCTATTTCACAGAGCTGGGATGACAGCAGACAAGGAAGGGAGAACCAAATGCCCCAAGACAGACTCCTGTGACAGTACACACTGTGCAATGACCTTCATTTGGAACCAAGCAGCAAATGAAATCAGGAGATACATTGCCTTTGCCAGTCAAAAATGAACGAAAGTCTTCAGAAGACATGTGACCAAAGAGCTTTAGCAACATGGTCCACATGGTCCCCAAAGAGTCCCAGTGGTCAGTAGCAAACTGTCTGGGTTCTACTCCTAGTATTCAGATCATACCTCTTGCCCAGGGCAGACATGGACAAGTGTGATGTCCATTCCCTCCCACTCTTCTAGCCCTTCCAGTCTGGGACATGCCCCAGCTCTCCTCCTGCAAGCCACAGTGACTTTGGTGACCGGAAGCAGCAAAGCCACCTTAGCAAAGGTTGACTTAGAAATCTTCATGCTGATGCTGACAAGGAACAATCTATGTGTCTTAATCAGGGTTCCTATTGCTGTGAAGAGACACCATGACCATGGCAACTCTTACAAAGGAAAACATTTAATTGGGGTGCCTTACATTTTCAGATATTTTGTGCATTATCATCATGGTGTGACATGGTGGTGTGCAGGTAGACATGGTGCTGGAGAAGTAGCCAGATGTCCTGTACATGGGTTTAAAAACAATAGAAAGTCGTAGTATCTTGAGCAAAGGAGACCTCAAAGCCCGCTCCAACAAGGCCACACACACTCCAACAATGCCACACCTCCTAATAGTACCACCCCCTTTGGAGGCCATTTTCTTTTTAACCACCACACTATGCCGTATGACTCCTGCTGACACCATGTCCTCTTCCAGAAGCCTTCCCAGATCTTCCAAGAGAGCACAGGAGGACTCCATGGTGTGAGGGAAGAAGGGTGCCACAGAAGAGGTAGCGCCCGAAGGGATCCTTGTTAGACAATCTGGGTGCTGATGAGACCTATCAGAATCGATTTTCTCAAGAGTCATTTGTTGGAGATGTATCAATTACTGTGTGATAAAGAGCCCTGAGAGGAAGCCACAAATCAAATTTTCATTACCAGACCGAAGCAAGAAGCACCACAGGTGAAATCCGTAGCTGCTGATTTCTTTTCAGACGGGAAACATGAGAGCTCATCCCCAGCTGTGTGTACCTGTCTCCATCCAACTATTCGCCCACTGCAACCCACATCTCGGTTTCCATGGTGCACATCTGGTTTACAACTGTGAAGTTGCAGCTGGATCTTCCTTGCTCTGCACCGGCTCTGTGGCTAGGATACTAGAAACCAGAGAGACTGCCCTGTCTAAAACTGAAATGGAATGGGTTGGGAGGGAAGGAAGGAAATGTGGCCAGCAGGTGACAGGGCTTTTTATCTGTCTCAAGGTCAGCCAAGGGGGTAATGTGACCCTGGCTAATGCCAGAAAAACTCAAGAGTTCTCCACCAATACACAAAGGACTAAGAGTGTTCCTGTCCAACCTCAGCTAGGCTAAGGATGTAAGATAGCCTTAGTCCCTTTTAAACAGCTCTCACAAGGCTGCATTTTTGTGTCTCAACTGCTCCAAAGTATCCCTAACCTTCAGAGTCATTTCATGTCCCTTGGAAACCAGTCTCTGTATTAAGAGAACCAGCATGGTCAGAGTCTTGAAGTCTGAACTATGGGGCAGAGGCAGAGGGTAATGCAAGGACAAGAGGATGGAAAGGTCATGTCCCTGGTGGCCTCCTCACTCTCAGAGGGCCTCCTGGAAATGTTGCCCGTGTATATTACAGGTGCATGTTCATTCTAGTCCATTTTCCAACCTGCAGACAGTGCACTGACAAGACCAGGTGCTCCCTCACCTGCCGCAGCATAGACCACTCCCGCTTGACTTCAGATTGGCCCAAGCTCCTCCCCAGAAGGACAGGCTTCTGACAGCAACTGCTGCTTCTCCCCCCAGCACTGAGCCCTGATTGTGTCCTCATACCATATTTCCCTCTCTCTTGTCATCTCTTTGCTGCCCCTGGGATACTGCCCAGTGGTCCCCTAGCAAACTCCTGGGCATCTTCAGCTCCCCCCAGAAGCCCCCTCTGAGGCACATTCCCTCTGCCTATGAAGCATGCATATCCCACAAAAGCTCCAGATGCTCCCCTGCAGAGCACCAAGGATAATGGCTCTGTGACTCTCTCTGTATTGGCCAGTCATCTAGCCCTACCCCAGTACCACAGCAAGGCTTGTACAACACCTAGCAGGTAATAGATCTCTGTAATACAAAAAAAGAAAAAGAAAAGAAAAAAAAATGGTCAATTTTCTTGGCTGAGAGGTCACTTCCAATTCCCATCTCAGCATCTTTTGACCTTTTCCTAAACCATACCTCTTCCTTCCTCCCCCTTGTGGCAGCAGCAGCGTGAGCATCTTCCAGGAAGGTGTTAGAGATGCGTATTCTTGCCCCCCCCCCTCCACCTACTGGATCAGAAGCTCTGGGAATCCCCCAGCGCTGTAATTTAACAAGCCCTCCAGATGACTGGATTGGAGAGCCCCTGCCTAAGGTGTTAGAAACCATGAGAAGAGATGGTATTGCACTTAGCAAGGGGCTCCTGTCCCACGCCAACTGAGCCTTCTGTTGCAGAAAGTATCCTTACTGACTGCACAGGGATCAGAATTGAATATACTCCTTCCCTTCCCCCTGAACTAAACAAGAATCGCCTGGAAACAAAAGGAAGCCAGGCCACATAGGTGCTCTGGCCCCAGGGACCTCTGAGCTCTGGGAAGCTGGAAGGGTCTAGGCAGAAACGAATTGTCCTGGACAGGGTTCACCCAAGGCTAAGTCAGGGCTAACATGCTTCTTTTTCGCAGACACCAGTTTCTGGCCACGTGACCATGAAGAACAATGTTCAACAACGTCAGAAATGTGACGGGCAGTTGGGACACACCCACCACAGCAGAGATAATGGAGCAGTAACTAGGAGGATCTCAGCTGTCTGTCTGTCCATTTCGGCTCAAAGTTCAGTGAATGGCTATGGCTATCAAGGCTACTGCTATGAGCTGAATGCATTAGGTTTAATACCTACTTGCCACCACAGCATAAGACAGCCAGCCCCGTGGAAATAAAGAAGCAGGTACATTTCATATAAATCCTTCTACCTCCATGTCATGCGTCATCACCATCTTTGAGAGCCTCCTATGCACAAGGCAATCTTGGGTGTCACAATCTCATCTGCACGGAAGAACAATCCAAGGATCTTAGAAGACATCCTAACACCCAGACCACTCAACCACTGGAGTGGGGACCCAGAACACAGAGAATCCAGCTGGACCTGCTCTGGAAATGTCCTTCTGGTGGGCTAGTTTTCCCGGGGCTGGATGGATCTACACTGGTTTCAGGAGGAGAAAAGTCATTTAGTCTTACTCATCAGTGGACCTCGTGTGCTACAATACCGACCTGCCAGGTAGGATGTGCCCACCGGTACAATAGTGGCCTGACTGTTCTGGGAGCAATCAATAATTTCTTATCTGATCAGAGGCCTTAATCCACAGAAGGGAATCCATGCCTGGTACTGCAAACTGATAAAAAAAAAAAAAAGAAGGGAATCCATGCCTGGTACTGCAAACTGATAAAAAAAAAAAAAGG
>NC_022020.1:58433758-58437098 GCF_000317375.1 Microtus ochrogaster
TGATGCTCTCAACCTTGGTCAGAAAGGCTTCTTTCTAGCAACGGGCAGTGCGCTGTTAAGGAGTCAGGATTAGTCAAAGTGCTGAGAGTGACTACCGAGTGCCCAGGTCTGAGGGAACCTCCTTCACATCCAGTCCCAAAGCTCGGCAAACGCTTCAAAGAACGGACCAGAGTGGTCTGCTGTGACACACTGTCCTGGGGGCATGCCACGGTCACTGTAACTCAGAAACTCATAGCAGTCATGTGACCTGCAGATCCAGGATGTCAGAGTCTCAGCATGCGTGGGGGTAGTGTTCATGAAGCCCCAACGGCTGCTGAGGGAGAGGGAGTCATTGCTCCTCAGTGGTATAATACTCACTGTTACCTTTCCCATGCTCCAAACACCCAAAACACAAAAACTCAAGACATGAAAATAGGGAGGGAATTACTGAGTGGAAGAAGAGATCCAGGTGGAGCAGGAGCAGAAAACACAGAGAAATGAGGGGTGAACATGAGCAACATATATGATATAGAAGAATATTGGAGCCAGGTTTGATGACTGAGACATAATAACAGCACTTGGGAGAGTGAGGCAAAAGGATCATTGTGAGTTCAAGGCCAACCTCGTCCACATAGTGAGTTTGAAACCAGTCTGGGCCATAGAGTGAGACTCTCCAAACAATGAAATCCTAGAAAATAAGCTTAATACAGCCCCTCCTTTCGGAAACTTCCTCCTCCCAGTTGGGGTTTTCATTATTTTGACCTGTTTCTTGCCAGCATGGATCCATGAAACCCTGAGGACCATGACAATTGTTCCCCACGGCTGTTACAGCAAGAGAGGAAGTCTCCTGGGCAGGAAGTCAGCAGAACTGGACTCCAGCATACTATGCCACCTCTACTTCCCTGTGGAGTCTTGGACAAGTTCCGTGATCTCCAGTTACTCAGTTATGAAACGAGCAAGGCAATTCTCTCAAAGAGTTCCTCCAGCTCAGATATCATGTGACTTGAATGTTCCTGGGTACAATGACATTAGCCTTGTAGAAATGGTGCCATTTCTAGCTTTGGGAAGAGTTCCTTGAGTGTCCAATCCCCTGAGTGCACATAATTTACCAGACACAATAAGGCTATGGAGGAGGAGAGAGTACCTATGCTGATGACATTAGTGAGAACAATTCCAACTTCTAACTATGGATTCATGCAGGGAAAAAGAAAACAAAACAAAACAAAAAAACAAAAACCCGGACATAGCAACAGGAAACCAGAGAGGAAGCATGGAGTGTTCTTTTGTTTTGTTTTGTTTTGGTTTGGTTTAAAACAAATGTCCAGAATAAAGTGGTTTCTACTGGGGACAAAAGAGCATTGAACCAAAAACCAAACATGGATTCTGGTCCTGGGCTACCAGGTGGTGACCATGGCACCTAAGACAAGACAGACACTCATCTTAGCCAACTTTAAGTGTTCCAACCTGGGAAAGGGGAATCATCACAGAATTAGCCCAGGACACAGGACAGTCCTGGAAGACTGACACGCTTTATAAAAGGCCCCATTGTGGGAACTACACCAAACCAAGGCAGATATATGTGACTCATACTATTGTATGTTTTTGTAGACTTGGAACTAACTTATAAAAACACAGTTTCCAACGAGAAAGACTAGAGATTGAGCACAGGACAGGATCTTACATTCCTCTTTTCTTTAACATCTCAACTTTTGCCATTACTTTCTCAATGGATAAATATATTGACTTAATTTAAAAATCAAATTGTATGAAGGCTGGGAATATAACTCAGTATTAGATCAGTTATCTAGCCTGTATAAGGTGCTGGGTTTTGGCAGGTCTCCAACTCTCCCAAAAGTAAGCAAAAAATTATATATATTTCATATATATATATATATATATATATATATGAAAATATAAAATAAAAAATCCTTTCCCTCAATCTTACTTTACCACAACTAACAATGTCTCCTCCCAATAAAGCCTGCCTATTTGCTCTACATTAACACAGGTCTCTGCACTGGCCCCTGGGTCTGCAACTCTCTCTATTTTTTCTAGATATCTATTACTAGAGAGGAAATATCCTTTTTCAAATCACCTAAGTGTGAGGCAATGTAGTTTTAGATTACTGAAATCTGACATTACTTCTAGTGGTGATAATTAAATAATAAGGCCACTATCGTTTCTTGTCGACCGGAAAGGTAGAAAGAAAGACAAGGAGTTTGTGCTTAGGGAGGAGGACCAGCCCGGACGGAGGCGTGGGGCAAATTCTAAATGTTGTTTGTTGGGTGGCACAACTAAAAACACACTTAGTGGGTGACAGGCTTTGAGTGTGGGGTCTCAGGTCATATACCTGCTGGTGGATAAACTGGAGAGAGAAGCCCACGGTGTGTCCCTGCCTGCTGTGACACTAATCTATCTGAAGTTCACGCTCAGTGGCTTCTGCAGAGGAAAATGGGTCTGGGGTTTTGCATGAGAGAGTTCTTTTGGCTTCAAACTAAAATCACTAAGTAAGCTAAAAGCATCAGCATCGCCACTGTGAACTTGCGCACAGGCTCTCCTCCACCAAGAGACCCAACACAATTAACAAGGTCCGGAGCGTCAAGCTTCTTTCATCTTCAATCTCCAGATTTTAAAAAAAAGGAAAATATAGAAAAGCAGAAACATAGTCAGGTTACAACAGGCCCACAACTATTTTCATCTGCAGTGTGAAAGCCCCCGCCTCACTCTGTGGCCCTAGGTCTTTCTGTTTGCCATTTGGATGGTACATATTTCAAGAACCTTATTGTACAGCAGACAGATGGGCCATCAAAGCCATCCGAGTCCTTGGCCACAGGTAATGAAATACATAATTCCCAAAAAGTTTACATCCTCCTTCCTCCAATCAGGAGACTCAGTGGCTATTCCACCCCTGAGACCTATTTCTTAGCTCTTCTTGCGGAATGACCCACCACAATCGTCTTCCTCGGTTTCCCATTATATAAAGATCATGGCGGGTTCTGGACTTCTGTCCCTTCTGTCCTGTTGAAAGCACTAGGACAGTTCTGAGTCCTCTGGAAAGTTCTGGGCACTCCGGGCACTGCCTGGAACCAATGCCTGGGTCTCTGACAGGCAGAGGAGTCTACATAACTTGCATCACTGTGTCAGCTGCCTAGGACTTTCACAGACGTTATCGAAATGGTAGCACATGCATCTCCTATTAGCAAACAAAAGAGTCTCAAGGTGGCTGGGGGAAAAAAACAAATCCAAATAAGCAGAGTATGTGACAAAAATAAAAAATAGGGTCACGCTGATGAATTTCAAGTAACTTTACCTTCTTAAAAAAGAAAAGTGAGAGCCGGGCGGTGGTGGCGCACGCCTTTAA
>NC_022020.1:58437873-58440531 GCF_000317375.1 Microtus ochrogaster
ATAAAAATTAAAAAATGGATACAATCTTTCATAAAATTCCCATTTTACCTATGAAATCAGAGGCACATTGCACTGGTTTTTTCTTTTGAGATATAGCTTATACACAGGTGTTGTTGGTCTTTTGTTGTTGTTTGTTTTTAATCACAAAACCAGCTAGAAAAGGAACTTACCAAAAGAAAAGACAAACAGGAAAAAAAAATTATAGAAAAAAATGCTTAGCTATTCGGGTAACTAAAATTCAAATGACATCAACAAAATTATTAATTTTATCAATCAAATATAGAAACAGTGAGTATCATGCATTCTTGGTAGTGTGAAGAAATTTCACTGCTAACAGCAAGAGTGAAAGCTAGCACACCACTTTCAGAAAGACATTTATTTAATCACACCCTTGGCTAAGTAACTTCGCTATCTGGGAATATATCATAGGGAAAAGCCAGTAATATAAGTTGTCGAAAGAGTATAGGCACAATGACTTATTGGCGAGAACTTGGAGGGAAATTTAATATTTACTAATAGCAAAGGGTCGGGATACATTGAGGAGCCTGCAAATATTGAATTACCCATTCATTAAAAATTATATTGACCAAGAGTTTGAAACATAAGTATCATTTGTTCCTAGTATTAACTGAAAAAAATTAAAATTATACATATAATATAGTCTCAATTTTATTTTAAAATGAGCTAGGGAAACCGTTTTTAAAAAAAGAAAAATGAATGGGGTCAAAGAAGTGCACAGATAGGGGAGGGGAAGGGGAGGGGAAGGGAAGGGAAGGGAAGAAGAAAGAATCCAGAATCAGGCCTTCAAGATGACTCAAGGGGTTAAGGCTTGCCACCAACCCTAGAAAACTGAGTTCCATCTTCAGCGTTAACCCCTCTCTGCTATGCTTAGTCTATGCATTAGTAGCGGTAAAAGAACTCTCTAGTGGCTGGCCTCTCTGCTTCTCTGATCTTCAGCATTAACCCCTATATCTGACTCTGGGTTTTTATTATTAAGACCAACTAGAATGTCTTCGTGCTACAGTATTCAGCACACATTCAAAGATAACCAACCAAACAAGGAAACATGGCAACATAAACACGAGCCAGCAAGAAAATCAGAACATGCAACAATGAGGAAGAGCAAGTGCTTAGGTATTACAAAGGGAAAATTCCCAGACATAGGATACAGAACATCTATGCCTAGCATACGGATAAAACCAAGGAGCCAGTGGCGCAGACCTGTAACCCTGAACCTTAGGAGGAGTGGTAGGAAGATCAGCGCTAAACTGGAGGTCAGCCTGGGTTTCCAGCAAGGCCTGTCTCAAAAACAACAACAACAACAAAAATTACAAGGGAAGTGGAAACTGTAAAGCAAGACTATGATGTTGAAAAAGAACGAGAACTCTACAAAAGAAATTCAGTGATTAAGAATGAAAATGCAAACAGATAGATTCCACCCAGATTAGATATAGCTAAAGAAACACACTGGGACTTGGAAGAAACAACTATTGAAGAATACAGCATGGAAGAATTAAAAAAAAAAAAAAAACTGGGGTGGGGTGGGTGGAAAACACAGGAAGTAGTAGGAGAGAAGGCATAGTAAACTTAGGATGGCAAATTGACTTTGTACCACAAACATTCTCCCATAAATAAGCAATCAAACTTGGAGAAAGTTGATAATATCCCCCAGCCTAATTTCCCTTTAAGCCCGCAGACACAATCAAGACAGGTCACACGCTGGCAATGGAACAGTGGTAAAGAACTATGATGGAAAGTGTGCATGAGTGTGTGACGTGGGAAGTCCTTGTATATGTGTTGCTTTTGCTGGTTGATGAATAAAGCTGTTTCAGTCAATGGCTTAGCAGAGTAAAGCGAAGTGGGAAACCTGAGCAGAGATGCAGAGAAGAAGAAGGCAGAGTCAGGTCAGGAGCCAGCCAGCCACTGAGGAAACAAGGCATGTAGAAAATGAGGTAATGCCACAGCCACGTGGCAATACATAGAAATGGGTTAATTTAAGATATAAGAGCTAGCTAGGAACATGCCTGAGCCTATTATAATTAATATAGTTTCTGTGTGATTATTCGGGTCTGGGCGGCCAGGAAACGAAAGTACAGTTTCTGTTTACAAGTGTGGGTATTGATCTCTCTGTCTGCCACTCTCCACTTGACAGGCTGATGTAGGGATAAAGAATTGGTGCCTGTGACGCTCAGCAAAGGTTCACTGTATGGTGGTCTTTGCAAAGCTCTCCCTCTCCTCCCCCCATACACACACCCTCCAAGTTTGCTTCAGTAATTCATAGGCAGCTCCACTACTGCGAATAAACACAACACTTGAGATTCTGGCACCACCGCGGACCATTAAGATTGGACACAATCTTAAACCAGGCAGTGGTGGTGCACACCTTTAATCCCAGCACTCAGGAAGCAGAGGCGGGTGGGTCTCTTGTAGGCCAGCCTGGTCTACAGGAGCTAGTTCTAGGACAGGCACTAAAGCTAACAGAGAAACCCAGTCTCAAAAAACCAATAAATAGGGGGCTGGGGAGATGGCTCAGAGGTTAAGAGCATTGCTTGTTCTTCCAAAGGTCCTGAGTTCAATTCCCAACAACCACATGGTGGCTCACAACCATCTGTAATGAGGTCTAGTGCCCTCTTCTGGCCTGCAGGCATACACACAGAC
>NC_022020.1:58441211-58467221 GCF_000317375.1 Microtus ochrogaster
TGCTGGAATTAAAGGTGTGTGCTACCACTGCCCAGCTCAATTTTATTTTAAAATGAGCTAGGGAAACCGTTTTTAAAAAAAGAAAAATGAATGGGGTCAAAGAAGTGCACAGATAGATTTGTTTATTTTTGATACTCATGAATATGTATTACTTTCCTAAGCAGACATAAATGTTATCATTCGCTGTAAAGAGATCTTAAAACAAGCTAAAATAAGTTCTATAAAATAATTCCATTCCCTCAACCCAACTGTTGGAGTTCCCCCTTGGTTGTTTACAGAACTGGGTGTGTGTACACACACATCTGGCACCAATGTAATTAGCTTGAATCTCTGAGTCGCTTTCTCAGAATGAGATGCCCTAGAAATGAGGCAAGTGATTAAACCCTTTTCCTGCCTCCTCCCTCTCCACCAACAAACTCTGGCAACCAAGAAGATTGAAGAGTATCCCAGCAGCCCTGAGCATCTGAGAGCCCGGCAAACTCCTGGCTGCCAGCCCCAGCCTCCTGATGGTCCTCTCTGTAACCCTGGGAAGCCATCTAACTGCTCGCTGCCTTGGTTTCCCAACTTACATGATGGGCAAGGAAGGCTGCTCAGGGGACCCTTGAATCTCTTTCAGTTCTATTTTCTGTGAATGAGTTAAATTTAAAAAAAAAATTAAAAAATATAAAAAACCTCAATAGATCCCAACTCTTTAGAATATTCATATAAAGAGTCAGTTTAAAAATAAAATATCATTTTCAGATGCCCCTATAATAGCAAATCTTCTTGCTTTTTTTTTTGTTGTTGTTAATCTAGACATTGATACATTGACTTTAGATTAACCTCACACAGAGCCAGGGGTATTTACATAATCAAACTAGATTGCTCTCAACTAAGGCAAAAAGATTAATTAACTTACTGGAGAATTAATTAAAATCTAAAATATAGTTTTTAGTGGTTTATTATTTAGCTTACAAGTACTTAAATTGCCTGTGCATCACCAACAACCACTACCCCCAAAATAAGAGAGTAAATGCTTTTCTCTTGGTCTGTCTGAATGCACGAAAAAGTCTCAGTCTAAGCTTGGGGACTCCAAGAGAGAAATCTAAATCAATGAACTCTTACGAAAACTTCTCAGTGACCCTTCCATGACCTGAAGACAGGCTTCATTCGCTTTCTGAAGCAGTGTGTTGGACACTGTCCCACCTTCCGAGGCACAAAAGTAACTTCTATCACTGCAGCTCGGCTGAACTTAAACTACCCTTGCCCTCTTTCCATCCTGCAGTGATACTGCTCATGCTGATGCTGGAGATACGTCAAACTCTTGGTTTGGAGGACAGATATCAGCAGAAGCACAGGTCATCCTTGGAACGCACAATCCTGTGCAGATCTTTCTATGATTTAAGACAACACCCTGAGAGACTCCTCTAGGCTTCTACTGGTCACACACAAAGCAAGGTTTTAATATCCTGTTCACGCATTCATCCATCACTCCTCAAGCCCTGTCAAGACGGCTTTACCAGGAAGGAAACCGAAACTTGAATTCACGGCACCCTCACGGTACCCTACTTGACTGTCAGAGGACCTGTCCAAGGCTTGATCATTTTGCGTCTCCAAATTACGTAAGCAAATTCCTGCAGAACTCAACTCATACCACCACTTCCCTGCCCTGGTGTCGCCCACCAGCTCCTGCCCAAGCAGCAGGTTCAGATGCTCCTGCGGGGTGTGCTTACTGCCCACGATGGTTCTGCCACCTACACTTCTGGTAGGTAAGTTATTGTTACACTAAAGAGAAGAATCTGAGAAGGAAGAATTGCCTCAAAAATGAACTTAACAAGATGATGATGGGGATTCCAGCACCTGTGCTGACAGAGAATGTTAATTCTGACCTGAAATTATTTATATAGAAGTTCTACAAAGTTAATCATACATTTATTAAGTCACTCTTACGGAAAAGAATCAAATGACAATAAATAAAGTCTCTCCGGGATAATCATGTTACAGCATGATACATAATATCCCGCTAGAGCATGATACATAATATCCAGTGTTATATAGAACAATCATCCTCAGACAGGAGTAACTTTTCTCCCAGGGCACATTTGTTGATATCTGGAGATACTTGGGGCTGTCACTATTTAGAAAGGGTGGCTCTATAGGCTACCAGCATCCAATGGGTAGAAGCCATGGACATAACTAAACACTAGACAAGGTATTTCTATAAGGACAGCTGTTTGACAAGGAAACACAAAGTCCAAGAGCCATGGTTTAGAATCTGTCTTGAAGTAATGGGCATGTGTGTGGGGAGATGCAGACTCCCACTGCAAAATAACCAATCTATAGACCTTGTGGGAGAGCCTGTGAAGGCCAAGTTGTTGACAGGTGCAACCATCACACGATTAAAAATACTGAAGCCTCTGAGGGGAAAATGGAAATTATACTTCAAAGAGAAGGAGGTGAGCATGGTGGAGCATGCCTGCACTACCAGCACCCCAGAAGCTCAGAAAGGAAAATTTGAACTTTGAGATCAGTGAGCCTAGGCTACACAGCAAGACCCCATGCAAAAAAGAAGATTGAGGTCTCCAGAGGTATATGGATCATGGGACAGCTAGGACCTTGGACTGTGTCACCATTTCAGGAGTACCAGGAAGGTGCCTCACCTAACCAGTTACTTCTGACACCTGGCATCCACACCATAGAGACAGCTTTTCACTCTTCAATGAGGTTTAAAGAACAAGGACCCCCAGACGATATAACAGTGACCTACGTTTGCATTCAAGACAAATAGACTGAGAGCAGATTGCCTTCCCCTGAGACCAGGTTTCACAGAATGCAAGGCCTTCCTGGAGCAGCTGGAAAGGATGAAGAGAACAGAGGACCCTGAGGAGGGAGGGAAAGGGTGAAGAAGTGGACAGCAGAAGCAGACACTGCGGTGTCACCTACTCCACAGACTGTCTGCAGTTGCATGCAGGGAAGGACAGATGCAGGGAGAAAAAGAAGACGCATTCTTGGCCTGGAGGAAGATTACAGTCAAGCTCAGCTCAGGTGAAAGCACTCCAGGAATGCATGAAAGAACGGGGGGGGGGGGTGCTCAAGATTGACCCGCTGCTGGGACAGCTAGGGGATCTCACAGTACCGCAAAACTTAATGATGCTCCCATATGTCAACAGTCCAACACTCTGCAAACCTCCCAGGCAGCCCCTCTCTAGCAAACTAGTAGAAAGCCCTCCAGGTGAAAATCTAGCCCCTTCTAAGGGCTCCGAAAGATGTCCCGTTCTTCCTGACACCTTTGCTGCCATTTCCCTCCAATGGACTCTTATTTCGTCTTGTAATGGCACCTTATGTTTTCTCTAGAGATTCCTGCTCTTGGTCTCCTTTGGATTTTCTTTCCCTTTGCTCCTTAGCCAGCATAGAGCCTGCGAGCCCATTTTCTATGAAGATTTTCTAACACATCTGTTTCCAGAAAAGACTCTGGGGGGGGGGGAGGTTAAATTCATAATAAAAATAATGCCATGGAGTTTTAAAAGAACTTAACATGGAATCAGAAATCATTTTAAGAAGAAAAAGTTCATTGTATCAAGAAGCTGGTATCACACAGTTACCAGAAACTGTTGGAAGTCAATGTCAAGAGATAAACACACAGAACAAATGGAAATTCTCCATTTCTGATCAAAGAAAAGCCACAATTCTAAGGATTTCTTTTGGTTTTTGTTTGTTTGGGTTTTTTTGTTTTGTTTTGTTATGTTCCTGTTTTGGCTTTCCTGTCTTGATGCCCAAACGGCAATTTTATAAGTTTATCTTTTATGAACTGTGTCAAGTACTTCAAGACAAGGACGATGATTTGATTGTATTTCCTGATTGCAGCTCTGACATAGAAGTATTTGGATAGCTACCATTGTATTGGGGCTCTATAATAATTTTCTGGCCAGTTTGTATAAAAATCTGGGGCTACCTCTTCAAATTTCTCAACAGGTCTGTCTGAGCATTTGTAAGGACACTCCCTTGGCTGAAGTAAGTTCACCCCTTATTGTCCTACCTTCTTGAGTTGGTTGTGTCCCCACCATCTATCTGTCTCCCCTGTTCTGCACCCCTCCACCCCTCCCCCACCCAGTCTGTCTTTCTGTTTTCAACACAGATTCCCTTTAAAGCACTCGGGTTTGGCCACATTAAACTGTGTTTCATTCCCTGTTACAATCAGCACATTTTTTTCCTTTTCATTATTCTGCCTCCTTTCAGTGGAACCAACCCTCAAACATTCAAGCCTAAGTTGTCTGAAGCGTAGATTCAAGCTCTTTTTAAACCACACCATAATCTATAAAGTTAAAATGCAGTTTTCTCCGGAAGCTGAAGAGCCATTACACTCTCCCCTTCTTGTCTCTATGCACACCCCCACTCCGCGCGTGCCCTGCTAGTACACTTGGCACACATTTAGCCAAAAATGTCCTTCCCATATTAAGTTCTCCGTAAATAAGGATTACGATAACGGGGTCCTAATAGTTTCCTCAAACATCAGAGATATTCAAACAAGAACCTGTCAAACTGAAAACGGCATGGCACACCCATTTTGCACGTAGTAGGTACTCAATAAGCATCTCGGAAATTAAGCTAATCTTAAAGTCTTAAAACAGCTGCCTTGCACACAGTAGGCCTCCAGTAAAAGGCTACGAAATTGAATACCAGCCAACACTCGTTCTTAGAGAACCTGGCAGAGATGACATTAATCAAAACCACGGCGGCACAGATCCATGAATGGAAATGCACGTCTCGAGGTAGCGCTTTTCAGAGTGCAGGAGGAGCGCGTGACAAGCGCAGCCACGGCAGGCATCGCGCCCTTTTAGAACGCTATACCCACCTCCGCTCCAGGGTATCGATGAGCGATCAGAATCTAGGGGCTGGAAAGCGCCTTTCCAATGATTGTCACCACTTCAGGGCAGCACCTGTAACTCTCTCCACAACCCCCTCATTGGGTAATCACCCACCCGGGTTTCTCTGAGGACTCCAGAGTAGGAGAGAGAGAGAACAAAAGCAAAAGCCCGCCGGGCTTCCGATTCTTTTCTGATGGAGATCAAGCCGGCCCGCGGCAGCGGGAGCCGGCCGGACAGAGCAGTGATGTCAGCCCCCAGCCGCTGCCCGCCCTGCCAGCCCTCCCCAGCAGTTGCGGGCTCCAAGCAGCCGGGTCCTCTCCCTCCCCGGGCCACCGACCCGCAGAGGGGACGCTTCTTTTGGGTGCGGCCATGCAAAATGCTAGACTGCCGGTTGAACAGGGAAATAAGCTGGAGGATAGGCTAACAGGGAACTGAACCAGACCCCCAAATCACGATCGGAATCAGAACTCTAGAACCGCCCCTCTGCGACCCCGAATGCTCGCTGTCCCCAAGGGGTGGGGTCCCTTCGTGGCGCCCAGCCCCCGACCACAGGTGCTCTTCCCTAGCACACACCCATGAGGGAACCAAGCCGCAACCTTCTCACCCAAACTGGGGACCCAGGGACAGCACCCGCGCGCGGTGCGCAGAGGAAGAGGTCACCGAAAGGCGGCCGGGTGGGTCCCGCCGGAGATCGCGGGCCGGCGCTCAGAAAGTCGCGAGTTGGGTGTCTGATCGGCCTTGAGGGGGATCACGGGTCAGGTGAGGCTGAGATGCAGAGTGAGCCTGGAAGTCCGGTCCTTGCTGTCCCCAGCTCTCGGAACCCCTACGGAACTCCGGGAGGCGCGGGCAGAGGGAGAATAAAGAGGGCGAGCAGGGAGTCACTCACCGAAGCAGATGGAGCGCGGCGGCCCTTTGTCTGCGGCCGCGGCGCCGGCGCTCTCGGCCGGGTTGCTCCAGCCCAGTCGCGGACGAGCTTCTGCCGGCTCCCCAACAGTCCGGATCGGGCTCTGGCCCGGCCCCCACCGTGCTGCCCCCGCCGCGGCTCCGCCTCCAGCCCCGCCCCTTCCCTGGCCCGCGGCCCCCACCTGCTGCGGTAGGGGGCGGGGGAGGGGGAATAGAGAACCCCAGGGAACCGCACTGGGGACCATCCATCTGGGACCCAAACCAAGAGGCAGCCTCACCTGAGCAGCCCGGCTCCTGCACCTCCTGCGTGGAGCCTGGTCCCGGGGCAGCCTGGCCCTCCCGCCGGGCACCTGCTCTCCAGGGCCCCTGTCGCTCTAGAAGCCGGTCCACACTCCTGCAGGGTTGGGGGTCCCCTCAAGGCCCTGTCCCGGAGGAAGAGATGGCGGGAATTGGAGCTCTCTCTGAGCTCCGGCAGGAGCCTGATCTTTTCTCCTAGTCAGCCCTCTCTACAGTAACTGCTGACTGCTGAGACCGAGGGCGGAGAGAAAGAGCCGGCTGGAACTGGACCGCTCCAGGCAGGGGGAGACCCGTGTGGGCGGGAGCCAGCCTCTGGCCGAGGGTCGAGGGTAGGCTGTTGGAGCTCAGGTCACTAGCTGGCCTTAGAGGTGCTGCCGGTTGCCTGGACTGTGCATCAATCCTAGTTCGTGAAGTCCAAGTAAAACTCACAGACAGGTAGCCAGAGAAAAACCTGAGAAGCCTTCAGACCCCAAACTTTGGTGGTGACTGGTATTTGAGCTGTCTTTCAGCAAGTAGATGCTTCACTGAATGCCTGCGTCCCTTTAAAATGGGAAGCTGCTTTCCTAAGCAGGGAAAAAAAATGCGATGAACTAAATATTGTATAATGAGGTCACCAGTGGCTTTAGTTGCCCATGAGCCCTCCCTCCTCCCAACCAAAGCTCTCAGAGTGGGGGCTGCACTAGAACATTTCTCGGAGTCTGCTGTATCATGTGTTTATTTCTGCCTCATCCTGACCGGGAGAGCGGTACAATTTCAGGTGCTTAATAAGGAACTCAGTAACTGTTGAAAAATTATTTTCGGGTTGTATAACTGCGCTAAGGGTAAAACGGGTAAAAACATAAAACTCAAAAACTGTTGGGTTGCACTGGAAGCTGGAACAATTATTTAGCTCAGTAGTGTTACCTATAAAGGGTAACAGGTGGTAGCTGTAATTACTGTGCAGATATAATTGCCATTAATCATATGTGAATAGGTAGCCAGCCAATAGGTTAGAGACAGTAGTTATCTGAACTTGCATTAACCTAAAAGAGAAGGCGAAGATAAAGATGGTGTCCCTCTGTAGTCAGACAATTCAATGTGCCTTCCCTAGAGCACATTTATTTTAACGTCCTACTTACTTAATTTTCATTACAAATAAGTATTATCAATTCAGCAAGTATGAATAAATATGAAGTGTTCTGTATTGATGTATTCCTTTTTACAACATCTCTTCTAGGAAGGAAGAAAAAGAGGCCTCAAGATGGGTGTGTTTTATGCAAAAGAGACAGAAGGACAAATGTCCCACAAAGTAAATTCACCAGTGTCAGATGAGGGTCTGGTGAGTGGGAATGAAGAGGGGGACCCAGAACAACAGGAAGTCTCTGAGTCTCCCTTCTCTGCCTTTTAGCTCAGCGTCTGGGGTCTGAAAACCGTTTTCGTGGCAACAGTGTTCTTGCCCATGTGAGTAATTTATCTCTTCCATTTGGCAACTGGGGAAATGTAATTTTCCCCATGTGATGAGCGTGAGGGAGTAGCTCATGCATAGCAAGCAGCCCTCCTCCAAACCGTGGGATGAGAGACTATGAAATATGCATTTGAGTATCAGGGTCCTCTGCTGCATGAGGCCAGGGGACCGAATAAGAACCAGGGTTGTCTACCTGGGCTCCTTCCACCCAGCTTGCTGTGTGGAACAATGCCTTGGCTTGTGGCCTTTCCCCCAGGGATGAGGACTGGCCGGGTTTGAGAAACCTACTGAAGTTTGACTATAGTGGTGGAGCCCTTGGCAAAGGCAGAAAAAGCAAACCTCTGTCCTTTTGCAAAGAAGTCTGGTAATATGTCTCTCTTCCTCTTCCTCCCCCTCTCCATCTCTGTCTTCCCTGCTCCTTTTCCTTCTTCCCCTTTTCTGTTTCTTGTTCTTCTCCTTCTTTCAGTCTCTCCTCTCTCTGTTTTTCCTCCCTGCTGTATCTGAAGCAAGTGCCACTTGTGAAGCACACACACACACACACACACACACACACGCATGCACAGAGTTCAGGCTTATCCGTGAACATGAGACAGATCCAAGGGATCATTACGGCCTCAGTCAGGCCTACAAATCAGAGGCCACGCCCTCTTCACGTCAGGCCATACTAGAAACACCTTTGTTCTATGGCACAGATGAAACCCAAGATGCAGGTGCAGCCCTGGGGGCAGGAAGCTGCAGGCTCCCTGGGTTGTGTCACTCTAACTGAGGGATGCTGATCTGAAGCCTTCCTGTTCACCAGAATTACCTAGGAAAGTCTTGTGTACTAAGAAAAAGCGACTACAGGGACCCATTTACCAATGTCTGTCTACTTCACTCTGCCTTCCCACCTGTTACTATGAACAATCTGCCGTTGCTCTGGGCTGGGGTTGTGAGTCCGGTAGAGGGCAAGCTGAGGGTGGAGGCATCCTCGGGTTCAACATCTGACACCAATAAACAAATACATCTGTCGCTGCTGTGTCTGAATCATACGCTCTTGTGGACACGATCTCATCCCCTCATTCACTGAAAAACATCTTTCTACAAAGAGTTCTTCCCTCTCCCTCTGTAGAGTTTTTTCTCACCGCTGGACTACACAACACAGCAGCATTCAAAAATAATTTGAGGGCTGGCAAGATGGCTCAGCGGGTAGAGGCCTTGCTGCCAAGCCTAGTAGCCTGCTTTGACCCCTGGAACCTACACAGTAGGAGGAGAAAACTGGCTCCAGGAAGTTGTCCTCTGACCTTCCTGCCCCTCTGCCCCCAGTAAATAAATGTAATAAAGAATTGTAATGGTTTAACGTTATCAGCCATTCAAAAGTAAATCCCAGAACCAGAGAGGCAGAGGCAGGAAGATCAAGACTTCAAGGCCATTGGTTATATAAGGAATTTGAGGCCAAGTGAGACCCTGTATAAAAAGAAAACAAATAAATACCAAATCCAAAGTAGAACAAAAACTCCCCGCTGACTTTTCTTTGTTTCCGCCTGTCTTCAGTCCCTCACAATAAAATCTTCATTCTCTTTTTAGCCCGCTTCTGTTATCTGACTATAGGATGGCCAGTGGCCTGTGTTTTTAAACCCAATGGCCCCTGTCCAACTTTAAGTATGGTTTGTCGTTCCTTTCTGTTGCGCGGTTTCTAGTTGGTCTTTTCTTGCTTGCTCTTATGACTTAAGCTGTTTCTCCTTGTCTACCCTTTGCCTGGGGGCTTTTTTCCTTTCTTACACCTGTATATCTTACTTTCACTGCTTCTCTACGTCTGTCTGTCTAGTTGGCGTCTGACTTCTTTGCCCCAAGCAGGTCTCTTCTTCTCTCCTCCTCTTGTTCTTCTCTGGAGCCTAGATTTCTCCTATCTCTCTGCCTGCCAGCCGCACCTGTCCTTTCTCCTGTTCAGCTCCTTATTAGACCAATCAGGCTCCTCAGACAGGCGAGGTGAAGCAAATGCAACCATCTTTTCCTAATTGAACAAAAGGAAGACGCCTTTGCCTAGGTAAAATAATATTCCTCAACAAAGTCCAGTTTTATGCTGTGGTGAGACTGTAGTTCTCCTGGTGGGCATGTCAGAGCTGGACAAAAACCCATTTTGTCACACATAGTGTGTGACTAGGGCGGCAAAAGCCAGGCACCATCTGGACACCGAAGTATTTGTTAAAACCTGAGCTACCCTGGGCCTGAGGTCAAGAGCATCCACAGACCAGGCAGCCTCGGGTTAGCCTGGAATAACCCTTTATGAGGGAAGGCCCACAGAGGCATTTGTGACAAACAAGAGAACCAGACCTAATGGGACAGGGAGTGCAGGTGGCAGGAGACTGGCTCAGACCGACCAGAGCATAAGGAGAAACGGCCCTGTCCTTGGGGAGGGAAATGGGTCTTCTCTACTGGAAACTAACCTGGAGTTTGATCCTTCTCAGCCTGGGGTCGGAGGGTGGGTTTCCTCAGCTCCAGCTCTCTGGGTTTTTACTTTAGCAGGATTTCTACCTTCCTTCTCTACTTTAAGTTATTTTATTTTTAATTGTTGTTCTCCTTTGTCTTGCCTGCCCACACACTTGTTCTTCCATTTGGGGGTCAACGTTTTTTGTTTTCCTTTCTTGACGTATTCCCTTGCTATCATCGTCTCTGCATTTACTGGCATCGATTCACTTTGCCTTAATTTTTAAAAAACAATCTTATATTTGTATTTTTATTGTTCTAATTCTGATTTTAAACTTTTTAATTATTAAAAAAAAAATCTTTACTTTCCCCCTCCCCCCAGTCTCTCTCTGGTCTCCTCATTTTTCTTAACGTTTTTCCTACTCTTTCTGTCTCCTTCCTTTATCTCACTTATTTACTATTTTCACCCTAATTAACTGTGAGCTTTAGTACATTTTCTACAGTGGTTTTGCCATTTTCAGTTCTCTGGTCACTGATAATACATTACTGAGCTGTAATTGATTTTTGGTTTTTGAACATTTCTACCTGTAGTGTGGTCTTGTGCTGACAGTGGCCTAGCAGTTTGTTTTCCCTTGGCTGAGTGGTAGTGGAAGCTCAGCTTTCAAGGGCAGGCTGTCAGTATGAACCCCACCACCGCCAACAACCCACCAGAAGAGGCATCCAAAGCCACACACGTGCAAATCTCAACACAAAATGCAAGCAGTGTGGAAAAGCAAGGCGACTCCCCAGGCAAGCATAGCTCACAGATACAAGAAAAATGGAAAGACAAGAGAAGGTAGTCCTGGTGATAGGGGAGAGTATGGGTCGACAAAGGGATGCATAGGACATGAAAGCGGGAAAGAATCTGGAGGAAGAGGCTACAAAGGGAGAGGAACGAGGGCAAAGGGAAACAAAGGGATGAATGTCACAGTGGTACCTGTGGTGGTTCCCGTGAGAATGACCCCAGAGGCTCATATGTCTGAAGGCTTGGTCTGCAGATGGTGGAGCTGTCTGGGAAGGATTAGGAGGTGAGGTGTGGACTTGTTGGAGGAGGTGTGTCACTGGCTTTGAGCTTTCAAAAGACTCCCATCATTCCTAGTGTTCCTTCTCTGCCTCCTGCTTTCAGATCAAGCTGTGAGGTCTCAGCTGTTCCTGCTGGCACTTTTGCTCAGCCATCATGGACTGTAACCCTCTGGAACCACAAGCCCGATTCAGTTCTTTCTCTTAAACTGCCTTCAGCATGGTGTTTCATCACATTAGAAAAGGAAGTAAGACAGTGTCTAGGCCAGGCCTTGGTGGCACAAACCTTTAACCCCAGCACTCAAGAAGCAGAGGCAGGCAGATGAATGCTTATTTCAGGCATCAGTAAGGGACGGGGGTGGGGGACGTGAGATAAATGAGCATGATCATAAAATTCAGGAACTCTGGGATTCATATAAGAGAGCAAACTTGGAATCCATGGATACAAGAAGGAACAAAGACAAACATTAAAATCCTAAACCTAGAGATAGATGTTTAAAAACGAGAAATGTTCAGAACCCCAAACCACCCCAAATTGACATAATCATAGAAGAATCTCTCTGTTATATAAGATAAAAAGACGTTTAAAAAGTTACAAAGCAACAAAACAATGTTAAAAGTTTTAAGCAAAGAGTCAGGCATGGTAGTGCAGACCTTTAAATCATAGTACTCGGAAGGAATAGATTGGCAGATCCCTGTGAAGTCAAGGTCTTTTGATGTACAGAATGAGTTCCAAGCCAGCCAGGAATGCATAGTGAGGCCCTATCTCAAAAGAACAAACAGTTTTAAGAGAAAATATAAGATCATTTACAAAGGCAAAGCATCAGAATAATATCAGAACTGTCATTAGCCACTTTCAAAGCCAGAGAGTACTGAATGGCATCTTCCAGGCCTTGACAGTAACTGCCAACCAAGATGCTACACCACAAAGCTATCTTTTAAAGTTGTTGGAGAGATAAAGACATTTCAAGCCAAGAACAAACTAAGGGAGGCCATAACTGCCATAACTACTGAGCCAGTAGATATTCAGAGGGATACTCTACACACGGAGAAGACAGACAGTCTCCACTCCAAAGAGTGCAGGGAAGAATAACTTTCACAAGAGCAAGGCTGAACAAAGGAGGGCAGGGAGGAACCCAACACCCTAAAAAATAAGCCTGAAATCCCCTAACAGTGGAAGGGAGAGGGTGAAGAACCAACAAGAACCCAATCAATCAGATGAATAACCACAAAATTATAGAAATTAGTAGACATTTTTCAGTAACACCCTTAAAGATAAATGTGTTTGGCTTGCCAATAATAAAACAAGACAAAAAAAATCCAAAAACAACAACAACAAAAAAAAAGCAAACAGGCTTGGATAACTGAATTTTAAAAAATAAACAAAGCAACAAACCTACATCCAATTCTCTCTTGTCTCCAAGAAACATACCTCACTAGTAAAGACATCTGCAGACTAAGCATCAGTGATGGAAAACAAAACCAAGCTGGTGCTAAGACATCATAAACTATTCTGATATCTGATAGTGTCAATTTAAGAGGAAATTTTATAGCTATGAATACTTAGAAAGATTTGAAATAAGCAACCCCACAGTACACTTCAAGATCTGAGACAAACAAGAACAAACCAAACTCAAAAGAAGCAGGTGGTGGCGAGACATAATAAATATCAGGGAAGAAATTAGCGGCAATGGAAGCTAATAGAACAATACATAAAATCAATCCAATAGTAGCTTTTTAGAAAATCAATAACGTTGCTAAGTCTGTAGTCAAACTAAATAGAAGAGGGATGATTCAAATTCATAAAATGAGAGGTGAAAAAGAAGTTGCTATAGATTCCAGTTAAATCCAGAGAATAATCAGGGAATATGCTAAAAAATTATATTCCAAAAATCCTGGAAAAGCTAGAAGAAATAGATAAATTCCTAGACACATGTGACCTAATGAAATTAAATCAGGACAGTAGTGACAACTTCAACATATCCAAAGCAATCAGTGAGATTGAAGTAGCAATTTAAAAAAAAAAATCAGGGCTGGAGGATCCACTGACAACTTTTACAAAAACTAAAAGCTCCTGAAACCAGTCCATAAACTAGAAAAGGAAGGAACACATCCCACAAAGTCAGCAAGACTCCAATCCTAAAACTAGATAAGATAACCTGGTGGCATAATCCCAGCACTCGGGAGGCAGAGGCAGGAGGATCTCTGTGAGTTTAAGGCCAGCCTTGTCTAGAGAGCAAATTCCAGGACAGCCAGGGCTACACAGAGACACCCTGTCTCAGAATAACCACCTCCCAAAAAATTCTCAATATACATTTTGCAAACCTATTTCAAGAGCACATTAAGAAAACTGTGTACTTTGACCAAAGAGGTTTCCTTCCAGTAATGCAGGATTGGTTCAAGATAAGCAAACTTCTAAGTGTAATTCAGCACATAAATAGACTTAAGGTCAGATACCATATGATCATCTCACTTGAGACAGAAAATGTATTCAATAAACATTAACGTCTGTCATGCTAAAAAGCCCTGAGGAAACCAAGAGTAGAAGGAATATACATCAACGCAATTAAGGCTTTATATAACAAACCTATAGACATTCTTTCTACTGAATGGAAACACTGAGAGCATTTCTCTAAAGTGTGCAGTGAGATAAGAGGATACACTTTCTGTGTTCTCGTTCATGATAGCGCTCCAAGTATTTGTTAGTCAGACCCGTAAGACAAGAGAAAGAAGTAAAACAAATAAGAAAGAAATCAAGTCATATATTTAATATACAGTGTTTATTTCAAACTGTTGGTAGAGTGGTATAAAGACCCCTATACTGTACTTAAGGCAGTTAATTCTGAACTCAGAAGCCCACTTCTGTCCTAAAATAGGAACAACCACAGACATTAAACCTGGAAAAAAATCACGATTCTAAGGAGTGGACCTTCAACACTGTTAAAGAATATGGGAATGAAAGTATATAGGGAGACACATGCAAATCAGTTGTACCCAAGTTCCTCACGGTTCTCAAATCTGTGCTGCGAACAATGCCTGGTTGGAATTTTGAATAAGTTGGAACACAGAGAATTGAAAACTTCCCAGATCTTCCTAGGACACGCAGGAGAAAGGCAATAGGTCCTGGTTTGTTCTAAGCTTGTGTGGCCTACCTGACATGCAGTCATGGGTCTGGAATGTCTGTGTGTTTACATCAGTGAAAGTCAAAGGTCACCTATAGGTTATGAGTCACTAGAGAATACCAACCAGTTTCAGATCACTGAACTTCATTTTTTATTCTTCTTTAAAACTTTAATATTTAGTACCCTCTATGAAATTCTACATTTTTAAAAGGCAGAAATGTATTTTTGGCTGGCTACTAGGGGTTGGTTTCCAATTAGGAACACTGGGCACTGTTGCCAGCTCTAGGCTGAGAGTCACTTTCACACTGCTTCGCTGTGTACAAATAGAGTAGATCTCTCCCCTGCATGCTGAGTGTGGCTCATCTCAAATCCTTCAGCACTCGGTCAAATGAACAACAAAGAACTATTGGAATAACCATGTCATGCTATAGCCGTTGCTAATAAATGTGACACTTTTCAAAATAAAAGAAAAACAACATAAATGAATGCATGTGCTATTAGGCACTCCTAAGAGACGATGGCTAGAAACTCCAGAAAGAATAAATTCAAAAGTGGATTTGAAAAGAATAAAATCTGTACAAAGCTGATTCAGAAGAAACCCTTATGATATCATCCATGAAAACGGTTAGAGAAGTATAGATAATCATTCTGAAAATTAGCAAAGAAAATTGAGCACAATTAAGTACGAAGACTTTGGAGCCATTGTCTTCACTCATTCATTCATTTTGAGGCAGGGTCTCACCCTGCTACCCAGGCTGGTGTGAATTCCTGAGGCCTGAATGGCCCTCGTCCCCTGGGCTCCTGAACTGTTGGGACTACAGGTGCACGTTGTCAACGGTGGCCCTGGTTTTGTTGTTTTTCTTCTGGTGTTTTTCTAGGTTTTGTAAATTCTATCTTTTATTTTTGAGATTACAACATGTCCCCTTCCCTTTCCTCCTCCCAAGCCCTCCCATATACTTCTTGCTCTCTTTCAAACCCGTGGGCTCTGTCCACTTATTGTTCTGATGGGAGCTCACTGGTCTCTGGGATTCCTCTTAAGTTTATCCTTACACAGATGCTCGGCGCTGTTTCCTCTATGTAAGTTTACTTTTCTGTTGTCACAGCAACCAATGTTGAAGTATATTTATTTTGGTCCTGGTTTGATATAGCATAGGCCATCATGGCAGAAGGCATGGCATCTGAAGTGACTTGGTCCACAGCAGCAAGAGCGTGAGGTAGCTTGTGCCTACCTAGACAGATGAGGACATGGAGGGCTCGGTCAGTTCTGGGGTAGCCATAACCCTCTAGCGTTGCCCCCTTTGCCTTACATCTGACAGCTACATCAGACACAGCAATGCCACCAGCTGGGGACCAGATATTCAAACGCATGAGTCTAGGGACATGTGGTTATTCAAACCACTACACTCTACCAGGTCTCTAGAGAGTATATCTATGCAATGAAGTAGCATCTTCCAGAGCTACTTGTCACCAGTGTCACTCAGTGAAATCAGTATCTTGTCCCTTCCAATCCCTGTGGACTCAGTGAAAATTCCCCCACGTGTTGGAGGCAAGTTCACCCAAGTAACAAATACCTAGATCTGACTTTAGTGTTCACATGGTTCCCAAGGAAAGGGCAACACACCTCAACCTGCCAGCTCACCAAGACTTTCTTGATGAGCTTAGCCCAACCAAATGTTTTGCCCTTCAATAAGATCTCACCAAAACCCTTAAGGACATGGCCCTAGTTAGTCCAGATCCTCCCCCAATCCTGCCTCTCAAACCACAGATCATAACTCACTTACAAAATCAGTGAGGAAAATTACATTCCTGAAACAATGAGATGGAATAGAGCGTATCAGAGTTCACTGTAATAAGATCATCATTGAATGACATTGTACTACCCAATACATAAGAGGTTGGGGTGGGGACAGGCATTCTCATGGGGCCAGCGTTGTGTGCTTTTTTTAGTTATGGTCCTGACCTGAAAGTGTTGAGTACCTCCTGCTTCTCTATGTCAGCTCTGCAGAAACACAGACATCCTGAGATCCGGCTTTTTCTCTTTTGCCTCATTTTTTTTTTTTTGTCTTCAGGTCGGTTTCATTCATCTATTGACCTGATAAACTATGCTGTTCCTCTCCTACAAACAATTCCATGTTATTAGAATGTATTTGAGTCTCTTCCCTACTAAAGGAGCCCAGCTTATATTTTTTTCCACAGGCTCATTCTTCAGCGTCCTTTGGTTTGCTGGATAGCCCGTATCTATGAGGACATATGTTTCATTCATTTTATTCTTAAATCCCAAAAACCATCATTAAGCGTGCATTATCATCTAGATGCCTAAACAGACCTTATGCTGACTTACTGTTGTCCAGTATCTAGGGGGGTCTACAAATGATCTAATACCTATCAATAATTAAGTGCTTAGAATGATGCTTTGTATTTATTATTTATACCTTGATGGTTACAACCAACTAGGCAAAGACTGTCAGTTGTGTGATGATCTTTTGTTTTGTTTGGAGACAGGATCCCCCTGTGTAGTCCAGGCTGAGCTTGGATTTGTGATAGTGTTCCTTCAATACTCCCCACCCCAGAACTGGGATTAGATCATTCACAGACATGCCTGACTCTTGCCTAACTTTTAAAAGTTGGTCCCTGTTGTCTTCTGTTCTGCTCTGTCCCTCTCTACCTGGACATCAGCGCTGCCATTGTCCCAGACTTACTAAGCATCGATGTGGATTTGATAAATATGGAAGGCAGTTTCTTACCATCTCTAGAAATGCTCAGTAAATGTGAATTGGATCACTATCGCCAACTCCCCATTCGCACAGCCAGATAAGAAATATGTGGCCTTGTCTGCCCGTGATTGTTGCTATTTTTTGTTGTTGTTGTTTATATGAACTAAGAAAGCCTCAGAGATATTTAAGAATTTTTTTCTATGCACACTGAAATAAGTTTTGCTTGAAAAATTAAAAGGAAATTGATTTTGGCTTAGTGGAGACAGACGTTTTTAAATGACCGCAGAGTCAGGAATAAACTGTAGTTTCTGTGACCCCATCCCACAGCCAAGTAGGCCTCCAACGAGGCATGAGGAATTTACCAATGATGGCATTTCTTATGATTAATCCGGCTTGAACAAGTAATTTTCATGGGAAAAAAATTGTAGCTGAGTGGATGAAATACAAATGTGTTTCTAATATTAAACAAATACACACAGACACATGCAGGCCTCCAGTGAAAACACAATCGATTCCAGTCAGTTCATGTGGGTAAGTCAGTGAACTATCAAAAATCAGAACACACGTTTCACTCAAGAACAGAACCACCTAAAATCTCTTAGGAAGCACTGTGTCTTGGAGGAAAATAGTCCCACAAATGGGAGTCCACACGATGGCTCTGTTTTTTGGTAGTTAGTTTGTTTTTTGATTGGTTTTTTGAGACAGGATTTCTCTGCGTAACAGCCTTGGCTGTCCTGGAATTCACTTTGTAGACCAGGCTGCCCTCGAACTCACAGAGACCTGCCTGCCTCTGCTTCCTAAGTGCTGGGATTAAACGTGTGCACCACCACTGCCCGGCATCCATGGCTTTTTTTTCACACAGTGCTTATCTGTGACTGTGTCTTGCTGCTTATCAGCTGGTAGACTTGTGTTGCGATTCCTCAAGGAAGTGTGCTACTACCCAGATGTCCTCTCCATGGAGAAGCCCAAATCAGGAAACCACTGCAGAAAACCAGCCACTTTTAGGAGCATCCAGAAGCTAAGCCAGGTCACTAATGATGGTCTCTCTGTATACAATGACAGTGAGACTAATCTATGAATTGTGAATCCCTTTCTTTGGTTTGGTTTGGTTTTCTAGGAGGAAATCTGTTTGTGGTTATTAGAGCCACGGCTGGCTCTACTGTTGATTACAGAAGAACCGTGAGACACTTTGCAGTATGGAAAAAACATATACAGCTAAAAAGCTCTCTCGACGGCTTTGCTCCATCAGTGTTGGTTTAGCACATCCCCTGCATCGTATTAAATGAACAGAGCTCCTGGTGAATCCTGGTGAAACTGAAGCTGGCTGCCATCTGTTCTTGTCAGGTGTGGCTGATGGTTAACAGGCTTCCCTCTAGAGAGCTGCCTTCCCCAATTCCAGGAGGACCTGGCTAACAAAACCAACACAGTCTCCATCTTTGTCTTTGCCGTCATCCAATTAGAATGTGCACACAGTCTGTGATGAGGCTGATGTGAAAGTCACTTAGGAAATTCCGCTGATGAGGACCAAGCAAGGCTTTAGTGGTGTCCTCAAGGAGTCTCAGAGATGCTCAGTGCTGACCACAAAGCAGACATCAAGGGCTCTATTTTATGGAGCATCTTTCTGGGTAAGGTTCACTTATGACAACAGTGCCTGGACCAGGGATGGAGATGTAGGATTTGAACTGTTACCAGTGTGGCAGGTGTGAATCTGTTTGTGACTCATGTTTTCAGGGAGCAAGTCACATGGGAGGAAGGCAAAAGAATGAGTCTATAATTACGAGTTGCAGCCAGTGCAGAGCTGTTCTCTCTTCTACCCCTTCGTTTCCCTGCTAACACTGACTTCTTCGTGTAGAAGGTTGAGGTCTCTTGATCTGAGAAGGTGCATGTTTTCCAGACCCCTAGGGAATGAACTTGAAGCCTGATGAACTCACCTCCAGATAATCAAATGTAAGAACTCTGCTACAGAGCTCTTTCCTACAGAAAACGTATGCAAAGAGGGGGGTGTTGCTTGCATCCTTTTTTGGATGTAGATATGATGCCAGGGCTACACCAGCTACAGTGTGACCTTGGGACCTGCATGAATGAGGACAAGAAAGTCTCAGAGATGCTGGCCCTTGCTTCAGTGAGCTGCTAAGCCAATTTCAGTAGCTATGTGTCATCTTCTCATATGTAAGAAAAAGCATTCCTGATTCACTTATCTCCGCTAGTAGGGTTTCCCATCACTGGCAGCCCACATCATCCCCGTGTCTCAATAGATGAGGTCAAGATCCGGGAAGTGGGACATGAAAGACAAAGATGCAAAAGTCCAAGAAGCAGAGCATTGAGGAAGAGAGAAAATGTTGTCAAGGAGTCAAGTACGGGCAGGCCAGCAAGAGGACTCAGCAGATGACAGCCAGGTAACCTGAGCTGATCCCTAGAATCCATGGTGGAAAGAAAGAACCACAGACTCCCTGTGATCTCCGCACTTGCACTGTGGCATGCACACACCCACACTCACACACACGCACACACACTCACACACACACACACTCACACACACACTCACACACACACACTCACACACACCCATACTCACACACACCCACACTCACACAGATACACACTCAAATACACACTCTCACATATATACATACTTACATACACACACTCAAATACATACACACACTCTCTCACATACACACTCAAATATACACACATTCATATACATACTCAAATGCACACACACACTCACGTACACACACTCAAATACACGCGCACTTGCTCACATACACACCCAAACACACACACACGTACATGTTCACACACACTCGTGCACACATTCCCATCCACACACTCACATACACACTTGAACACACATATACATGCTCGTACACACATACACACTCACACACATTCACTCACACACATACCTCAAACACACAGACACAATTAAATATATATTTAAAAATTTTAAGATAAGACTGGAAAAGTTTCCTGACAATTTTCAAGTAAGAGATTAAAGATGAGAGCCATTTTATTTTATTTTTCTTTTTTATTGGTATATATTAGTGGTACAAAATAATGGGTTTCGTTGTGGCATCTCCACGTGTATCATCTACTTTGCTCACATGTCTCCTATTCCCTACTCTTACCCACCCCATCCCCTTCCTCTTTCCTAATTGTTCCCTTCTATGTCCTTACCCTCTCCCCCCAAACCCCACATATGAGGAAAACGTGTCGAGCCAGTCTTTCTGAGTCTCTAGTTTTAATTATTTTACTACATAAGAACCATTTTAAAGCGGCTGAGGGGGCAACAGGTAGACAGACTGTACTGGATAGACAAGCACAGACTCCTCCAGCATCAACTGTTCTTTCTAGAAGCCTTGAAAGAGCATGTGTCATACAGTCCAGTGTGCGAGCATGTTTCTCATGAAGTCTGGTGTGCTAGCATGTGTCATACAGGCCAGTGTTCTAGCATGTTTCTCATGCAGTCCAGTCTGCTAGCATGTTTCTCATGCAGTCCATGTGTTAGAATGTTTCTCATGCAGTCCAGTGTGCTAGCATGTTTCTCTCTCACGCAGTCCAGTGTGTTAACATGTTGCTCAGATTCTGCACCCAGGGATTACATATCCAAGGATCTGCTCAGCAGAAATAATTACTGACAAAGACACTGACAAAGATTTAGGTACACAAATGACAATTGCTTCTTTATAATTTAACAATTTATAATTTATTGTTAAATTTATAATTTAACAATTGCTAATTTATAATTTAACAATTGTGGCAGCAATGAAAACATGACGCAATAACAAACTGTTGAATAAGTTATGGAAAAATCTTCGTGATGGAATCTTGCTCCTGCCAAGCTACATGATAATTGAGTTTTCTTAATGGCATGGAGTAATGTTTATAATGGGACAAATAAAAACAAACAGACTATAAAAAATCATTATAAATTTGTGACATATAATACATATTATTTATATCTGAAGGAAAAGTTAAGAAAGAAATGTACCAACTATATAAGGGAGCCTCATAAATCTTGCATTTTCCTTTGTTTCAAAATTAGCCTTCACCATTTTTATGATTATGATAAGTTTTAAAATGACATTTGTTATGAAGAGAAAGAAATAGAATAATGGCTACAGAAGCCAGGCATACTGCAGCACATCTGTGTCCCAGATCTCAGAGGTGGAAGCAAGAGGACTGTCATGAGTTTGAGGTCAGGCTGGGGTTCAGAGTGAGTTCTGGGCAACTAGAGAGTAAACCTCTGACATAGCTTTGGAGTGGGCACTGGAGGTGTAAACCTGAAAAAATGACAAGTATTTTTAATTTCTAAAAACACAATCTATAAAACAACAAGCAACCAAGAATCTTGGAAGCAAAACTGATATCTAATCATGAGTATACTGTTTTCTTTTGTCTGTGTATTTGGGATATTTTCTTTCCTGGGCCATGTTTTTCTTCTGTGCAAAGATAAAAAGGAGAAATGTGGAATAATTTAGCCAATGGGAGCTGACACAACCCTTGCAGACTGAAGCTCTTTTATACAATTGGCAGGAGGAGCCGACAGTACTTCTCCCTGAGAATAGATAGTAATATATATATACACGTACATATGCATACATAATATATGCATAATGATGGGCAATTAACTCCCACCTACTCAGATCACACGTGTTGCATCAGGACAGGATAGTTGGGACAGAAGGGTCCAGATGATGGCTCATGTAGCATCTATGGAAGCCTTGAGTATGAAAGAGGCTGGTCTCAGCAGATGGTCAGCTGGTGTGGGAGGTTCTTCTGTCTGTATGTTGCTTTTATTGGTTAATGAATAAAGAAACACTATCCTGAGTGAGGTAAGCCAGACCCAAAAAGAGGAACATGGAATGTACTCACTCATATTTGGTTTCTAGCCATAAACAAAGGACATTGAGCCTATAGTTAGTGATCCTAGAGAAGCTTAATAAGGAGAACCCAAAGAAAAACATATAGGCATCCTCCTGAATGTTGACCTTCATCAGGCGATGAAAGGAGACAGAATCCCACGTTGGAGCACAGGACAGAAATCTCAAGGTCCAAGTCAGGAGCAGAAGGAGAGAGAGTGCGAGCAAGGAACTCAGGACCGCAAGGGGTGCACCCACACACGAAGACAATGGGAATGTTCTATTGGGAACTCCCCAAGGCCAGGTGGCCTGGGTCTGAAAAGGCCTGGGATGAGGCCGGACTCACTGAACATAGTGGACAATGGGGACTACTGAGAACTCAAGAACAATGGCAATGGGTCTCTGATCCTACTGCACGTAATGGCTTTGTGGGAGCCTAGGCAGCTTGGATGCTCACCTTACTAGAAATGGATGGAGGTGGGGGTTCCTTGGACTTCCCACAGGGCAGGGAACCCTGATTGCTCTTCGGGCTGAGGAGGGAGGGGGACTTGATTGGGGGAGGGGGAGGAAAATGGGAGGCGGTGGTGGGGAAGAGACGGAGATCTTTAATAAATAAATAAATTAAAAATAAAAATAAAAAAAGAACTACTTTGAGCCTATGGCAGGGAAGAACAGAACTAGGTGGGGAAAACTAGACTGTATGCTGGGAGGAAGAAGGACAGACTTGATTGCCCCTGCAAAGGGTTTGAAGTGCCTCTAACTAGGCTGCTCCTGTGTCCCCCTGTGTGGAGCATAAGACACTGTGTGTCTTTGGGCTGATGTATCTGCTCTGCTAATCCCACAGGCATAGTAGCTACTGAGTCGAGAACACCAGGAATGCATAAAGAGGCTGTGGTTGGCCAGAAGACCAGGAGGAGGGGATGGGGTAGGAAGGATTGACAAAACACCTGGGCAGTATTTTCGAAGGGGGTTGGTAGAAGGATGTTGATGTGGGAGACTTGAAAAGGTTTCCTTACTTGCAAACCCAGTAGATCGGAAAAAATAATTGAAAACTTGAAAGCAAGCAATAATGAACATGGCGGTCTCCTTCCCTATGAGTCAGACTTCTGGCTCCCAGGAGTTAGGAAACAGGCATCTCAGCATGGAGAGGTGCTGATTTAGGTGCCGTTGACAATTATTCAAAGAGAATATAATACATTTGAGTTTGACACAGACCTCTGCTTACCTTCCTGCGACAACACAGGCACCTTATCATTCTCAGATATCAAGTTGGTCCTACTCAGCCCCTGGGGAGTTCAGATAAGTGCAGTAGAGGTGTCTCCCCGTTTATTCTGTCTTGGCAATTGATGGGAAGGGTCAGACGACACTTGAGATGAGGTACAACTCAGGGGTCAGTCGGGCAAAGCATTTCTGCTGATGGTGGGGGGGATGCCTAGCTTCTGCTGCCAGAATCTTCATGGATGGCAACTGGGGAGGCAGCCACCCCCTGTTCAAACAGTGACGGAGACGCCTCCAGAGGACATCTGATCATCTGCACTGTGAACCCGATTTCCATGTGACTTTCGAGCATGTTACCTAAAGCCTCTGTTTTTAACTACTGATGTGAAATGTACGCAAACTCCTTTTTTTTTTGGCAAGGCTTCAGGAAAAGGTTCTCCTAGATGGCTCAATGCGCATGGCTTCTTCCTCCTAAGTGGGCACGTCATCTCCATGTCACCTGCATCTGCACCTAATGGATTTCCTGTTCCTTCTTTTCACCACACCCAGCAAACCTTGCCTGTCCATTTAGATTTTTGTTTCTGGGTTTCACTGGCCATTTCCAAGCACTGCTGATCCTAATAGTCTGCCATTCTTTCAGGCAAAGACTTAGGTAAGGTGTTGTGAAAATAGTAGAAGTAAGAATTGTACAATTCTATCCCTTTATGAAAATAGCAAGAGAGGGAGCTGGCAAGAGTAAACAAGCTCCTTTCTCCAGGACCTCATGCTGGTGATAATGGCCTTAATCTATTCATGTAAGCACAGGGCTTATGGACTTATCACCTCTTAAAGGTCCCAAGTCTTTTGTTTGTTTGTTTGTTTTTGTTTTTTGAGACAGGGTTTATCTGTAGTTTTGGAGCCTGTCCTGGAACTTGCTCTGTAGACCAGGCTGGCCTCGAACTCACGGAGATTCCTGCTCTGCCTCCTGAGTGCTGGGATTAAAGGCATGCACCACCACCCCAACTCTTAACATGGTCACTTTGGGGAATAACACAAACCATAGAAGGGGAATGGGAAGAGAGGAAAAAGAAATGCGAATCACATTGCCAACAGGAATGGAAATTGATGCGGTTCACTATGGGGAAAAGAAACTTGGCCATTATTAAAAAAAAAATTCAAACAGAATGAGCCATATGACCCAGACATTCCACGCCTAGGATTGTTCCCAAGAGAACTGAAAACAGGCGCTCAAGCCATTGCTTGTGAATGTTCATATTAGCGTTGATTACAAAAGCCAACTGTGAAACAACTCAATACAAGACTGAACGAATAAAATGTGTCTTGTACTCATGAGCGGTTATTAAAACTTCAAAGGAATGAAGCATAAATACATGCTACAATATGGATGGGCCTTGAAAACATAACATGCCATCAAGATATGCACATCATGATTCCATTTTCACAAGTCTCAATAGTCCCACACAGACAGAAAGTAGATTCCCCGGGTGTGAGCAGAAGAAATGGGAAGGGAAGGGATTATTCACTGAGCAAGCGGTTTCTTTCAGAAGTGCTGGAATTGTTCTAGAATTAGACAGGGATGAGAGCAGAACATCCTGTAGGTACTGGGAACTGCTCTACCAAACACTTGAAAAACGATGAGTTTTATTTTACACAACTTATTTTTAAAAAGATGTGATAAAATGGATTTTTTTTGGGGGGAGACAGAGTCTTACTATGTAGCCAAGGCTGGTTTTAACTGGCAGCCATCCTCCTGTCTCAGCCTCCCAGAGTGGTGCGATTACAACATGTATCACACACCTAGCTCAGCAAAATGGATTTTAAAGAAGAATTCTGTGACTTTGCCATCATAATTTAATATAGTCCTTTATATCTACGAGCAATCCCTCTTTTGCCTTTAAACATATGCTTCATTTTAGGAACCAGAGTTGTTATATAGGCTGGCCTGTGACTGGCTGTTTTCCAGATGACTTTTGCAAGGGTCCTGAGACATTGTCAGCAGAAGGTGCATGGTGATGCCCAGCAGCCTTCAAATGTAGCAGTCCCCAAATACAGGCCTGCTTCTCTCCATACTTGATCTCTTCTGGAACCCTTCCAGCAGCAAAGGGCGTTCTGCAGGCGGTGTCAGCTCTCTCCTCGTCTGTGAAGTTAACCCCCATGTCTAGATAGCTGACCTCTCAGTTGGCTTGGTGTCTGTTCGTGTTTCTTCAACACCATAGACGCCTTAGGGTGCACCTTCACTGTTGAGCTCTAAGGACTGCCTTCACCACGTGTCCTCTTTGTAAGTGTTACAGCTCTTGGGAAAGGTATCCTGTCAGATGGGAGCCAAGGGATACCACAAAGTCACACCACACAACAAACCCCACACGAGATTTATTGGGAAAGGCACAAGAGGGTAACTTCCTCGGCTTGGGTGAGGTGCAGCAAAGAACTGAGCAGACTTTATACAGGGTTTCCTGGTTGTAGAGGGCAGAGCTTTCCAGGGTGGGGATTGGTGGGGTTCCAAGTCTTGAGCTTGTGACAAGCTCAGGGGTTGGTGGGGTTTCAAGGCCAGGAATTGAGTTTAGGCTTTTTACTCTGGAGGGTGGAGCTTGGCTGCCTGCATCTGGACTGGCTGGATTTGGATATTAGAGTGTTCCGGGGTGGGGCCTGGCCACTCCCATGTTTTGAGGGGCTAACACTCTTAACCCTTTACAGCCCGTTTTCCATTCTCTATTCATTTAATATTTTTAAACAAAAATCTAATCATTCCTATTACAAAATCTAATTATTTTACAAAAGAAAATTGTGTATGTTTGTGTACATGAATGTGTACGCATGAAGGCCAGAGGCAGACTAGACATCTTCCTTGATCCATCTCCACTTTCTCTTCTGAGATAAAATCTTTCACTGGACTGGGTACTCCCTGATCAGCTAGATCAGGGATCAGGGAGTTGCTGGTTGTCCTATCTCTAGTTCCCGCTGCACTTGGGTTAAAGATGCTGCTAATTTTTATGTGGGTGCTGGCTACCCTGACTCAGGTCCTCATGTTTGTGTGGCTAGCGCTTTACCAACTCCTACACACAAACATGCATGCACACACACACATGCTCACACACACACACATGCTCTCTCTCTCTCTCTCTCTCTCTCTCTCTCTCTCAC
>NC_022020.1:58467321-58471699 GCF_000317375.1 Microtus ochrogaster
CTCTCTCTCTCTCTCTCTCTCTCTCTCACACACACACACACACACACACACACACACACACACACACACACACGCAGCACTTAAAGCTCATAATCCTCTGTGGCCCTTGACCACAGAATAAAATTCTCAGGTATGCACAGTCTCCACACACACACACACACACACGCAGCACTTAAAGCTCATAATCCTCTGTGGCCCTTGACCACAGAATAAAATTCTCAGGTATGCACAGTCTCCAAGGCCTTGAGTGACCTTGTTTTTGTCCATCTTCCCAGTTTCTTGCACCAAATTGCTTCTCATCGGTATAGAAGAAAGGTTATTCTTGTTTCTTGTTTATCCACTCAAATACCTGTGCCCTTTTGTCTTTTGGTGCCGCTCTTACTTTCTCTCCATCTGTACCGGCCAATCCTAATCGCTTCTACAGCTAAGATGGAATGTCACTCTGCAGGACGCTTTCCTGTTTCTGCGACTCCTCTTTTATGGTACATCTTCCTGTCATCGTTTACAGTGGGAGATAAATCACTAAACGCCTGAACTCCTCCACAAAAATGTAAGGCCCACAGTGCTGCAGTCCAGTGTCATTCCCAGTGCCACATACATGGTTAATATGAATTTGTGAGCTTGAAATTATGGACTATGATGGGTCCCGCAGATAACACCATGGGAATCATGACACCCAGGTAGCAGGGAACTGGCAGCCTGCCAGAGAAAGGAGGCTGAGAAGCCTTATCAAAGGAGCTGGGTGGAGTGATGGGAGCAGTCACGATGCAGACCTGCAAGGAACTCTAGCCGGAGCCAGCATAGCATACTTTAGATCCCAGGCAAACTCACACAGCCCTCGGCCCCTCCCTTCCACGCCGTTACAACACACACAGCATTGCCAGGACTGTGGAATTCAGGGAGTGGATTATCCTCTCCATCCAACTCAGTCTTGCAGGCTCTTTGGTACATTTAGGGTCTTTTTTTTGGGGGGGGGTAGGCTACCAGGTGTTCCAAGTCACCATCTTTTCTAGGGGACAGATAAAGTTAAGTTCTTGAAATTTCCATAGCTAGAGCGTGGTGAGGGGGGACGGAGAAAGTGATGGACCTTCATCACCATCTGACATTGCAAGGAGAGGCAGCTAATGATCAGATCTCGGGCTAGAAAGCTAGCTTGGTGGTTAGAGCACTGGCTGCTCTTTGCAGAAGCCCTGGGTTCAATTCCCAGCACCCACATGATGGCTTATAGCAATGCTTCTCAACCTTTCTAATGCTGTGACTCTTTAATACAGTTTTTTATGTTGTTGTGGCCCTCAACCATAAAAATTATTATATTGCTACTTTGTAACTGTAATTTTGCTACTGTTACGAATTGTAAACAACTAATATGTGGAACATCTGATACATGACGGTAGAGGATTCAGGGCCAACAGGTTGAGAAAACCACTACCTTACACTCCCCCATAACTCCAGTTCCAGGGAATCTGACCCATTCCTCTGACTGTCCTGGGTACTGCACACACATGGCTCACATTCATACATGCAGGTTAAATACTCAGACTCATAAAATATTTAATAAACACTGATCAGCCTGTTCATCCTGCCAGTGCTAAGTCCTAGGTAACCAGTTTCCTAGATACTGGTGTGCCAGAGGATGCTTCTCCTGTCCTGCCGCTGGCTTTATTACCAAAGGTCTGTGTGGTTTTTCGCTTCAGTGGGTGCCGTGGCAGAGAAAGAGCAGCAGCACTCCTGATATATCCTAACCAAGGAAGTTAGTCAGGGTTCATCAGCTCTTGGGCTTCTTAAAAGTCAGACTCATGAGTATTTCTTATAGAAAACAAGTACCTTAAGAGGCACTACAGAATGGGTTCCATGAGGTGCTATGGCAGAGGCGCACGCATGCTGGGAACAAAAGCGAACAGATAAGACTCTTCATTTTCCCACCCAGGAGGCAAGGCCAGCTGAAGGCACCAGTGAAGAGAACACGATGGGGGATAAGATGGTCCTAGCGCATGAGCCTTCCAGTGCGGATAGGCTGCAGCCTGGAGAAATGAGCAGATCACGAAAGAGATAGGTGAGCCCATGCCACGCTTCAGGACCTCAGAGAAAGGGAGCTGTTCTCTGGAAACTAGAAACAGGCTTGGTTGGGTGTCAGTTCAGAGTTCAGAGTTCGTATGTGTGGTTGGTTATATGCGAGCAAATATGGGCATAGGCTGTGAAATTAGAAAAGTGCCGTGGGGAAGGAAGGAGGAGACGTCTTGAGGAAGCAGAGTGGAGACGATAATAGAACACACATACACATACACACATACATACACACGCACACACACATACACAGACATACACACATACACACATATACAAACATACACACATATACACACATACACACGCACACATGCATACATACACATGCATGCACAGGCATACACACAAACACATACACACATACATACACACGCACACACACGCACACACACATACACAGACATACACACATATACACACATACACACGCACACATGCATACATACACATGCATGCACAGGCATACACACAAACACATACACACATACATACACACGCACACACACGCACACACACATACACAGACATACACACATACACACATATACAAACATACACACATATACACACATACACACACACACATAAGATATGAAAACAAAAAGGAGAATACTGGGGGAGGGGAGAGGGTGGAGCCATGAAGATGGGAGGGAATAATGGGAAAGAGGATCAACCCAGGGGCTATGTATAAAAATGTCAGTAAAACTTATTTTTTAAGCTAGCATATATTTAAAAAAAATGGGTTTGCTCATAAAAAGATAAATAGTCCTCAAATTCTGCCTTGATCCTACTTTTGTTCCCAAACTGCCATCACAGAATTTAGCTGTCCTTGCATGTAACCCGTCCTTTTCTTTATTTCCCTAAGGATAAGATTTAATAAAGTTAAGCAGTGATAAATATGAGGTTCCTATATTTTGGTTCAAGAGAGGAGACCAGCTGTGTATCAAAAAAGCAAGAAAGACGCGGTTTAGCTGACAGTGGCACTTTGAACCCTTCCAGAGTTAATCATTTGCCTCACTCGAGAGGATCACGCAGCAAGGCCTCGCGCTGGATGATGATGTCAATATTATGAGACCTCTGTTCCCTTCTGATCTGAGTCGATTAATTTTATTATCAGCATCAAGGACTCTGTGATTTGATCTCAAGTCACATACAGACTAAGTGTTTCCCCAAAGAGCTTTTGAAAGTGATTTCCTTTCTCAAGGTCAGGGCAGCAGGCTCTCTTGTCTTGTGCGTTTGCCATCCAAAGGCTGGATCAAAGTTAACACAGGCAAGAATACCAGAGTAAACAACAGGGAGAAATCGCTGCTGTGGCAGCCCCTGGAGTAGCAGCGCTCCTGGGGGATTTCATCTGATCGTCGTCTGTGTGCAAGCCAGAGCTAAACCTGGTGAGTATCTGCAGTTGACTGATGGGGGACTGAAATAAGATGAGGGGTGCAAAGCCCCCCCAACTTCTCGGTTTCGGGACTGAGCCTAGAAGCAAGGAGAAACTTCAATTTCAGTTCTCTATGCACCATTGTGTCCTGTTTGGCTGTGCACAAAATATAAAGTTGAGAATCACTTTGCAGGCTAGGGAGGCAGTCTCATCAGAGAAGGGCTTGCTGGCAGGAACAAGGACCTAGGTCAGTGACTCTCACCCTATGAGTCCAGACCCATTTGGGGAATTGGATGACCCTTTCATAGTGGTCACGTAAGACCGTCGGAAAACACAGATTTCATATTACAATTAGTAACAGTATCAAAATTACAATTATGAAGTAACAACAAAAATATTTCATGGTTGGGAGTCACCTCAACATGAGGACTTGTATTAAAGAGTCTCACTGTTAGGAAGGCGGAGAACTACTGCCCTAAGTGGATCTTCAGCGCCCACGTAAAGGGCCACGCACCCTTCTCTCGGGCTCTTTTCCTTCTGTTTGTTTGTCATGTCCAACTCTGATGTGAAAGTTTTTACTTCATCATACTATATATTATTATTATCTCTTAGAAGCCTGTTCTTTTATAATGAGAGACAGAAAGGGAGGAGGTCCAGATGGGAGGGGAGGTGGGGAGGAACTGAGAGGAGTAGATGGAGGGGAAAACCATATTCAGGATATAATATGGGAGAAAAAATCCATTTTCAACAAAAGGGGGAAAGGGAAGCCAGGCACCATAGGAAGCACCTTTAATCCCAATGTGGGGGAAGAGATGGGGGTGGGAGAAGAAGAAGAAGAAGAAGAAGAAGAAGAAGAAGAAGAAGAAGAAGAAGAAGAAGAAGAAGAAGAAGAAGAAGTGGGTGGTGAGCCCATGGTAAAAGTTTTTAATTTATGCT
>NC_022020.1:58471799-58475046 GCF_000317375.1 Microtus ochrogaster
GGAGGAGGAGGAGGAGGAGGAGGAGGAGGAGTCATATGAGAAGGAACCATTCTCCTGTACTGGTTCAATAATTCAACAACTGGCAAGCTACTGACATTTAGCAACTGCTAACTTTTTAGAAGAGTTGGTTATGAGTGAACCTCTGCCTCATCCTGGGACAAGACACAGAAGTAACCTAAGTCTGAAAGGGCCTCCCAGGAGTCAGGGGCTCAGTCTGCATCTCTGTGTGGTCCTGAGCTGATGACCTGAGCCAGGGGAGGACAGAGGAGTCAGCACAAGGCGGGGCTGGGACTGGACTAAAATGTTCAGACTCTACCTCAGTTCAACTCAAGGGGAGTAGTTGGAAAATTTTGTGTGTTTGTTTCCATGGTTTGGATTGATCAAGACAGGACCTCATGCATCTGCTGGACAAGCATTCTGCCGCTGAGCTATATTTCCCACAACTGCTGCTGCTCTACATAAAATTTTCATTCTAATATTGCAGATACCTATGTCAAGGTGTGGAGCAATTGCTCAGGTTTCTGGACTGATTTCTAAAAAAGATTTGTGTGTGTGTGTGTGTGTGTGCGTGTGTGTGTGGTCTGTCTGTCTGTCTGTGGCTGTGTGTAGGTGCCCATAAAGGCCATACTAAGGCACGGAACTCCAAAGTTGGAGCCACCTAATGTGGGTGATGGGAATTGAACTCGGGTCCTCTGGAAGAGCACTACTGCTAGCACTTAACACAGAACCATCTTGTCAGCCTAGAACTGACTGTTGTGCGTGCCTCAAACACAGCAGATCCTCCATGCCTGACTTGCCTTCCAGGCACCTTCATCCCCTGGTCCTCTTCTCTCTGCTTCTTAAAGTCGTTTGGGGTTTAAGCCCTTTGTTCCTTCTTTCACCAACACCTCCCTGGTCTGTGATTTTTTTACTATCTCTGGCAATGCCGCATTCCATTTTCCCTGTGCAGAATCTGCAAACTAAACCTCAACTTTGCTTCTCCTCACCATCTTCTTAGGACTGCAGCTCTCAGAGCATGCTCTCCTGGCCAGCACCGTTGGCTTATTCTGGGAACATATCAGAAATAACAATTCTCAGGCCCCATGCCAGACCCCAACCAGAAATTCTGGGGTTACAGTCCAGAAATCAGCACTTAACGAAGTCCCTTGGGTGATCCTGATGCCCATTAAGTTTCGAGACACACTGATTTGGAGGCAGGGGGTGCCAGGAACAGCATTGCCCTTTACCAATCTCCTGTTCTTTGAAAGCCAGGCCACAGCCAGCTCCTTGCAGCTTTCCTGCTACTTCCTTTGACCACACTTTTCTGGCACTTTTGCTGGATGAAGCTCAGCTCTGCCTTGTCTTCCTTGTTCGTGTGTGTTTGCCATCCTGGGTCTTATTGACAAAACTACCTGCTTAGATCATGGAACGCCTATGGAAAAACCTAATGATCTACACCTGCTCCCAGAACTCGGGGCATGGGAGGGGCTTTTCCTGTGTCACATCCTGACCCCATGTGCACTGTGGGCTTTCTTGTAGCCAGAGGCTACCGTCTGTTCTTGGGTCTCCTGCGGAGTCTACTGGGGGTTCTTGCTCTGCATCCCCTGACTTATCCTCCTTTCCCCCAGGGAGTTGTCTGTTGCTCACTTGCATATCCAGGCCTTGGCAAGAAGGCCATCTTCCTATCCTGCTGAAGGCATAGAAAATCCTGATTCTGCTACAGGCCGCTTCTCAGCACGGTACTGATGCGATATGACTTGTGCCAGATGAGTCGACTCGTGGGAGACAGAGCAGGACCCAAATCCACACTCCTCCTACTTGAACAGACTTGAGCCGATACTTAGCAAAGGGGGAGATATCACTCTACTCGTCCGCCTGCTCAGCTCATCCTTTTATCGTATGATTTGAATCTCACGATGCTTCCAGAAGGCTCCCATGTTAAAGACTTATCGCCAAATGGTATGCGTTTGAGGAGTTAGATGGTGAGGGATCTAACTTCGTAGTTTAAACTATCAGTGAGTTCACAGCTGAATGGACAGACAGAAAGGGGGGAAGAAATAGGCTGCTGGAGACGTAACTGAAGGATATATCTTGTTCCTGGCCTCTCGTCTCTCTGCTTCCAGGATGTTACGATGTAGCCGCTTCCTTTCACTGTGCCCTTCTGCTGTAAAGATTCATTACAAGAGACTGGCTTCTTATCTCACACACTTCTTTCTGTATCAGAATATCCCTTGACGTGTGATAGTAGGCTGCCGTGGACCACTGATGCTCTGGGCAGGCACCCAGCCGTAATTCAGATCTGAGCTCTGCCACTAGGAGCTGTTGGCTTTAACTCCTAAGCACCTCCCCTATTTGAAAGATGAATATAAATCAGCCATCTGATTTATAGGGTGATTTTTTGAGGATCAAATAAAATCATGTGAAGATGGTCTCTAAACTCTGAAGTATTCATTACTTCCTGAGACAGCTCCATCAAGTTTGTTGCCATGGGATCCCACTTCCAGCTGTGTGCCCTTTGCTTCCTTAATCAGCAAAAAGAGAAGCTACTTCTTTAAGAGAGTCGAGAGCCAGCAGGCACTTGCAGGAGCAAGGAACTCCATCAGTCAGGGGTCTTGGCTCCCAGCAAGAGAAACCAACTGGGACAAATTTCAGTGGAAAATGTTTCCTGAGGTTCAGAGAAACCACAAGAGATTAGAGGTCAAGGCATGGCAAAGGAGCCATAGAAACTAGACAAGGATGCAAGGCCAGCTGTCTGCTTGTGGCTGGTATAACAAGCAATAAACACAGTCACGTGACCGTTAGTGTTAATCTAGACTCACCTAGAAGAGCCTCTGCACAGACCTGTGGGGAGGCAGGTACCTTGGGTACATCGAGGTGGGAAGACCTGCCTACCGTGGGTGCCAGACTGGATAAAATAGAGAAGAGCCGGGCACTAGCCAGCGTGCATGCATTCATCACTCTGTTTCCTGATTATGAATGCAGTGGAACCAGTTCCTTCAGGCTCCTGCTGTGTTGACCTCCCCATCATGGCGGATGCACCTTGAACTGTGAGCCAAAACATGCCCTTCGTCTCTCTTTTTTTTTTTGTTATAATACTTTAATTTATTTTTCATAACCCCTTTTTCTACAATTACATGTAAATCCTAGGGTATATTTAGTCATACATAGGAAATAAATATTTTAAAGTATTACTGCAAATGATATAACATGGCCGGGCGGTGGTGGCGCATGCCTTTAATCCCAGCACTCGGGAGGCAGAGGCAGGCGG
>NC_022020.1:58475466-58500099 GCF_000317375.1 Microtus ochrogaster
TAGAGGAACTGAGCTACCTTTCTCCAAAAGCATTTATATTTTGGAGACTGTGTGTGTGTGTGTGTGTGTGTGTGTGTGTGTGTGTGTTAGTTCGGAGGACAGAAGGAAGCAGAGTGTGGCGGAGTGGCTCTGTATTCCTGTTCCAAGACAGCCTGAGCTACACAAGACTCTGTCTCAAAAATAACCTAACACTGAGAAGCTGGAGAGACCCCGCAGCAGCTAAGGGCACCTGTTGCTCTTACAGAGGACCCGGGTTAGGTTCCCAACATCTGTACGTGGTTTACAACCATTTAAATCTCTAGTTTCAGGGACTCTGACACCCTCTTCTGACCCCATGGGCACTAGGCATGCACAGGGCGCACATAAATACTTGTAGGTACAACACTCAGAAATAACAAATAAAATCAATAAATCTAAAAAAAACCTGTTTTTAAAAAACATAATAAAATGAATGAATGGGAGAGTTTGACAGCAGACATCTCTGCAGGTCTCCAAGTCGGACACAGAAGTTATGACACATAAGTCACTACCATGAACCCCTTGACAGCTGGTCATAGACAGCTGAGGCCAAACCACAGGGAACGTTGCTGGGAAGTACCTCTAGGGGCCATGATTGATGGGTGCCTTAGCCTCTCTCTTCTAGGACAGTTTATTCTTACAGATCAGTTTGGTCAACTGTGTTCTCTTACATAATGGGCAGTCCCTTCCCAGGCCAGTATCTGACCATCCCCACGAAAGCTCTTAGATGCAGCAGCAGAGAAGCCTGGGACCAAGCCAGCCTCTCCTTTACTGCACATCAATGGCTTCATTTATTCGTAATCGCTCACAGTTCTCCGTTCCTGGCCTCTCCTGGGCTCTACTTCCTCTCCAAGGGATCACAGGCCGGTGAGAGGCCGAGAGAGGAAACAAGAACCTTACAGTCGACTGCAGCCTTAAAGGAGGCAATGCTAATTTCTGTCCCCTAACTTTTTAGCTCAAAGGTGAAATCGGCTTTTTTTACTATTGCACTGTGTGAGATGAGGTGCCGTTCTGGGAGGGCTGTGAGGCTGCCAGCTAAGCTACATTTATGGAAACATTTCCTTTTGTGTGACGCTCCTAGCTATATGGAACTCCGCCTTCAGGCAAGCTAGAAATGAGCTCCCAGGGACTGGTAAGCATTGAACAGGGCTGACTCTTGCCTCTGCTGCTGGGTGATGGAGGGTTCCTCTGCCCACTCCACCCCTTCTTCTTTATTCTCTGCTGTGTATATTTTTTTTATTAAGCTTTCTTCTTTATACCACGGCCACCTGATTTTCCCAGAAAAGACTCTTCTTTCCCTGGGACTCTGGTACAGAGATATAATTTGTTTTTGTTTTTTTTTTTTTTTAAATAGCATTTTACCCCAATGACTTTAGAATTGAGTTATGTTATTAGGTAAAGGATAAATAGTCGTGACATGTATATATTGCTACATGCAAAGCAGGAGATGGTCTCATCAGAAATGCTTCTCAACCTTGGAGCTCAGAGCTGGGCAAGGGCCAGTGGAGAGGGGAAAAGAGAAGTATGGCCTGAAAAGCTTGGCTTCCTGCAGGAGCCAAGAGAGGTATAACAATGAGGGGACTGTTCCCATGGGCAGGGACCAGGCATCTCACAGAGAGGGGGAGCAACAGGAGTGGGCTGCACCCAGGAGTCCCCAGCTTCATGGTGGAAATAGGGCACTGAGTTCCCACCAGGGCGATTGAACAAAGCCCTTAAAATTTCAAGTATTGACTTGAATAATCTCAACAAAATGTCTCATTCAGCTGCAGTTAGCCACATAATTGGACAGCTATGTTTGGAGGAAAAAGTCAAAAGGTATGAAATGGCCCCAGAACATTCCCACTGCGGTGTATTTTTAAGGTTGTTCACAGAACTGTCCATGTGGGTCCCTCTCCTGCTTTCTCTTCCCATTCTTAGCTAAATTCACCTCATTATTGTCTTATTCATTGCTGTGGCCCAATCTCATTGATCTCCACTCAGCAAACTTATTCAGAATGGTTTAGTCCAAAAATTCTCTAGCGCTGGGAAGATGGCTCTGTTGGTAAAACGCTTGCTGGGCAAGCAGGAGAAGCCAGAGTTTGGATCCCCAAAACCCCACATAAAAAGCTGGGTGCTATGAAATATATGCTTATAACTCCAGTCCTGGAGACACGTGGATCCTGGAGCTAGCTGGCTGGCCAGTTTAGCCAAATTGCTATGAGCATCAGCAAGAAAACCTATCTCAAAACAAGGTAAAGAATAATTGAGAAGGAAACACATGTACACACGCAGGCACAATGCACATATGAACATGTACATACACACCTAAGATATACACCCAATAATAAAGAATAATAATAAAAATGTCTCTGGTAACACAGAAAATGTGTTTTTCCTATGACTGGGACACACGATCAAGCACAAAGCTCTTTGTTTCCTTAGGCTAGTTCAGGAACTCATGGGATAAATATGGCAGTTTCAAACAAATCTGTGCTTCTCCAAGGTGGCTCCTGGAACAGCATCCAGGAGCTTGTTAGGAATGCATCTTCTAAGTCCCACCCAAACCCCCACATCTGAAACCTAGGTGGGACCCATTCATCCCTGTTTTAACAACCCTGCTAAATGATCACATATACTCTGAGACTAATCTGAAGATATCCAACTAATCCCCTGCTGCCTGACACTGCTTTGATATTGAGGAAAGCCCATAGTGGACTGCTGTGCCCTAAAGAGGGGGTGGTAGGGAAACTGACCGTATAGGAGACTTCCCAGAATTTTGTTTTTAAAACATTACAAGTTAAAACATTAAAAGTTAGATATATTTTTCTGAGCTGAGGATCAAACTCGCGCATGCTGAGCAAGTGCTGTACCACTGAAATGCCCTCTAAGACCGATTTTCTTAAGGGGGGACCTCAACGGTGTGTCAGACAAGCTCTGGAAGTCAGCCACCCCCTCGTCTTAAACCGAGTAGCTGTGGGACCCCAGACAACTCATAGGTCTCTTTGTCGATGAGTTCTCTCATCTATACAAGCTGGGACATGGTATGGAACTGTCAGTGTTTCTTATTATAACAACCTGTGAGCCTTTTTTCTCCTTTTGAATATAGGATTGCCAGGTTTAGTAAGTAAAAATATGTGCTGCTTTTCGAAAAAATATTCTCAAATTTCAACATTCAAATTGAGTTTCAAGTGAGCAAGTAATTTCAGTGTGCATATACATATTTCATACATATAATATATGTATATGTTATACATATATTCTGTAAGAATAAGCTGGGTATGGTGGCGCACACCTTTAATCCTAGCGCTTGGGAGGCAGAGGCAGGTGGACCCATGTGAGTTTTCCATGGTGAATTTCAGAGGGCTACATAATAAGCCCTTGTCTCAAAATGACTACTACTGATCATAAAAATAATAAAGGTAAGTTCACAAGGGACATAAATATGTGAAAATATTATTGTTTATCTGGCATTCAAATTTCCGTTGACTCATATGCGTTAAACTTTGTATTTTTATTTGAATGTGAACTTTAATCAGAGACTGCCTCACTGGGGAGCCCTTGCCTCTAAGGGCCTGCAGGCACTGGGAGGGACAGCAGAGGCAGCATTGGGTTGGGTCATAAAGGAACCAGGACTCTGATTCTGACTTAATCTGAGGCTGAGCCACTTCCTCTCATTAGGACCAGTTTTATTATCTGTGCAATGAGGGTATTGGGCCAAATTATCTTTAAGTGTCTGTGCTATTTTTGGCTTTTGTTCTCCTCTTTGATTCCGTGAAAAGCATTTCACTCCTTTTCTCCCCTGTTGTTTAATTTGTGGGGGAAAATGGGGGCTAATGATGTGAATTTAGAGGGCTACATTTTATTGAGCTGTGAGCTGACCTCCTTGAAAGCTGTCTTGGCATCAAAAAGTGGCTTTGGTAGAATAATGAACCCTGTCTTTTATTTTCTTATTTTTTAAAGATTTATTTATTATGTATACAACACTCTGCCTCGATGTATGCCCACACACCAGAGGGGGGCGCCAGATGTCAGTACAGATGGTTGTCAGCCACCATGTGGTTGCTGGGAATTGAACTCAGGACCTCTGGAAGAGCAGCCAGTGCTCTTAACCTCTGAGCCATCTCTCCAGCCCAAACCCTGTCTTTTATACATAGCATCTGCTCCTACAAACCTCAGATTTAGTTACTACAGCTCATGACACTGTCACGGTTTGCATGAGAATTGTCCCCTCTAAGCTCTGGTATTTGAAAACTTGGTAGCCAGTTGGTGCTGCTGTTTGGGAGATTATGGGGAGATGAGGCTTTGTTGGAGGAAGTATGTCACTCCCCAGGTTTTGGTAGTGAATAACTGTCTTAGGATTACTATGGTTGTGATGAAAAACCATGAGCAAAAGCAAGGAGAAGGAAAAGGGTTCATTTGCCTTACACTCCCACATCACTGTTCATCATTAGAAGAAGTCAGGACAGGAACTCAAGCAGAGGAAGAATCTAGAGATAGGAGCTGATGCAGAGGCCGCTGAGGAATGCTGGTTACTGATTTTCTCCTCATGGCTTCCTCTGCTGGTTTTCTTATAGAACCCAGGATGAGCAGATGAAGGAAGGCACCACCCACAATGGACTGGACTCTCCCACATCAATCACAAATAAAAAAAAATGCCTTACAGGCTTACCTATAGACCTATCTCACTGAGGCATTTTCCCAATTGAGGCTCTCTTTCTCCTCTCCAGTGACTCCAGCTCACATCAACATGACATAAAACTAGCTAGCACAATAGCTTTTCCTGACTTCTGGTGCATTCTCTCTGCCTCATGCTCATGGTTGAAGATGTGATCCACTGCTTCCTATTCTGGCCGCCATTCCTGCCTGCTGTCACTGTGATGGAGTCTAAATCCTCCGGAATAATAAACCAAAACAAACTCTTTCTTCTGTAAGTTTCTTTTGGTCATGGCATTTTATCACAGGAACAAAAAAAAAAGTAACCAATACAGATAGCTAGAACAATGGTGCATTGACCAGCCCTACAGACAAAGCTCTTCATGTGAACTTGATGTTCCCTTAGAAAAGAATTTCTAAAAGTGCAGCTAGCTGCAGGGATAGAAGTGAAGGCTCTTATCTGTTCCACCACCACCACCACACTCTCCCTACCATCCAAGAAGACCAACAGGGGTCTTTACTAGCTGTACCCTAAGTCACATGTGGCTAGCTTGGGAAGGTATTGCTAAGCCAGCTCAAGCAACCATCTTCTTCAGGGCTCTTGCCCATCAGAGTTCTAGGACAATTTCTGTCGGATAATCCTTCTGTGCATTCGTCACTCAAATTGGTTTAATAAATAGCTGACTGGTTGGTAGCCAGGCAGGAATTATAGGTAGGACAACCAAACTAAAGATGCTGGGATGAAGAAGAGCAGAGTCAAGGAGACACCAGCAGATGTAGCAGAAGCAGGATGTGTAGAAAATGAGGTAACAAGCCATGAGCTACATAACAAAGCACAAATAAGAAATCTGGGTTAATTTAAATGTAAGAGTTAGCTAGTGACAAGCTTGAGCTATTGGCCGAGCACTTACAATTACTATTAGGTTTCTGAGTGGTTACTTGGAAACACTGCTGCCACAGAAAAACTCTGCCTACAAACAACAGCCAAAACAGACTCTACTGAAAAGGCTTCTTTTGGCTCCAGTGGGAACAGTTGGCATTTCTTTGGCCATGTATGGAAGGCCTCATTAGCCAGCATAAGTTCAAAGTTGTCAGTCCAATTATTTTTTAATATAGGTACTTCATTCAATCCAGCAAGAATACTGGAGTTCCAACTTTGGGGTAAAGTCCCCTTCTCATGGTGAGAAACTGGGGTCTCCTTGCCTTGGCTCCTTTGGGTCTTTTCCTCCTGCAGGCACCATGTGAAGGAAGAGGCGCTGGGGCAAGGTGATATTTTCTACAGCTGGGCTCCATAGACAAATGCACAATCCCACGTGTCAGACAAAAGGATTTTAAGGCTATTCATATTTTTGCCAAGTTCTGTAATGAGCATCTATTATTTTATAAAAAGAAAAAAGTTACCCCCTTTTTTTAAAAAAAAAGCCTTATAATTACTCCCAACTGTTCACTTTCCTCAGCTGTATATTTTTAGAGTAACCCAATATAATCCATTGCTCCCCAACTGACCTGCTTTGTAGAAGAGTTCAGATCTATAATGAATAATTGAGCCTTTATACAATAGGAGGAAAAAATCTATAAATTCGTCACAGTTGGTGTTGTTAGGAGGGAAGCTGTGGAGGAAGGTATGTCTAAGGAAAGAACGGATCTAGGAGAAAAGTGAACAGGAGTGGAGCTCTCTCTCCTGGGATGAGTGAGTAGCCATAGCTGTCCTGCAAAGAGCCATGAGACATTTATCCAGGGTCAAGACAAGAGCCCCGAGGAGCCTTAAGACATGAAGGCATGCTGGAACATTAAGAGCTCTCTGGGAAACCAGACACACACCTTTAGTCCAAGCACTGGGGAAACAGAGGTAGGTACATCCCTGTGAGTCTGGTCTAAATAGCAAATTCTAAGCTATTTGGGATTCTAACTCAGATAGATAGATAGATAGATAGATAGATAGATAGATAGATAGATAGATAGATAGATAGATAGATAGATAGATAGATAAAAAGGGGTCAGAATGGTGACCTGTGCCTATAATCCCAGTGCGTAGGAGATGGTAGGATGACTAGGAGTCACCTTCAGATACATATAGAATTTGAGACAGCCTGGGGTATGTGACTTCCTGTCTAAAAAAACTAAAACTGAAACAAAAACAAAACGAACAAACAAACAAAAAACTGCCTGGGCACTGGAGAGATGGCCCACCAGTTAAGAGCATGTGTGGTTCTTGCATAGGAACGGAGCTTGCTCTGAAATTGACATCTTGCTGTGCCTTCCTCAATGACCATGCAGAGCTGTGCCCCAGTTCCTTAAGACTGATAAATATTTACATCTTCGAGACCTTCAAGATTCTTCCCTGGGACAAAGAGGATTCATCAAGAGTGATGACAGCAGGGAGAGCAACCCCAGGGTGTGAGCCAGTAGGGGAGCTGGAAGACATCCCTGGGTAAGGTGGTTTGGCCGCTTAGCCAACGCCCCATAGTCCTGGGGCTGTTTCACTGAGGTTGACCCTCTTCTAAAGATTTCATTCTTGGCTTTCAGAAGTATTTTTGGAGCCCATCGAGAGCCTCGGGGAAGCAACAGTTGACGTAACTTTGGCCAAAGTTCTGTACAGAGTTTGTCCACGGGAGAGACGCTGGATCTTGGCCAGCTTGAACACATGAAGGAAACCTAGCCAAAACGGTTTAAAGGGGTTTGCAGTTTTGCTCTTGTTTAGACTGTTGCCAGATCACCCACTAAGAAAGAACATTCAGGGGCCAGGGACTTGTTTCTCAGGTGCACACCTAAACCCTATTTCTTTATCCTCCCTGTCCGAGCATCATCAACATGACTGTTGATTCTTTGTTGTTTACTTTTGCCTTTGTTTGTTTTTAGTTTGGGTTTTGAGACAGAATTTTGCTATGTTGCCCAGGCTGTCTCCACATTGGTGGCCATGCCTTAGCCTCATAAGATTATAGGTTTGTGTCTTCCTGTCCAGGGATGATGGTTAACTCTATTTATGTTGAGGCAGACGATCGTTGAGCCTCCTCAGCTGTCCTCAAACTCACTACATACCTTAGTGAGACCTTGAACTTCTGAGCCTCTTGCCCCCATCTCCTGAATGCTGGAATTTATCATGTGCCACCACACTAGAATCAATCCTAGAACTTTGTTCATACGTGGCAGAAGCTTTACCAGCAGGGATACACCCCCAGTCACCCCCTGTACCTCTTACTTATACAATGTTGTGATCAGAATAAGATTGTTAATGTAAGTTACCCCTTTAATCTTCTCAAGTGAGATCAACAGGACAGACAAGGAAATCAAGGGCTCGGAGTGTCTCTGTGAGTTGAGAGACAGAGCCAAGGACTCCAGGCTTCCGATTTGGAGCTCTCTGGCCTCGTCTGAGATGGTTCAAATTCACTTCATCCAGATCTCTTGATGTAAGTAAAAATGAGAAACACCAGCCTTAGATAACGTGGGTTTTAAACAGTGCCTCACCCAAGAAATAAATAATAAGGTAAACGAAAGCAGCGGGTACCCACCTTCATGATGACAAAACTCAGACAAAGCACTACTCAGAGATAAGGCTGGGAAGAAATTTGCTACCTGTAGCAGGTGAGGGAAGTGCGGGGCTTTTGAGAGCAATTGCCCTCACCCAGCAAAGGGGAGGTGAATGAGCATTCCCTTTGTAATCTGTTAGCATAGCAGACCAGTAGCTTCCACCAACCCCAAAGCAAAGGATGTCATCAGATAGCATCTGAGGACTATGGAAAACTTCTGCTATCTTGCCACAACCTCCCTGATGTACCCGCCAGTCTATTTTTAAATTGCCTTGATTGATAGCATTCTTTGTTCTGTTATTATAGAACTTTATGAAGTCACTTCTATGGGGTGGGGGAACATGGAACTTGGGGCTGCCTAGTTCAGTGTTGCCTGGGTTATGGTCACTAAATTTGGCTCCAGAATAAACTATTCCCTTTGAAACAAGAACTATGTTTTCTTTTATCAAGAGAATAATCAGGATTGTATTCAGAATATATATATATAGTACATATATGTGTGTGTGTGTGTGTTTGTGTGTGTATATATATATATATATATATATTTGCGCACAGAGGAAAGAATCTCAGGGGCAGGCACAATCCTGAACACAGTTAAGGAGTATGTTCCTGAGTTCAGTTTAAGATCACAGTGCAAGAAGGAAAGATGAAGCAGTCTGCATGATGACTCCACAGGTAAAGGCGCTTGCTGCATAAACCTCTTGAGCTGAATCCTCTGGCCTTCACACGCCTGTGAGAGCATGAACAACTACCATGAGCATGACTCAACGCCCCCCCCCCCAACCTCACAGTAACAGTTGTTATTTAAAGAAGGAAAGAGGATGGAGGTTGAAAATAACTCAGTTGGTAGAATATCATGCATGAAGCCTTGGGGTTCAGTCCCCAGCACCACATACAACAGAGCACAGTGGCGCATGCCTGCATTCCTGCACTCGAGAGGTAGAAGAAAGAGTTCAACGTCATCCTCACCTACATGGCAAGTTCAATGCCAGTCTAGGTTATGTGAGACTTTGTCAAAAGAAGGTGGTGGTGGAGGAGGAAGGAGGAGGAGGAGGAGGAGGGAAGAAAAACAGAGAGATGGTAATGTTTTAACGCATGCTTAACTCAAAGAGCGGGTGTTTGACAGGTTAAAATGGAGCATTTGGCGGCATGCTCAGCACAAAGACAAGAACACCTCTGGGTATCTCAGTTTTCTCCAAAATAGTTTTAGCCATTTAAACAAGAAAGGACAGTGGAGGTGTGTTACAGTAGGAGTCTGGCCCCAGGGGAGCCTTTCTTGCTGAGACAACCAATAACAGAAAAGAATCAGAAGTCATTAGCCTCTTTCATATAAAGATAACTGAAATGATTATAATTATCTGGCTTCAAAGGAAACAGATCAAAGGGCTGCTGAAGGGAACTTGGCTTTCCTTTCAACCTCAGAAGCCAGACGTCACAGCGAGGTGTGGAGGCACACAACTGTAGTCCCCGCTGGATGGACATGGACTGTGAGAACTGATAAATCCGGGAGTTCAAGACCACAGCCTGGACCGCGAGGGGTGCACCCACACACTGAGACAATGGGGATGATCTTTCGGGAATTCACCAAGACCAGCTGGCCTGGGTCTGAAAAAGCATGGGATAAAACCGGACTTACATAGCAGACAATGAGGACTACTGAGAACTCAAGAACAATGGCAATAGGTTTTTGATCCTACTGCACATACTGGCTTTGGGGGAGCCTAGGCAGTTTGGATGCTCAACTTACTAAACCTGGATGGAGGTGGGCGGTCCTTGGACTTCTCACAAGTCAGGGAACCCTGATTGCTCTTCAAGCTAATGAGGGAGAGGGACTTGATCGGGGGAGGGGGAGGGAAATGGGAGGCAGTGGCGGGGAGGAGGCAGAAATCCTTAATAAATAAATAAATTTAAAAAAAAAAGACCACAGCCTGGGAAATATAGTGAGAACTCAACCCATTGTTACCTCCTAGACGGTCGGGTGGTGTTTAGGGAAAGCGCAGATGGTAAGTTCCCTTGGTTCCTTTTCAACCGAGGAAACCCTGCCTCCTAAGACATTGGCTCAAATACCCGCGCCACAGATTGCAGGGCGTTTAAGGTCTTTCTTCAAATTTTGGCATAATCCCAAAGACTTGGGTTGTCATAGTGACCAAGGTTCTAATTTCTATCCTCTGAAAACTAACTTAGATTCCTGAACTTTCCCTTAACTCCCTACTGGATCCATACACCATGATAGGGAAACTGCACCTGATTGATTTTCTGCACCCTCTACCAGGAAAGCAGCAAAACTAAACTCTGATCAAAAAGGCCTTTGTTGTTATAGCAACGCTTAGGGGAAAAAAGTATTTGTATTCAACTCCTAATTTTCTTTTTTCTTTTCTTTTCTTTCTGTTGTTTTTTTTTGTTTGTTTGTTTGTTTTTTTGTTTTTTTTTTGTTTTTTTTTGTTTTTTTTTGACATGGTCTCTTGTAGCCCAGGCTGGTTTTGAACTCACTAGTCATCTGAGGATGACCTTGGTTGAGCTTCTGAGTCTTCTGTCTCCATCTCAGGAGTGCTAGCAGGAAACCAGTTATTAAATTGCATATTGCCCTCCCTTTTGTAATGGCCACTGCGCCACTGGCCATTGCCCTGACCAGACGCCCACAGGAATGGTGCTCCAGTCTCGGAATAACTAGCTTACTTCCTCCATTTCCTCCAGTGCTTTTTCTTGCCTCAACCCGACGCCTACGAGACTGTCCCTAGAAATTCTGAATTCTCTCTGTTATTTATAAGCACCTCTCCTTTGACTTGTGCTGGAGAGTTTTATGTCAACTTGACACCAGCTGGAGTCACCTGAGAGGAGGGAACCTCAGTTAAGAAAATGCCTCATAAGATCTGGCCGCAGACAGACCTGTAGGCCATTTTCTAAATTAGTGATCAATGAGGGAGGGTCCTTTCCTTCCCAGTGTGCTTTGGTCTTAGTGTTTCATCACGGCAACAGAAACTCTAACTAGGACAGCCCTTTCCCACACCTATGCCTTAACTGAGCACTGGGTCATACACAAAACCTCCATATTGGCCAGTGGATACGCAGAGCTCACTACCACATTACACAGAAGGTTCTGCTAGTTCCTGAAGGCTATTGTGATTGTTTTTTTCCTCATTACTTTTTTCCTCATTATTTTTCCTCATTTTTACTATACAGTTCTCCCTCGGAGTAGGCAGGCAGTGGCTTCCAGGTACCTCTCCACTCTTCATGTACCAATATCCACTAGTGCACAAGCCCCTTATATAAAATGGCCTAGGAGTTGTATACCTATGGATATCCTTCCGTCTATTTAAAGTCATATCTAAACTGCTTAAAATAGCCAACGCGGCACCAATGTTATGTAAATAGCTATAATTCTCCATTAAAGAACAAGAGCAAGAAAACCGTCTGCAACGTGCTCACTGCACATGCAATTCCATTTTCGGGTATTTTCTATCCAACATTGGCTAAATTCACAGAGACAAAACCCATGGACACAGAGGTGGCTATATTATATTGTCAAAGTGTCAAGAAGTTCTAGAAGGTAGAAAATTGGAAAGTAATGATTTCTCTGACACCGCTGCTGTGGTCAGGCTCACCTATGACCCCTGGGGATTTGGCTCATGGAGGACGCTTCCAGACACTGCACTTGGGTTCATTGGCCATCATTTCAACATGACTTCCACAGTCTTACTTGTTATAGGGCCTGCATGGAGGACGAAGGAGTAGATAGATGGTGGTGGGAAGTGAGGGTCTTTCTCTTTCTTGAGGCAAATGGGTCTCAACATGTAATGACCCCTCCCCGCCCCCATACAACAAGGACTATATAGCAGAGCTCTCTGGAGGAACAGAAGTGGTAGGATGAGGATATCGTTAAAGAGGATGGAGTAGACCCGTTGAGAAGTCCACCATGGCTCTCTGTACACTGGGAAGCTGAGAACTTGGAAGCTGCTCAGCCTGCAAGGCTGGGATGCCTCAGTAGTACCAATCTTGCATGGAAGGCCTGGAATATTCCTGGAGAGTCCATGTTCAAGGGCCAAGGCACCTGGGTTCCAATGGCAGCAAAGGACAGTGGCAACAAGGTAGCTTCGTCACCAGAAAACAGCAAAGACAGGACAGGCGAGAGAGCTGCCTTCCTTTCTCTCTGACCTCCCCGTATCTGGACCACATGCAAGAAGGTGCTGCCCACCAGGGGAATCTTGCCTCCCTAATTCTTCTTGGAAATATCTCACAGACCTGCCCGGTGAAGTGTTTTAGTTGCCAGATCCAATCAAGTTAATTAGATTATCATGACAGACACTTGCCAAGAGTTAACTTAGTTAACTGTGCAGCGAGAGGGTGTGTGTAAGACAAGTTTAATCCAGTGAAAAGCTGAACAGCGCATCTCCAAATCATACAAGATGCTTCTCTTTTTACCTCTTTATGGTGATCTGAAAATTTCAGCTGGTTTGCTTCGTTTATACCTGAATTCTGAAAGTGTCTGAATACTAACAAGAGAAAAAGAAAAAGCCATTAAGAAAGAAAATGCCAGAAAAAAAAACCAAGGAGACTTAAACACCTAGCTTGAGACTTTCAAAAAGTTTCTTACGCATGTTCCAAGAACTTATTTCTATATGATATTTGAGGCACTGAGGGAAGCTGTAATTTGAGAGTACACTCACTCGGCCCAGTCTCTTTGCTCTATGTACAGAACAAGCTTGGTAGCAAAACCAGTCAACCTTGCCACCTTCAACATCTTGGATTGGCTTTGTCAGAAAAAGCAAAACCCTTCCCTGTGCTTGTGATCATTAGGACTGTAGCTAACGTGTCTGAGTGTTCTTAGACACAAATGCAATGATTTATTATTTTTTCTTCCACTTTGGTTTGGTTTTGGCCTTAGTCTTTTGTGGCAGGTCTCATATAGCCCCAGACAGCTTGCTATGTACTTAGACTGGCCTTGAACTCCTGATCCTTCTGCCTCTACCTTCAACTTTGTATTATAGAAAAATTCTAATGTTCACAGAAGTAAAGCTCCCCGGGGACTGTCCCCTGTATAAAAATATCAGTTTCGGTAATTCTTTGTTCACGCTCCCCCCCCCCCACCGGTTATCATGGACTGGAGTCATCACTTTAAAGCCATTAAAAAAGCATGCGTTCCTAAAAGCCGAGAACTTTTAAAAGACCCCCAATAAACTACATGGCAACCAAGGAAATTGACAGCAGTTCCTCAGTGTCTTCTACTAGTCTACTAGTCCCTGCTGAAGTCTCTCTGGTTGTCCAAGAGTGCCTTTCAGCACTGGTGTAGACTCCTCAGGATCCAGACGAGGAGTATTCATTTTGTCATTACGCCTTGTCTCGTTGAACCTATGGCTATCCCTTCTCTGTGTATGCTCATCTATAACTTACATATGCGTATATATACATATATATTTTATATATAATATATTATATTTGACTTTCATATTCCTATCAATCAACTACTTTTGTTTTACTTCATGACTTTTAAATGTGTTCTATATTATAAAAATTAATTTTTGCTTTTTCTATGTGTCACAATTATTTCTTCCCTGATATGTGAAAGTCTTTCAACATCATGACATTTTTTTTTCTTATAAAGTTTGGAGTTTTATATCATATTAAAGGAAGAATTCCCTAGTACAAAGTTAAGGTTTAAAAAAACCCCATTCACATCTCATTCTATTTTTCACAGGAAGAATTTTATTGTTACATCGTAAATATATCTGAAAATGATTCTACTGTAAAAAATAAAGTAGACATCTAATTTTAACTGTAATTGATTAATTCATCTTCCCTCTGATTACACAAAATGATACCTTATTAAATTCTATTTTAATGTAATAAAGATATATCCATACTTATTAAGTTTACCACCCACAGATCCTCAGAGGAAGGAAAAAGAACTAACAAAGGAAATCCTCCATCAAGAACCCAGAAAGAGGGGCTCAAGAGACGGAGAAGCAGGGAACAGTGCAAGGCGCAACCAGCCCTGGAAACCTGACTTCTGGAAACCCTGGAGAAAATCAACTTCTGAAGGTGTCCTCTGACGTCCACATGCAAGCTGTAGGGTCACACACACACACACCCCACAATAAATAAATAAGTGTAATTTTTAAAGCATACCCAAAAGAAGTGAATAAACAGATAGTATAATCACATACAAATAAACATTGCAAGCATGCCTATAAAATCTAATTTTTGGTACAGAGTCTCACTCTATAGCCCCTGGTGGCCTTGGAGCTCAGAGCTCTGCCCGCCTCTGCCTCCTGAGTGCTGGGATTAAAGGTGTGCATCACTTTATTCAGTTATAAAATAATTATTTAAAAAAATGGAGGACTAACAGACAGAGGCCCATCTCCATTGGATCACACAGATCTTCCCCTCCAGACTTCTTCCCCCAACTCATGGCTTTATCCCAGCCCCTGCAACAGGCACTCCCTGGAACCCCCAGGCCACTCTGACCAGGAAGCAGGTAGGCTCACTGGACCTCGTTCTTCCCCTCTCCCTCCATCTCTCCGAGTCCATTTCCCAGTCTCATCCACAGCTCTGCAGCAGACCGTCTGCAGTGACCCTTTCTCACTTTCTGCCCCCATTCCCAGGAGGCTCGCAGATCCTAGTGGAAAACCATACTTTCTCCCTCCTGTGGACTCCCCCCAACCCCTTTAGCCCATCCACATTTGTGTGTCAACTCCCAATACCTAGAAGCACAGTGGCCACAGCTGTCAGGATTCCAGAAGAATCTCCCACCAGACAACATACAGTTACCACACTCTCCCAAGATCCAGAGAGGAAACAGAACCAAGGGACAAAAACACCCAACAAAGACAAGACCAGAAATCAGCACCTAGAATTTCAGTCTTCCCAAACCCAGATGCCCAGACATCAGCATAAAAAAAATTAGGCATATGAACAGAAACCTCAGAGGCAAGCTTCAAGAACAGAATATACAAGATGCAAGAGAAAATCTCAGACATGAAAGACATGAAGAAATGGTTACCTTAGCCAAAGAAAATGTTAAATCTAAAAAAACTTCTGGCTCAAAACAACCAGGAAATCTGGGACACCTGTGAAAAGTCCAAATCTAAGAATAATAGGAATGAAGGAAGGAGAAGACAGGTCAAAGGCACAGAGAGTATTTTCAACAAAATCATAGAAGAAAACTATACAGAATTCCAAATGCACTGAACCAGAAAAGAAAGTCCCTTGGCACATGATAACCAAAATAATCAATATACAGATCACAGAAAGAATATTAAAAGCTTCAAGGAAAAAAGACCAAGGAATATATACAGGCAGACCTGTTAGAATTATACTTCACTTCTCAATGGAGTCTCTAAAATCCAGAAGGACTTGGAAAAGTGACCTGTAGATGCTAAGAGACCCCTGAGGCCAGACCAGACTACTACAGCATAACACTCAATCACCATAGATGGAGAAAATAAAGCATTCCCTGATAAAAACAAACAAACAAACAAACAAATTTAAACAGTATCCATCTACAAATTCAACCTACAGAAAGGGCTAGAACATTTAGATTCCAATCTAAAATGTTAACCACACACAAGAAAACACAAGGAATAAATAATCCCAGACAAGCAAATTAAAAGAGGACACACACACACACAGCCACCACCACCAGAAGAACAGCAACAAAACAACAGGAATCAGCAAACACTGCTCACTGATCTCGACTTCAATGGCCTCAATTCCCCAGTGAAAAGGCACAGTTTAACAGAACAAATACAAAGGACAGAAGAAGATATTCTAAGCAAATATACCTAAAAGCAAGATGGTGTATCTACTTTAATCTAACAAAATATATTTCAAACCAAAGCTAATCAGAAGAGATAAGGAAGGGCACTACATATTCAAAGAAAAAAATCTACCAAGAGGACATTGCAATTCCCAACATCTATGCACCAAACACAAGGGCACCCAAGTCTGTAAAAGAAACACTATTAAAGTTTAAATCACATATTGACCCTCACACACTGACAGTGAAAGTCATCAATATTAGACTCTTGCCCATAGACAGGTCATCTAGACAAAAAACTAAGCAGAAATGCTGGAGCTAATGATGTCGTAAACCAAATGACCCAAACTTGTATAGCCACTTTAGAAATCAGTATGGTGTTTTCTCAGAAAATTAGGAAACAATCTATCTCAAGAACCAGCAATCCCACTTTTGGGTATATATACTCAAAGGATACTCAATCGTGCCACAAGGACATGTGCTCAACTCTGTTCCTAGCAGCATTATTTGTATTAGTCAGAACCTAGAAACAACCTAGATGTCCCTCAATTGAAGAATGGATAAAGAAAATGTGGTACATTTACACAATGGAGTACTATTCAGTGGTTAAAATAGAAGGACATCTTTAAATTTGCAGGCAAATGGATGAATCTAGAAACAAAACATATTGAGTGAGGTAACCTAGACCCAGAAAGACAAATATAATATGTATTCACTCATAAGTGGCTTTTAGACACAAAGCAAACTAAAACCAGGCTAAAGCCCACAATCCCAGAAAACATAGACAACAAAGAGGACCCTAAGAGAGACATACATGAATCCACATAAGAAGGCAAAAAAGGCAAGATCTCCTGAGTAAATTGGAAGCATTGGGGTCATAGAAGAGAGTAGAAGGGGAGAGGGGAGTGGAGAAAAATATATAATGCAATAAAAACAATTAAAAAAATCTCAGCCCCTCCAAATGACCCTAATAGATGTTTACAGAACATTCTACCCAAATGCAATTGAACATGCCTTCTTCTCAGCACTTCATGCAACTTCCTCCAAAATTGACCACACACTGGGACACAAAGCAAGTGTCAACAGATACAAGAAAATTGAAATAACCCCCTGCATCCTCTGTGACCACCACGAACTAAAGCTGGACATCAACAACAAAAACAACAGAAAGCCTACCAATACATGGATACTAAGCTACTCACCACTGAATGAAAAATGGGTCAAGACAGATAATAAGAAAGAAATTAAAGACTTTCTAGAGTTGAAAGAAAATGAATGCACAACATACCCAAAATTATGGGACACAATGAAAGCCATTCTAAGAAGAAAGTCCTTAGCACTAAGTGCCTACATAAAACAAACAAAAAAACAAAACTGGAGAGATCTCATGCTAACAACTGAACAGCATACCTGAAAGCAGTAGAAAAAAGGAAGAAGAAATCTCACCCAAAAGGAGTATAGTGCAAAAAATATCAAACTCAGGGATGAAATCAAAAAAATAGAAATGAACAAACAAGAATAGTACAAAAAATTAATAAAACAAAGAGTTGGTTCTTTGAGAAAGTTAGTAAGATTGACAAACATCTATGCAAATTAGCCAAGGGCAGATAGAATATTCAAATTAATAAAATTAGAAAAGAAAAGGGGGACATAACAACAGATACTGAGGAAATCCAGGGAATTATCAGTACATACTTTAAATACCTGTAATCCACAAACTTGGAAAACTGAAAAGAAATGGATAGCTTTCTTTTATATACATATAATGGATATGTATACAATTCAAATCAAGATCAGATAAGCAATTAAACAGACCTACAACCCCTAGTGAAATAGAAGCATCATTAAAAGTCTTCCAAGCACAGACTTAAGTTTGACTTCTCAGGGAAGGCCTTAACCTAAGGAGTGGATGGAGAGGGTGGGAAGGGGGAGAAACCAGAGGAGAGGAGGGAGGGGGAACTGGGATTGGTATGAAATAAATAAATTTTAAGAAAAAGTCTCCCAACCAAAAGAAGCTCAGGGTCAAATGGTTTCAGGGAAGAATGCTACCTGACTTTCAAAGAAGAGTTAATGCCAACACTTCTCAAACTATTCTACAAAATGGAGACCAAAGGGCCATTTCCCAATTCATTTTACAAAGTTACCTGATATCTAAACCACATGAAGACTCAAGAAAGAAAGAATTACAGACCATTTGCCTTTCAAACATAAATAGTAAAATACTCAATAAAATACTTGCAAACTAAATCCAAGAACACATCAAAAAGATCATCCACTACAATCAAGCAGGCTTCATCCCAGTTATACATGGATGGTCTAACATATGTTAATATATTGCTGAAATATATTGCTTAAATATAATCTATCATGTAAACAGATTGAAAGAAAAAAAACCACATGATCATCTCATTAGTCGCAGAAGAGTCCTATGACAAAATCCAAAACCCCTTCATGACAAAAGTCCTGGAGAGACTGAGAATACAAGGAACAATATTCAACATAATAAAGGCAACCGTTTATTTTTTTATAACTAAGTCGCTTTTATTTTATTTTACTGTCTCATTTTTTTCCATTCAAATATTTACACTTCCTTCCCTCCTTCCAATTCCCTCCCGTTCCCCCACACCCCCTACACCCTTTCCCTCCCTGCTTGAGAGAGGACAGGGAACCCTGCCCTGTGGGAAGTTCAAGGCCCTCCCCCCTACATCCAGGCCTAGGGAGCTGTGCATCCTTATAGACTAGGGTCCCAAAAAGCCAGAACACGCCATAAATACAAGTCCCAGTGCCTTTATCAATGGCTTCTCAGTCAACCCCCATTGTCAGCCGGGGTCAGAGAGTCCGGTTTGATCAAGACCAGTTTGATCACATGCTCGTTCAGACCTGGTCCAACTGGATTTGGTGAGCTCCCATTAGAACAGGCACACTGCCTCAAGGCAACAGTTCATTTACAGCAAACCTATAGCCAACACCGACTTAAATGGAAAGAAACTCAAAGTAACTCCACTAAAATCAGGAAGAAGACAAGGTGGTCCACTCTCCTCACACCTATTCAAGATAGTTCTAGCTAGAGCAATAAGACAGCTGAAGGAGATCAAAGGGGGCACAAATTGGAAAGAAAGGCACCTGTGGTGGTGGTAGCCCATACCTTTAATCCCAGCAGAGAGAGACAGAGGCTGGTGGATCTCTGTAAGTTCAAGACCAGCATGGTCTAGAGAGCAAGTTCCACGAAAGAAAGGCATCAAAGTATCTTTCTTTGCCAAAGATATAGTTTATATAGGTGATCCCAAAAACTCTACCAGGAAACTGTTACAGCTGATAAACACTTTCAGCAAAGTAGGTGGATACAAAATGAACTCACTAAAATCTTATATACAAATGACAAATTGACTGAGAAAGAAATCGGAGGAACAACACTGTTTACAATAGCTTCAAATAAAATATGTTGGGGTAATTCTAACAAAGCAAGTCAAGACTTATATGATGAAAAATTTAAGACATTGAAGAAAAAATTAAAGAAGATATAAGAAGATGAAAAAAATCTTCCATACTCATGGATCAGATAGGATTAATACAGTAAAAATGACTATCCTACCAAAAGAAGTCCCTATCAAAATTCCAAAACAATTCCTCATAGATCTTGAAAACTCAATTTTCATACATACACAAAAAAAATCCAAGATAACTAAACAATCCTGAAAAATCAAAGAGCTCTTAGAAGTATCACCATCCTTGATTTCAAGCTATACTACAGAGCTATAGTGATAAAAACAGCATGGCACTGGCACAAAACCAAATACAATGTTCAATGGAAGACCCAGATATAAATCTGTACACCTACGGATACCTGATTTTTTACAAATAAACCAGAAATACACACAGAAAAAAAGACATCTTCAACAAATGGTGCTGGTCAACCCGGATGGCTGCATATAGAAGAATGCAAATGGATCCACACTTATGTTTCACAAACCTCACCTCCAAATGGATCAGAAGAGAAAGTGGGGAACAGTCTTGAACTCATTTGCACAGGAAAAGACCTGAACAGAACACTGATAGCACAGGTATTAAGATCAGCAATTAATAAATGGGACTTCATGAAACTGAAAAGTTTCTGTAAGGCAAAGGACACCATCATTTGGCCAAAGTGGCAGCCAACAGACCAGGATTTTTTTTTTTTTTTGCCAACTACACATCCAATAGAGGGCTAATATCCAAAATATATAAATACTCAAAACACTGGTTATCAAAAAAAAACCAATAACCCAATTTTAAAAACGGAATATAGATCTACACAGTGAATTTTCAAAAGAGGAAACTCAAATGGCTGAGAAACACTTAAAGAAATGTTCAATATCCTTTTCATCAGGGAAATACAAATCAAAACTATTTTGAGATTTTATCTTACACACATTAGAATGGTGAAGATCAAAACTGATAGCTCATGCTGTCGAGAATTTGGAGTAAGGGAACACTCATCCATTGCTAGTGGGAATGTAAACCTGTACAGCCACTATGTGTAGTGGTATATTATTTGTATTTTCATAAATAAATCTTGCCTGAAGACCAGAGGCCAAGCTAAAGCCACTAGAGGTCAGGCAATGGTGACACACACCTTCAATCCCAGGATTTGGGAAACAGAGTCAGAAAAATCTCTGTGATTACAAGGCCACCCTGGGCTACACAAGATCAATGCAGAAATACATTCAGGTGGTGGTGGCCTACACCTTTAATCCCAGTCCTAGGGAGTCATACACCCTTAATCCCAGCACTGGAGGGAATGTAAAATGAGAGGAGAGAGAGGCTGTCTTAGTTTTAAGTTGCGCAGCCTTGGTAGAGGTAAGACTTCTCTAGTGGCTTGGCTGTTTTGCTTTTCTGGTTTTCAGGTTGAACCCCATTTTTTGTCTCTGAGTTTTTATTATTCGTGTTACAACTATGGAACTCAGTGTGGCAGTTTCTCAGGAGAATGGGAATTGATTTACCTGAAGATCCAGCTATAGCACTCAGGTATATAGCCAAAGGCTGCTATATTTTACCCTAGAGATACTTGAGCAGACATGCTTGTTGCTGCTCTATTTGTAATATCCAGAAATTGAAAACAAACTAGATGTCCCCTCAACAGAAGAATGGCTAAAGAAAAATGTGGCACATTGACACAATGAAGTATTATTCCTCAGCCATTAAAAATAATGAAGTCATGAAATTTGCACTTAAATGGATGGAACTAGAAAAATTTATCTCAAGTGAGGTGTCCCAGACCCAGAATGACGTAGTATGTATTCACTTATATGCAGATATTAGCTGTTACGTCAATAACCAAGTTACAATGCATAGAACCACAGAGGTTAGGGACTAGGGGAGACAGAGAGATCTCTGTCAGGAAGGAAAGTAGAATAGATAGTTATAATTGGATGGGGGGTGATGGAAATGGAGGAATAAGTGGGGAGACGAAAGGAAGAGGGGAAGAATAAGGAAAGAGAACTCACATTAAGGGCCAGTAGAGGAGTGGTATGGGAGCCTAAGAGAGTAGAAGTTTCCTAAAATATCCACATATATGAAGGTGATCTGAATGAAAGCATCAAATAATGAGGGAGACAGAGCCCCATCTGGCAATTTCTTGTCACCAAAAATGCTTCCAGCACCAGGGTTGGGTTACGTTTAATTAAACTGTTGGCCAAAAGGGTCCCATGGTAATCTTCAAAAAACCCCGGCTATTGCCAAGACTATGGATTTCTCTCTACAAACTGATGGCAATGCCCCCATACGGAAATCAACACCTACAGAACTCACTGAACATGGAGAAGTTGAGTTGGCTCCTACATACAGCCTTCACCCTTACTTTCTTTGGCACAGGAAGGTACTCAGCGCACTTCCAAAAGATAAAAATAAATACCAACATGACCACAAATCCACTTATCTATAATAATCTGCCTGCAAGATATACGAGGGCAATGGTGGCACAAAGCCAATGGGAATAACCAACCAATAACTGATTTGGTATAAGGACCACTCCATGAGGTGGAACCCACATTTGACACTGCTTGGGTGAACAAGAACCGGAGACTAGGTAGATCAAGAACCTAGAACAAAACCAAACACTAATGCTCGAAAAGAACAAACAACAACAACAAAAACCACCATAGCAATAAAATGACTCCTAATGACATTCTGCTATACTCAGATCAGGGCCTTGGCTAACCATCATCAGAGATGCTTCCTCCTGGAGCAGATAAAATCAAACACAGAGACCCACAGCCAGATCTTATGCAAGAGTGAGAGACTTTGGAACACTCAGTACTAAATGGGATATCTCCATCAAATTCTTAGAGCTCAAGGTAGCAGAAAGGGTTTAAAAGCCAGAATGGATATAGGATACCGAGGAAACAAGAGCCTTTAAATCAGCATGAGCAAAGCTCAAATGAAGTCACAAACTGAAAAAGCATGCCCAGGGCCTGCATGGGTTTGCATGGGTCTGCACCAGGTTCTCTACATTTAAATATGGCTTCCAGGTGAGTGTTTTTATAGGATTCTTGAGTGTGCGAACAAGTGGGTCTCTGATTCTTGTGCTTTCTTTTTGGCTCTTTTCCTGTTTGTTTGTTTTATTCAATCCCAATGTGTTTATTTGTATTTTGTCTTATTGTATCTTACTATTTAGAAAAAAAAAAACTGGAGGACTTCACAGTGAGCTACATAATGGGAAAATTCCCCAATCTCTTATATAATATAGATAAAAATTAAATATATAAAAATGCACCCATCAGAAAATAAAATAAAAATAACAAGATTGGGTCCAGGCATGGTGGCACACACTCATAATCCAATGTTCACATGACTGAGTGGGAGGATAGCTGGGCTCAGGGCCAGCTTGTACTATGTAGTAAAATGTGAGCTTTGGCTCTAGAGTGAGATCCTGTCTCCAAAATCAAAACTATAATCAAAACAAAACAAAGATGCAATAATAAGAAGAAACACCAAACAAAGAAACTTCAGGTTACTGCCAGGCCATCATCCTATTTCCAACATTCCATTCTGGGGTCATCATGTCCCTTACGCTCTATTTGATCAGCACCCCTGCTTTCTACAGAATGACTACAGCAATTTGGATGCTAATTTGTCAAGTAATGCATTCCGTTCTTTCTGGTCTTATAGTTATTTGTGTATAATATATTATTCTTTAATAAACAAAAGCAACAAAAAATGGCATCTAAACTCTGAATGATAACAATATGAGAATATATGAGATTTCAGACAGCAGGAGAACCATGAAAAGTAAAAACATACCCATGTCCTTATAAATATTTGTTCTAGACAATTTGTTCATTTGTTTGTGGGAGTGCCAGGGATAGAACCCAGGGCCTGGCACATGGTGGGTAACCTCTGTGCTACTGATACATCCTGTACAGCTGTTTTGTCTCTATGATTGCAGTACTGAAGGGACAACTTAAGAGAAGAAAGGTTTATTTTGGCTCATGGTTTTGGAGAGTTTTGGTCCCTTATGGCAGGGAGGCATGGTGAACCAGCTGAGTCTCCTGGTAGTGGGAGTGTGTGGCAGAGGCAGACAGGAAACTGAGACAGAAAATGACAGGACATGACTGAGTATAACTTTCAAAGGCCCTGCCCTAGAAATCGACTTCATCTAGTTAGGCCCCTCCTCCTAAAGGCTCGGTCGCCTTCCAAAACAGTGCCACCTGGGGAACAAGCATTCAAATGTGTGCCTACGGGAGGCACTTCAGAATCAAGCCATAACATGTGCCAGCTCTAGATTTTCTGATAATATACAGTGTTCATGTGACAACTTAAACATAACTATAGTTTCTATGAGTTAAAATAAAAATGTCTAACACTATCAAGAATTGGGAATGATATGGAAGAATCAGAATACCAGATACTTGGGGTAGAGCCTATGTTACTCATCCGCTTTGAAAAACAGCTTGGGGGCCAGGTAGATTGGTGCTTGACTTTAATCCCAACACTTAGGAGGCAGAGGCAGGTGGATCTCTATGAGTGTCAAGAAAGACCCTGTGCCAACTCCCTCCTTCCCAAGAAAAGAAAAGAAAAAATCAGCTTGGTCTATTCACACTGAAGATTTCCAGGTTGTGGCCCAGCCCTGTGTGTCCTGAGGGCCTGTGTGTACGTCATTCTGTTTAGATTTACCTCACAGACATACAAACAACACCATTTGTTGAGGTTGACCAATTCAGCGCTTGGATTTGTTTATTATAAAAACTGGGGCAGTGGCTGCCTCTGGGGAGAGGAGGGAAGGCTGTGATTGTCAACGTGTACAATCAATGTGAAGTAAATATTGTCAAGCAAATCCTCAGACTCCACCATCCACACCATAAATAGAGCACCGCCTGTAACTGGCCCCGTCTTCTCCTTCCTAATTAGAGACATAGGAAGAATTCCAGTAATGTCACAAAGTGTAAGAATTACACTCATTGACTAAAATGTTTATCATTTGAGAGAGACTCGGCAACTTTGCACCACTGCTTCTTCCTGGACAATTGTGAATTCTACCTTCCCTTTAATGGACTAATTCTACCTCCCCTTTAATAGGCCAATTCTACCTTCCTATTCTACCTTCACTTTAATGGGCCAATTTTATCTTCCTTTTAATGGACCAATTCTACCTTCCCTTTAATGCACCAATTCTACCTTCCCTTTAATGGACCAATTCTACCTTCCCTTTAATGGACCAATTCTACC